>NW_020664490.1:9413900-9471128 GCF_002925995.2 Terrapene triunguis
AGATGAGTTAATGGTTTCATTCTAGTATTCCCATCACAACTGATACTTGAATCAGCATGGGTGCAAGATTACATAAAAACACAAAGATTTTATGTAAAAGGAAATAATGCCATTTATGTGGCATTATAAGGCAGAAATAATGCCGAAGCAAACTCATCTAGTTTAAAATAACAGGCAGTTATTTCAAATAACCTTTGATTGGTAAGGGGTATCGCTTATAATTTACATTGCAAGTGCAAGTAGTTTTTTCTCAGCTGAAAAAATATTGGGAAAGTGTGTACTGTGCACAAGTTGTGAAAAACCTTTATTTAACAAAAAATAATTCTGATTATTGAAAAAGTCCAGTAGTGGGTGTGTCACGGAGGTCACAGTTCTATGTACTCTGGAACCACTCTGTATGAGGCTCAGCCATGTCTCTGGTGCAGTGTGACTTCCTCTCAGGGCACTCTTTCACCAGCATAAGGAGCTTGCTCGGCTTCAGAACTTCCTGGGTCTGCCCTTGGAGTGTTCAGCACCCCGTTCACCCCATGAGCTCTCCGCTGTGAGAAGGGACATCTTGGGAAGCCTTTTATGACCCCAAACGGCCACGCACCTCAACTTTGCAGTCAGCAGTGACTCCAGCCAGTGTTGTAAAACAGAAGGGTTTATTAGTTGACAGGAACACAGCGTAGGACAGATCTTGCTAGCACAGAAATCAGGAATTTTCAGCGAAGTCCATGGGAGGGGAGAGGGGTGGGGATGGGGAGTCTAAAGCCCCAACCCTGGGCTCTGTCCCCCGAGACCCAAAATCCCAGATTGAACCAGTTCCAGCTGCCTGGTGGCCATCACCTCCTCCCATTGTCTTTTTCCTAGGCCAGCAGGTCATCTGATCTGCATCAACACCTCCAGCTGATTCTTGCAGAGGAGGAGGGCCCGGCCATCAGTTATGTTAGCTATTCTCTATCCCTGGCAGCCAATCAGTCACACCTTTCCTCTAGGGTCCTGCAGTGATCAGACACCTTTATCCCACCAACTGAATACTTGAGTAACACACAGGAAACTGAGGCACACAGTATTCTGAGAAAACATTCCCACTTTGTCACACGATGGTACTTAATGAATGAGCCTGAAGTGTCAGTCTGTGAAATATACATTCTAAATTATAATGCTACTGACTTTATACTGACTTTCAACCTGCTGTTCTTGCCACTCTTCCTGGTCAAATAACTTTCATACCCATACCCACTTCAGCAAGTGTCTGGTAGGTATCTAATGAATGTTACCTTGACCATATGCCCCAGATCAGCCAACATGATTCTTCTTGTAAGGATTTCTTTCGAATGTACCACAGTGAAGTTACCCTTAGAAATGGTCTAACTTAAAAGTGCCTTTAAAAAAATTGATTCAGCAAGAAGTAATATATTTTAATACTGCAATTCAAAAACATTATTTAAAGAAATGCCAAACACTCAAATTTAGGAAATGCCAGCATTTATAGGTTTTCTGTGCAACCTTAATTCAGCACCTTCCATGTGAACATTACGGTGCAGTCTTTAATTACAAGATCACGTACTATTTTTTTCTACAGGACTTCTGCCTCTTTCATTGCCCATGATGGGTGATGCTCAATGAATGCGTAATAATCTAATATATTTATCCTCATTCAGTGTGCAACATGATTATTTACTGCACACCATCCAAACTGTGCACAGAATAAAGAAATACTAATTTTCTCCTGGGCTTGTCTATGGTGCTCGTCACCATAGTATCTGAGTGCTTTATTAATGTTAATGAATTTATCTTCACAATGCCCCTGTAGCGAGCAAGGTAACGGAATTCCCATTTTAGAGATGGGGAACTGCAGAACAGAGATTAAGGCCAAAATGTCAGAAGCGGTCACCAATTTTGGCTACTCAGTTTGAGACACCTAGGGACTGATTTTTGAGTAGTTGGCATTTTTATAGCACTTCATATGTTCAAAGCACAGCTCCAGTAGACTTGAATTTTGCAGCTCAGTGGTCAGCGCTAATGCAAATTAGACCCCAAGTGTCTCAAGTTGGGTGCCCAAAAAATGAGGAACACTCAGGTGAAAAGTTTAGTTTGTGACTTGCCCAGAATCACATGTGAATATATTTGCACAATTTAACTGCCAAACTCTGAAAACTTATGCATTTGATACTTAATGGAGGCTCCTAACAGCCACATTTGAGTGAATTTTTACAGGAATGGTAAAAGACACATTGTTGTCACCAGGATAGCAGTCTGCCAAACTTCAAATTTCTGCTCTTGAGTATGGAGCTAGAGCATCTCCAAAGAAATGTTTAAAATAGGAGAAAAAATGATTTGCTCAACTTTTTGTGGTCAGAAAAGGCTGAACAATTTTTGCTCACACTTTAAAAAACAACACAAAACTTGCACCTGACTGAGGCAGATACCTGCCATGGAAAACTTCAGCATAAATGGTTAAGGTTTGGCAAAGTTGTAAGCAGTGGGGAAAAAAAGATTGCCCAACGCTTTCCATTTCAGGACCTTAAGTGAAGCCATAGCTCTCAATTTCAACTGTAATAAAATTGTAACACTTCAGACCCAAACTTTCCATTAAGTGAGAAACATTTTCTAACCCTGAGGGAAATGGGAGATGATGAGATCACATTATCTGGCAATTTGCCACCAGATCAGAACTGAACACTTACGCTATGCTCTGTTATAGTTAGACTCTAGAAATAGTGTGAAGACCCTTTCTGGGCAGATTATAACTGTCTCTGACAAATACGTGAGTTTTCTCTCATATTTTGGGTACCACATTTGTCATGCAACTAGAGTATTATTGAATTGACTAAGGTCACCTCAAACCTCATTGGATCAAATGTTTTTGTTACTGATAATGTTCAGTTTTGAAAATGGTGACCACAATATGGTTAAGTTAAAAATGCTTGAAAGGAAGGATTATACCAAATACTCATTCTGTGAATAAAATTTAAAAGTAAGGATATTTTTATAAGAGTAATTTAGTTCAAGTCAAGTGAGTATACTAAAATTCTTAGACCATGTTTGAGACACAGAAGACATGCATCCTCCCAAATAAAAGGAAGCTAGAAGGGTGGAAAAAATGATGATTAAATATCAAGGCCCAAGAGATTATTTGCACAGTAAATGTATCCTTCAGAAGTTGGAAATATGGCCAAAGTGAATCCATTAGAAAGGTGCATAAAGTATGGCAGGTAAATTATAAAATGAAAATGTCATGTTATGGTTTTGAAGAACACATAGCTAAAGGTAACCTTAAAAATGAATTTTTATATATGTAGTCGTGCCGCTCTGCAGGATGACGAGGGAGCAACTAAAGCAGATAAATATACTGCAGAGAAAATAAACTTAATCAGGGTAGGGATTGTCTTCTATATTTTTTTTAATTGCTGTGCATAATGGGTTTCCTATCCTGACTAGCTTTTTTTGGTACTACAAGAATATAAATGTATTGTTTTACTTACTAGGCTGTAAGCTCTCTGGAGCAGGGATTATTTTTGTTGTTGTGTGTTTATATTGTGCACAGCACAGTGGGACCCATATGCCCCAATACAAATAATTTGTGGAATTACGTATTGCTTTAGGTAATAAAAATGAAACTGAAAAATATCAGGGTATTTAAACATACAGATGCTGAACAAATGAATAAAGTAAAGACCAACACGTGGCCAGAACCAGATATGATGGCTGGCTAAGAGACTGGCAGAGTAGGGATAAATGGTCAACTTTCATCATGGCAAACTGATAATTGTTAACCACGCAGTTCTGTTCTTAGGACTGGTGGTGGTTAGTAAGTTTAATGGTGTGGGAATAAAATTTGTAAGTAGTTCCAAGTTCTTGAGGTTCGTCAAATCCAAAGAAGATGATGAGCACCTCAAGCTCCTAACCAAGCTAAGTAAATAGGAAACATGATATCAGGTGAAATTCAATGTTGATAAATGCAAAGTATTGCACATTGGAGGGAAAACTTCAAATTACTCTTAGACCTTACTGGGTTCAAAGTTAACTTAAATCACCTTGGAAAAAGGACCTTGGCATCGGATAGCTCAATTAATCATAAAACCTTAGAAGTGTAGTACTGGAAAGGACCTCGATAGGTGATCTAGTCCAATCCCCTGCACTGAGACAGGACTAAGTATTTTCTAGATCATCCCTGACAGGTGTTTGGTTAACCTGTTCTTAAAACCTCCAATAATGGAAGTTGCACAACCTCCCTAGGTAATTTGTTTCAGTGCTTAACTATCCTTATGGTTAGGAAGTTCTTCCTGATGTTTAAACTAAATCTTCCGTGCTGCAATTTAAGTCTATTACGTCTTGCCATGTCCTCAGTGGATAAAGAGAACAATTTATCACCCTTTGCTTTATAACAAGCTTCTACATACTTAGACTGTTATGTCCCCCTTCAATCGTCTCTTCTCTAGACTAAACAAACCCATTTTTTAAAATCTTTCCTCATAGGTCATGATTTCTAAATGTTTAATGGGTTTTTTGTTTTTTTTGCTCTCCTCTGGACTTTCTCCACTTTGTCTATATATTTCCCAAAGTATGGTGCCTTACTCCACTTATTCCTTCCTAAGTGGAGTACTTTGCATTTGTCCTTGTTCACCTTCCTCCTATTTAATTCAGACTCTTTCTCCAGTTTGTGAAGATCACTATGAATTCTATTCCTGTCCTCCAAGGCGCTTGCAACCCCTCCCAGCTTGGTGTCGACCAGTCTTTATAATTGTACTCTTTATGCCATTATCCAAATCACCTATGAAGAAATTGAATAGAATCAGACTGATCCCTGCAGGACCCCCCCTTGATATGCCCTTCCAGCTTAATTGTGAATCTTTTCCAGCTAGTTGTGCACCAACTTTAAGGTAGGTTTGTTTAGGCTATATTTCTCTGGTTTATGAGAAGGTCATGTGAGACTATATCAGTGAAGTCTAGATATATTGTATCTAGTGCTTCCCCTCTCTCCACAAGGCTTGTTACCGTGTCAAAGAAGGCTATTAAGTTGGCTAGACATGATTTATTCTTGACAAATCCATGTTGACTGTTAATTACTTATCTTCTAGATGTTTATAGATTCATAGATTCATAGATTCTAGGACTGGAAGGGACCTCGAGAGGTCATCGAGTCCAGTCCCCTGCCCGCATGGCAGGACCAAATACTGTCTAGACCATCCCTGATAGACATTTATCTAACCTACTCTTAAATATCTCCAGAGATGGAGATTCCACAACCTCCCTAGGCAATTTATTCCAGTGTTTAACCACCCTGACAGTTAGGAACTTTTTCCTAATGTCCAACCTAGACCTCCCTTGCTGCAGTTTAAGCCCATTGCTTCTTGTTCTATCCTCAGAGGCTAAGGTGAACAAGTTTTCTCCCTCCTCCTTATGACACCCTTTTAGATACCTGAAAACTGCTATCATGTCCCCTCTCAGTCTTCTCTTTTCCAAACTAAACAAACCCAATTCTTTCAGCCTTGCTTCATAGGTCATGTTCTCAAGACCTTTAATCATTCTTGTTGCTCTTCTCTGGACCCTTTCCAATTTCTCCACATCTTTCTTGAAATGCGGTGCCCAGAACTGGACACAATACTCCAGCTGAGGCCTAACCAGAGCAGAGTAGAGCGGAAGAATGACTTCTCGTGTCTTGCTCACAACACACCTGTTAATACATCCCAGAATCACGTTTGCTTTTTTTTGCAACAGCATCACACTGTTGACTCATATTTAGCTTGTGGTCCACTATAACCCCTAGATCCCTTTCTGCCGTACTCCTTCCTAGACAGTCTCTTCCCATTCTGTATGTGTGAAACTGATTTTTTCTTCCTAAGTGGAGCACTTTGCATTAGTCTTTGTTAAACTTCATCCTGTTTAACTCAGACCATTTCTCCAATTTGTCCAGATCATTTTGAATTATGACCCTGTCCTCCAAAGCAGTTGCAATCCCTCCCAGTTTGGTATCATCCGCAAACTTAATAATCGTACTTTCTATACCAATATCTAAGTCGTTAATGAAGATATTGAACAGAGCCGGTCCCAAAACAGACCCCTGCGGAACCCCACTCGTTATGCCTTTCCAGCAGGATTGGGAACCATTAATAACAACTCTCTGAGTACGGTTATCCAGCCAGTTATGCACCCACCTTATAGTAGCCCCATCTAAATTGTATTTGCCTAGTTTGTCGATAAGAATATCATGCGAGACCGTATCAAATGCCTTACTAAAGTCTAGGTATACCACATCCACAGCTTCTCCCTTATCCACAAGACTCGTTATCCTATCGAAGAAAGCTATCAGATTGGTTTGACATGATTTGTTCTTTACAAATCCATGCTGGCTGTTCCCTATCACCTTACCACCTTCCAAGTGTTTGCAGATGATTTCCTTAATTACTTGCTCCATTATCTTCCCTGACACAGAAGTTAAACTAACTGGTCTGTAGTTTCCTGGGTAGTTTTTATTTCCCTTTTTATAGATGGGCACTATATTTGCCCTTTTCCAGTCTTCTGGAATCTCTCCCGTCTCCCATGATTTTCCAAAGATAATAGCTAGAGGCTCAGATACCTCCTCTATTAGCTCCTTGAGTATTCTAGGATGCATTTCATCAGGCCCTGGTGACTTGCAGGCATCTAACTTTTCTAAGTGATTTTTAACTTGTTCTTTTTTTATTTTATCTGCTAAACCTACCCCCTTCCCATTAGCATTCACTAGGATAGGCATTCCTTCAGACTTCTCGGTGAAGACCGAAACAAAGAAGTCATTAAGCATCTCTGCCATTTCCAAGTTTCCTGTTACTGTTTCTCCCTCTTCACTAAGCAGTGGGCCTACCCTGTCTTTGGTCTTCCTCTTGCTTCTAATGTATTGATAAAAAGTCTTCTTGTTCCCCTTTATTCCCTTAGCTAGTTTGAGCTCATTTTGTGCCTTTGCCTTTCTAATCTTGCCTCTGCATTCCTGTGTTGTTTGCCTATATTCATCCTTTGTAATCTGTCCTAGTTTCCATTTTTTATATGACTCCTTTTTATTTTTTAGATCATGCAAGATCTCGTGGTTAAGCCAAGGTGGTCTTTTGCCACATTTTCTCTTTCCTAACCAGCGGAATAGCTTGCTTTTGGGCCCTTAATAGTGTCCCTTTGAAAAACTGCCAGCTCTCCTCAGTTGTTTTTCCCCTCAGTCTTGATTCCCATGGGACCTTACCTATCAGCTCTCTGAGCTTACCAAAATCCGCCTTCCTGAAATCCATTGTCTCTATTTTGCTGTTCTCCCTTCTACCCTTCCTTAGAATTGCAAACTCTATGATTTCATGATCACTTTCACCCAAGCTGCCTTCTACTTTCAAATTCTCAACGAGTTCCTCCCTATTTGTTAAAATCAAGTCTAGAACAGCTTCACCCCTAGTAGCTTTTTCAACCTTCTGAAATAAAAAGTTGTCTGCAATGCAGTCCAAGAATTTGTTGGATAGTCTGTGCCCCGCTGTGTTATTTTCCCAACATATATCCGGATAGTTGAAGTCCCCCATCACCACCAAATCTTGGGCTTTGGATGATTTTGAGTTTACAAATTGTTTGACTATTTTCCTCCGGGTTCCAAACTTAAGCTGATTGGTCTATAATTCCCTGGGTTGTCCTTATTCTCTTTTTTTTACAGATAGGTACTATATTTGCCCTCTTCCAGTCCTTGGGTATATCTTCCATCCTCTGAGTTCTCAAAGGTGATCACTAATGGCTCAGAGATCTCTTCAGCCAGTTCCTCAAATATTCTAGGATATATTTCATCAGGCCCTGCTAACGTGAAGACCTCTAAATTGTCTAAATAATTCTTAACTTGTTCTTTTGTATTTTAATCTCAGATCATATCCCATTTACACCGATATTCACTATATTAGTTGTTCAACCACTGCTAACTTTTTTGGTGATAACAAACAAAAAGAGCATTTAACATGTCAGTCATTGCTGCATTTTCTGTTGTCTTTCCCTCCTCATTGAGCAATGGGCTTACCCTGCCCTTGATCTTTCTCTTCTAATGTACTTGTGAAATGTTTTCTTGTTACCCTTGTTATGCCTCTACCCAGTGCATAGTTGCTGTCAAAAAAACTAACAAAATGTTAGGAAGCATAAGGAACAGAATGGAAATAAAAAAGCTATTGTATAAATATGTACAGGCCTCATCTGGAATACTGTATGCTGTACTGGTCACAATCAACCCACATCTAAAAGAATATTGTATATAGAGAATGGGGTTGGAGATAGGTGATGAAAATAAATAATGCGTGGAACAACTCTTTTTTCATAAGACAGTGAAAAGACTGGGATTGTTCACTCTAGGAAGATGATGAACAAGAGGGGACATCATACAAGATAATGAATAGTATAGAGAATGTGAATTTGGAGTTTGTTCTCCTTGCCTCATAAAAAAACAGAATGAAATTGAAAAGTGGCAAAATCAAAATTGATAAAATGACCACACCACATGGTAGGTGGTGGGGGCTGTCTGGCTTGTTGGAAAAGTGTGTGCCCCTGGAGAGCCAGGTAGTGACTTTCTGTTGCAGACCAGGTCAGCGTGGGGATGCTGACCCATATCCCCAGATAACCAGAAGAGAGCAGGGACTATGTCAGTCCATGCCAGTGCAGGAGAAGCCTTCTTTTACCTGCACCAGGCGGCACAGCACCTACTCTCCCACCCATGGAACTGGTGAAATACTGGGATTTTTCGGGCTCCACTGTGGGCATTGTGCTGGTCGCTCGTTTCTCGGGAGCTAGGAAGGAATTTTTCCTTGATCGCCAGACTGGCCAAGGTGAAGTGGGGGCTTTTTCACTTTTGCCACAGCTGGGGGATTAGTTGAAGAGAGCATGAAATGGGAATTAGGTGGTGATGTCGCAACTCATTATGTAAATGTAGGGCGGATGTCCAGTGCAGGTACTCTGTAGGGAAGGGTTACAGTGATCAGATAAAATGCATTGGTAAAGGATTTAAAGGAGGTATTCTTTTAAAGGAGTGGAAACAGGGTGGTTCAGGGCTCTTATGGCTGGTCTGGCAGGCAGCCAGCCCCCTTCCTTTATAGGCCTACTTTAGTCCTCATTCAAGGAGGGGGGATGTTGAGGTCCCAGCAGTGGGTTGGCTGGGAACCAGGATGGGTAAGAGAGAGGGCTGATGGAAGCCGCCCAGGTGTATGTATTCAAATGATTATGGAATTATCTGCACTGTATACTTTTATCTGCTGGCTAGTCCCAGACATTTAAAAATAAAGTCGTGGCCTACTTAAGCCACATTCAGTGTCTCCTGTCCTTGCCACACAATGCATAATTAGATTGTGGAACTTATTTCCGCAGAATATCATTGAGGGAACAGCTTAGTAGGATTCAAAGAGGGATTGCCATTTGTATGGATAATAAGAATTACAGTAAATATAGTGGAAAAAAGTTTTTAGATGCTATATAAAATCCTGTGCTTCAGGGCTTACCCCAGTCCTCCTAATTTAGGGGTTAGGAAGAGACTCTTCTCTAGGGCAGACAATCCTACATCTGATTACCATGTACTTTTACACCTTCCTGTGAAACATCTGGTGCTGACCACTGTTGGAGACGCTATGCTGAACTAAATGGACTCGGGTCTAATCCGAGATGGCAGTTCCAGTGTACCCATGATATTCATCCTACAGTTATGGAAGAGTTTAAGAAGGAAGTAGCTGAACTGCTGACGAAATGTGCTATTTTACATGCTACTAAGTGGGGAATTTGATGGGAGCAAATATTCTAGTGTTTTAATAATGCAAAGGTTGGTCCTGGGAATTTGTAAACTAACTGTAGCCACTAAGGCATGGAAGGGACAAGTTTGAGTGAAGAAAGTGTTACAGTTGAAACCTGCTGAATCTCTTGTTTTTCAGAGTTTGGCAAAATATTATAAAATCAAATATTTGTGTGTGGGATTAGCAGTCATTAATGGTGGACATAGAATTGTAGTGCTCAGGTGAAAGGAATAATCTATATTGCATAAAACAAAACTCAAAACATTTTTTTAAACCAATGTCACAGGTTTTAAAATGTTTTAGTTTTTGTCTGAGAATGAAATGAGCGTTACTTTCAGTACAGGTGTTCTTCTGTATAGATTTTTTATATTTGCCATCAAACAAATTTGGAAGCTGAAGCCAGACAAATCAAAATGATAAATTAGGAAGAATGTTTTAGCAGAAAGGGTGATTAACCATTGGAACAAACTACCAAGAGAAGTGGTGGTTCTCTGTCCTGTGATGTCTTCAGCTCAAGACTGACTTTGATAAAGATATGCTTTATTCAAACCCAGTTATTTGGCTCGATATAGGGATAACTGAGAGATACAGGGAGGTCAGACTAGATAATCCAATGGTCCTTTCTGGCATTAATCTCTGAATATATACTGCTGCCAATGAGTGATAACTCTTTGCCTCCAAACAAGAAACCGGCTGAGGACCACTCTGTTTTTGCGACTTGTGTAATGGTGGTTTTTCACATCAGCAGAATTGATCTTTTTCCTATCCCTTTCTAGTTCTTAAAGGAGAAGAAAATCAACAGGGCTCAAAAATATGCATTCTTGTATTTGTAGAAATACCATTTACATGAAAATTTCTCACTACTCTATCAAATTAATTTATACTCCTTCTCTTACTTAGAAATGTATTTGAGTGTTTGTGTTTCCCCTTAACACACTGAAGTATTGTGCATTGTTAAACAGTCAACTTTAAAATGTGCACATTTAATGTTTATTTGAAATGAAGACACATTTAGTCTAGGTCCAGCATGTGAATAAACACTGTCTCTTCTCTCTCCTTCCCCCTCCCCCCGCCACAGCAAGTCCTTACTGAGCAGTTGACAGTCAAAAGATGGATTTCAGGGTATTTATTTCTTAAGATATTTATATGGTGCTGTCAAGGCTGAATTCCCACTCTCCCACTTTGAGAACAGAAGGTGGGGGCCCGCAAAGATTCTAAAAATTAATACACCTCTACCCTGATATAACACGACCCGCTATATCACGAATTCGGATATAATGCGGTAAAGCAGTGTTCCAGGGCGGTGGGGCTGCGCACTCTGGCGGATCAAAGCAAGTTCGATATAACGCGGTTTCACCTATAATGCGGTAAGATTTTTTGGCTCCCAAGGACAGTGTTATACTGGGGTAGAGATGTACTTGCCACTCCATGCTTGTATTAAACTCCCAAGGTTACAGCTTTTCCCTGACCTTGGCTTGGTAAACACTGCCACCACCCAAATGCCAAAAAATAACCAACCAACCCTTAGACCCAAGAAGGAACATTTGGGAATTCCTCCCTTTGGGGTCCCCTCAAGACCTTTCACCACTGCCCCCCTCCGGGGAAGAGCTGAGAAAGAAAACAAAGGAAATTAGTTGTGGCCACCAGCTAATCAAGCAGCATATGCACAAACCTCTTAAGACACACAAATCCAAATCCTCCTTAAAAAGGGTACATTTTTTTAAAACAAAGAGAAAATACATTTGGAACTTAGGCATTTGTTAGATTTTAAAAGAGCAATTCCAAAAATTAAGCACCCAAACTAGTTTTCTTGGGGTGTCAGTTTAAAGGTTACAAGCAAACAAAAGCATCAGGGGTTAGCACAGAGGTGATCCAGAAGCCAAATTAAGAAATAAACCTGATAGTATCTGTCTAAACATTCCCTATCCAAATTATTTCTTCTAGGTATGGAAGATACTTTTTCAGACCTAGTTCAAACCTTACACAGAATTCCTGCTTATAGCATTGCTGCTCCATGACCCTGCAGCCCAGAGAACAATAGACAAAGGGAAAGTTTCTTTCCCCATTTAAAAACATTCTAGCCTTCCCATTGGCTCTTTTGGTCAGATGCCCTTTTTTTTTCTTTACCTGGGGGACTTTTTAACCCTTTACAGGTAAAGCAAGTAAAGAATAGCTACCAAGAGGGATTTTACAGCTAACTGGCTGGCTGGGTGTCCATCAAAGGGAGCAATCCCCCTCACTTTATTTATCACAGGTGCCCAATACCTGATGGCCTGTAGTTGCCTATAGAAATATTACAAAAATAGAACTTTATAGTAACACTGCCAGCAATGCTGTCCTGCAAACACAGAGCTGACACTCCACCACAAATCCTAGACCCTTTATTCCACTTTCCGTACCCACACCAATTCTAAATAGGCAAAATGATCTTCATTAAAATAACACACATTCTTGAGTGTTGCCTAGAAGGATGCCACAGCTATACCCTGGTTGATGTTTGTTTGTTCCAGAGAGGACAATGTTTGAGATTTTGGTAAATGCAAATGTGATGATTATTTAATGGACAGCTCACCAGTAGATAAGTCTGTATGCATGTTTCTTTAGGATTCTGGAGAAACTAAGGGGTCAGCTTTAGGTGAACATATGATTTATTGATATTAACATAAATTAGCAAGGGCCACCAGTTTATTTAGTCTGATCTTCTGAGTATACTAAACTCAACAATCGAAGTTAGATCAAAGTACTACAGCCCACAGGAGACTAGACTATTATGTGCCACAGGCAGAAAATAGGAGGGACTGAGATGGACTAGTGCCTGAGGCCCCCACCGTGGCAGGGAAATAATAAAGTGAAATATACCCTGATAATGCTGGAAGTGACCTGCACACTCATGCTACAGAGGAAGGCAACCCCTGCAAAGGTCACTGCCAGTCTGACCTGGGGGAGATTCCTTCCCAACTCCACATATGGCAATGAGACCCTGAGCATAAGTGCAAGAACCAGCCAGCCAAGCACCCACAAGAAAGCATGTGTGGTGCCAACTCAGAGCCCTGGTTCTCCCCATCCAGTGTCCCAACTGCAACCACAGCCATCCCTGATGCATCAAAGGAAGGAATTAACAAACAACCCCCCCCTCCCCCCCCCCCCCCCCGAAGATATTCCTGACCCCTGTAGGTGGCTGGCTGAAACCTGAAGCATGAGCTTTTAGGAACCTAAAACAAACTGGAAGTGAGCTCCAGGGCTGTTGAGGCCTGTCCCCCGATAGGCTCTCTGCTTACTCCTAATAGTCTTCATTGAGGTGGTCATTCATTCAGCTGGGTCTGGAGCCTTTCTCTTCGATTTTTGACCTTTGCCTGGGATGCAAATTTCAGATTTTGTACAATTGGTTTAAAAAAAAAAAATCTAAGCCTCTTCCACATTGAAGGACTTGCGCTCTTCAGTCCAGTTACTTCTTTAACTAGTTCCCTTAATTTCCCAAAGCTTGCCCTTTTGAAATCAAAACCTGGTAGTCAACTATGACTTTTCATTACCCTTCCATTTAATTTAAATTGAATCAACTTGTGATCACTCAATCCAAGATTTCCTGTGACCAGCTCTTCTATGATGTCCTCACTAGTTACCAAAACCAAGTCTGAAATTGCATCACCTCTGGTTGGTTTGGTGAGAATTTGATGAAAATGGTCATCTCTCACCTCCCGGAATAACTGGGCCTTGCCACTATTAGCCCACATTTATTTTCCAGTCTGTGTCCAGGAATTGTGTCTCCTGTGATGACACAATTCACAAAAGAATTTCTCTCGCTAATAGTATTAGAGATCTCTATCCATATTTGCTTGTAACCCTGGGGCCTATAACAGACCTCTAACACTATCCGAATAAAACTTTTTATAATCCTTGCCCAAAGTGACTTTGACTCAAACAGATTTTGTCCATACTATTGCTTCTTATTTCTTTACAGTTTACTGCTTCATTGATGTATGTTGTTAACCGTCCACCTTTATTCCTCTCTCTCCTAAATTGCACATAGCCTTCAATACCTGTATTCAAGTCATGAGTGCTAGTCCATCATATTTGTGTGATCCTTACAATATCTGGTTTGACCTCCTGCATCAGTAGTTCGTTACTCCATTTTATTTCCCAGTCTCCTTCCATTCACGTAGAAATATTTGAGTTATTTCCCTCTGACCTCACCCAGTTTTCTAGATGGCTGTGATTACTAGAAATCTAGATATCCACCATTAATACTGTATTGTTAACTGTGTGGAAATTTCTATCTGCCTATTTCCCTAACTCAGTATTCAGAGCTGAAAGGTTACAAAGATCCCATTAAAATGAAAATTCAGGTATAGTCTTAACTTTGATCATTCAAGCGCACCATCATTGTTAGATTTCATCTTGGAGTGATCAGCCTCTTTCCTTCATATCTGTATTTGACCTCAGTGTTCAAGTAATTTTGCCTGCTCTCTTTGAACTTTTCCATATAGTCCACTATTCATCTGTTCTTTGGTAATTAGCTGTGGATGTTTGCTGACCTTGTATTTAGGGTTGGCGGGATTTGATTTAAATTGTTAGTCATCAGTAACGACTGATTTCACCTGACACACAAACTGACAAAATATCCATTGATGATAGTCCAGGGCAGCCTGCCCTGCATGTACCAGCCACGCAGGGAGCCCTCTGCAGTTTTGCTGTCATGGGGTCACTCACTCATGAGGGTGTGTGTGGGGGGGTTGTGCCCAGGCAGAAGCCATTCAGCAGTGGGTGGCCTCTCCCTTCGCTGGTGGTTCATCGTCATCCTTGCACCCCTTACTGAAAGGTCTCTGCTCTGCTGGGCCATGACCTAAGCCTCCCCTGCACCTTGCAGCCAGGTATCACAGGGCCTTTGGCAGCGCTACAACAGTACCCTAAACTTCCCCCTTAATCTCCCGAAACTGTGGAAATTAAAATATATTAAAATACATTAAAATATTCTTAATAAAAATTGAATTCTGCCAAGCCTATTATTATAAAACCCCTCTCCACCCCCTCCTCTCTGTTTAAGGTGCAAAGTCAGGCACTAAACATTTAGATAATGAAAAAATTTAAGTTGCTTTTGCAACCTTAATTTTGTCCTCTTATATGTATGAACTGTGATATGGTCTTCAACTATGTGATCCTGTAGTACTTTTTACACACACAGCCCTCTCTCATTCAGTGCACAGGATGGATGGTGCTAATGTAATGAGCAGCTATTCAATATTTTTTTCTTCTTATTTACTTCCCACTATTCAATCCCTGCTTTTGAAGACATAATTACTAATTTCCTCATTCAACCTTAGTAATGTTCTTTTAACATACTTGTTTTGTGTGTGTAATTTCCATGATTTATAAACAGGCAAACAGAAAAAACCCATTCTGTTATGTGGCGGCATAGTGATACCCCCTGTGGTTCATCAACAGGGTTGATCTCTATAGATCTGCCACTTGAGCTCATGGAGTAACTGATAGCAGTATTAGGTTATCATCCCCTCTGTGGACCAGCACTAGAGGAGAACATGGCACTTTGCCAGTGCATTTCACGGATAGGAATGTTGACTCAAGAATATGGGGTTCCATTCCATTCATTTGCTGATTTCACCCCTCTCCCAAGGTTTGACCCCTTCTGCCCCATCCCCCTCCAACTTATCCTTGTCTCAGTCTTTTCTCTTCCTTACCCATGACTTCATCTCAGCCTCATTTTCCTTGCCTAACCAGTTCTAGTCTCCATTCCTCAAGTTTCTCCTTCAAGTCCCCTTTTCTGAATGACTCCTCCTGGACCCCTTCCCCTTTCCAGGTACCTTGCTCAGCCAATTCCAGGTCCCCTGTTCTGACTCTCTATCCAATCAGTTACCTCTGCTGTCCATATTCCTACTGTCCCCCAGCACCAGCCTCCCTTCCTGAGCTTCTTGTCCCATGTCAATGTACCCCAGTCTGCCCTAGCTCTTTGTCCCAGTCTCTTTTGCCAACTCATTCCTGTTTTCCTCCCCATGGTCTTCTCACCATCTATATCCTCTCCCTCTGCCTCCTTCCCCCCCCCCAGTAATTCCCAGTTCCAGTTTGTTCCCACAACTCTGTCCATCTCCTTGTCCAGACAGTCCCAGTCTCCCCGCTCCCCACAACTCTCTTCTCCCCACCCCTGCCAGGCCAGTGTTCAACCCTAGTCTCTCCATCCTCCCCAGGTTCCTTGTTCTAGTCTATTCTCCCTAACTGCCCCCCAGAGATTCTGTTCATATTTCCTCTGTGTTTGAATCAGGGAGCTTCCTCCTCCATGCTGTCTGGCCTCAGCAGGGGGCTCACGGAAATTGAACTAGGGTTTCCAACCTTCTGGGTTTTGCCGGGAGTCTCCTGGAATTGGGCTCTATTTCCCGGAGGCTAGTGAAGCCAAATCAGGAGATTTTAGGCAATAAAAATCTGGCGGTGCAGTGGGGCAAAGGCAGGCTCCCTGCCTGCCCTGGCCCTGCACCGCTCCCAGAAGTGACCGGCATGTCCCTGTGGCCCCTGGGGTGGGGCAGTGGGTCTCCGTGTGCTGCTCTCGCCTTGAGTGCCAGCTCCGCAGCTCCCATTGGCCAGGAACTTCAGCCAATGGGAGCTGCGGGGACAGTGCCTGCAGGCAGAGGCAGTGCACATAGCCCCATGTCTCTCCCCCCATGCCCCCGAGGCTGCAGGGACATGCCAGCCGCTTCCAGGAGTGGTCCGGGGCCAGGGCAGGCAGGGAGACTGCCTTAGCCCTGCTGCGCTGCCGACTGGGAGCCTCCCAATGTAAGTGCTGACTGGCTGGAGCCCTCATCTCCTCCAGAACCCCAACCTCCTGCCCGAGCCCTGAGCCCCCTCCTGGAGCCAGCATCCCAACCCCCTCCCCCAGCCCTGAGTCTCCCTGCACCCAAGCTCCCTCCCAGAGCTTGCATTCCCTCCTGCACTCCAACCCCGTGCCCCAGGCTCAGCCTGGAGCCCCCTCCCACACTGCGAATCCCTCGGCCCCAGCCCAGAGCCCGCACCCCCTCCCGCACTCAACCTCCTGCCCCAGCCCAGTGAAAGTGGGTGGGGGACAGCAAGAGACAGATGGAGTGAGCAGGGCAGGGCCTCGGAGAAGAGGTGGGGCAGGGCCAGGGTGTTTGAGTTTGTGTGATTAGACAGTTGGCAACCCTAAATTGAAGACAAAGTATACCCCTGCCTATAACTTTTCATCAAAATGAATGTTTTCTTTGGTGACTGAATTTTAACTAATATCATTTGGCCTTCATTCCAAGGTAACTCTAAATGGGCTTACGTTTTGACCTAAGAAATGAAATGGTAGAATCATGGCTGGGTATGGTTTATAGAGATGAGGGAGAAAAAGAGCAAATTTGAATAATAGGTGACATGTCCCAGGTTACTTTTGAAGGGTGGAGGAAATGTTAAGGTGCAAAGAAGGTTATGGTCTGCTAGGGGATTTAAAAATGGTTCCAAATCATTTAAACATTTTTTTAAAATTATCAAGTTGGGCACACAGCCTGTGTGAAATGTGATCTCATTAATAATAATTCTTTCCATCCCTCTTCCCTTCCTTCCTATTTTTGTTACCCTCACTTGTGTTTTTATTAGATAATAATCTCTATCAGGTTATAAGCAGGGGTATGTTTACCTATGATTTTTGTACTGCACCTAGCCCAATGGGGTGGCTTACAGTAATTTAAATAACACTGGTCCTTGTCATGAGGGCTGAGATCCATTTGTTACCCTGTCAAAAAACTGCTAGCTCTCAACATTTGGCGAATACCTATTTCGATTGGGATTTGTCTGACTCTAGAGCTCAATTATGCATCTATCACAATACCCAACATACAATACTTGTAAATTAGGCCTACAAATCTGAACTCTTGTTTAAAACCATTATCAAGTGAAAGCTTTTGGAGCCAAATTAATCTGAGCGCCTGTGTCGTTAAATAAAGTGGCTACATCATCCATCATCATTTAGCCATGCTTCCACTATACGTTAAAGGCTATAGACTGGAAACTTTTTCATTTAGCTGCTTATTTTCTTAGGCTTTGCATATTTGAAAGTCTAAACCAATTATTTGCTGCACAGTATCACAGTATTATTTTTTTGGCTATGCTTTACAATAGCAGAGGTAAAGCTTTAGTTATGCTTTCAAGTAAAGTTATGTGTGTACTGTACTTAAGTGTGACATTAAGCACCCCCCCTCCTTTCTTGTTCTTCCAGCTAGTAAACTAAAGACTAGGTTGACAAATTGTATATGATAAATGCCATGGTATTTCCTCTTTTTAAATGCTGAATGTTGGAAGCAGGAGTCAGAAAAAAATGTTCATAACAAATATTTCTGTCTTAACCTTCTGTCGTTTCATTTCAGAAAGATGCAAGCCTTAATATCGGAAAAAGTCAGTCACTAAAGTAGAGGAAAACAAGAGTAGCACCTTAGCACGCTATCTGGTGAAGAGGAGAAAATGAGTGGGAGGGAGAGAGCTGTTGAAACTAGGTGCCTTCGTTGGGGAATAGCGTGAATTTAGTGTCCACAGCCAGCATTGTTTAACACACTGCTGTAAGGGGCTGGAATGCTATCGTAAGGAGAGCTTGTGAGAGCCAAAGGGTTAATTTAAGGGAGGAGCTATCTTGGCTCTGAGATGGATCAGCTGATCTACTCTGGTTTTCTGACCCAAATTGGTTATAGAAGAAAAAATGACTCAATATGCCTTTTTCATAATTTTTATTAAAGTAAGGTTTTGTTTTGGGTTGAACACAATGTTTTGGTTGACCTGAAATAGTTTTCCAAACTTTTTCAATTTGCCAAAAATTCCATAAAATTTTGGTTTCTGTTCTTATTTAAGTGATTTTTTTCTCAGAACTGTTAGTGAACCAAAACCAAAAAATCAGTTATTCACACAGTTCTGTTCTAATTGGGCCTACCAATTACCTTAATTGTATGGTCACTGTAAAACTGAAAGTTCATACAGCATCACAATAACCCATAACAATAAATCTTGATTGGAAAAGGTAAAAGGAATACAGACCCACCAAATTAGTGCAGACAAAAAGTCCTTCTGATATAATGCAAGGAACTGTGTTAAGGTTACGCCTGGTAATCAAGAAAAGTGAGGGACCAGAAATCAATGAACCAAAATTGGTGTGGTGGAAATAAGGCCTCATTGGTGGACCAAACAGACTAAGGGGATGGGCTTTTCCATCCATCACTCGGTTTTGGGGTTCCTAAAAATAAGACTTTTTTTGAGAGTTGGCTGAGGTGAAGCAAAGGGGCACCATTGCTGAATGAGAAAAGGTGAAGGGGAGTGAGTGTCACTGTCATGGCTGCCACCCCCATTGTCTCCTGGAACCCTGAGATCTGCCATAACATCATTGGGCCTTTGTCGTCCTGATCTTGAGAGATGTCCTCACCAAACTGGGCCAGAGAGAGGGACCCAGATAAAATTTCCATCTGTACTGGCTCTGGCTGAATCCTATCTGGGATATGAGATTTTTTCCCCCGCCCCCTTGTGTCCCTTTTCTTCCCCATTTTATTTCTTCTCTTTCCTATCTCTCTCCTTTTTCCTCTTGTGTTTAATAAGACTGGCTTTGCTGACTGAGTCTAAACACTGCTGTAAACCTGTGACCAGACAGGCAACTAAAAGCAATGCCCTAAATAGTCTGATGATGGTATGAGTTTGTCAGGTCTTTGAGTGATTAATAAGACCAAGTTCCATGTCTGTTTTCCAGAAATCAGGTTGCAATTGAGAGTCAATACCAGAGACAAGTTGAATTTTCTATCTCTGCTGTTCTTTTCTCTCCCCTTTTATGTGTTTACCTAGTTTTATTTTCTCGGAAACAGGGTTGGACTTCTACAACTAGTATCTTTTTTTCTTTTCCCCCAATATGGCAGTTTTTATAATTGAAAAGACTGTCAAATGGGGAAGGGGTTCCTTATTAAAAAAAACTCCATTTAAAAGGAAAGGGAACAAAAAGTTTTAAAATGAAAGCATTATGTAATACTTTACATTTCAAATGCTTTCCTGCACCTTTAACAAAAGGTTAAAAGGATTTTTAATTGTGTTTGCCATGGTCTGAAGCAGGCTGAGTTCTCTGTATGCCAAATCCCAAACTTTAAAACCATTTAATGTTGGACAGTGATAGGGTCAGGTTAACATCTTCAACTCTCTGTGCCCATATATTCTGTCTTAAGTTAATACCGAAGCTCTATTTGTGATTTACTATCTTCCTGGGCTGATCAATTTCAGGGTCTTGAAAGGTCAGTTGTCTTGTGATGGCTGGTTACCTGAAAGGCACACAGTGCTTTCCATGAATCTTGATTTTTGTCTTATAATGGATAATTCTTACTCCTCCTCGTAATACCTCCTTCAGAGCTGTGGGCAAATCAGGGGCATGAAATGCCCTGGGTACAGATGGCATGGTCCAACCCCACCAAAGTGACCAAATTCAGGCCTGTGGTTAGTTAGGAAAGTTCCTCTGTAGCCAGCAGTTCCCTTTAGATGTCTATTGCTACAACTGCATGCAAAGTGGGCCTCGAAAGGTGGAAAAAAAACCATGAGGCAAATCTTAGGGAAGTAACCTCAGCCCACATCTCTGGGATAGATGACTAGCTTGTACAACAGTATTAGTGTCCGGCGTAGACTTCAACAAATCCCTAAAAAAATTTTATTACCCAATGAAACTATTCACTTACCTACTTCTCACATACTTCCTTTATAGTTCTTAGAATAAATCCACAATATGTCTTATGACAGAAGTCAAACCAGGAATTAAGGAACTGGCTGTTTATATAGGCGAAGGTTCACAAAGCCATAATTGTGTTAAAGGTCATGGCTTCTTGTCCCTTCTAGAAGCACAAAGCTGTGTTAAAACTTCAATATAAGTTCCATTTAAAGTAGAAACAATTGAAGTTTATACGAAATCTACATTCAAATATAGGCTATTTCTCTTACACATGGTGTAAGACCTATGTCGAATAGAATAGTGGGATGCCAGACATGAATGATAGAATGAGGGAAGGTGTGGTGGTGAATACCTTTCTGGGGGCAAGGTGCTTGCATGGACTAACAAGTTTTTTCATGGAGTGTTATGTCTCTTTGTAAGGAATAGCATTAGGACTGGTTAAGTGCTAGCAACTAGCAGCAAGCTTACCCAGATACCTTTGCTATACTAGAGCTTGATGGCACATGTGCCTCATGTATCTTGTCTTTAGTTGCAAGTTGCAATCTAGTTTCCTTTTTTTGACGGGTATTAGCCTAGTGGATAGGATGGAAGCAGTACGCGTGATGTATCTTGATTTTAGTAAGGATTTTGACACAGTCCCACACAGGAAAAACTTTCTACTTTCTAACTATAAAGATAGATAAGCACTGGAATAGTCTTCCGAGGGAGGTTGTGGAATTCCTGCCATTGGAGATTTTTAAGAAGAAGTTAAGCAAACAACTGTCAGGGATGGTTTAGGTTTACTTGGTCCTGCCAAACTACTGTCAGGGATGATTTAGGTTTACTTGGTCCTGCCTTGGACAATGGCGTGGAGAATATGCTTAGAAAATATGCAGATGCCACCAAGCTGAGGAGTTGCAAGCACTTTGGAGGACAGGATGAGAATTCAAAATGACATTGACAAATTGGAGAATTAGCCTGAATTCAACAAGATGAAATTCAATAAAGATAAGTGCAAATTACTACACTAAGGAAGGAAAAATTATATGAACACCTACAAAATGGGGAATAACTGGCTAGGTAGTAGTACTGACTCAAAGGATCCAGAGGTTGTGTAAGAGTTTACAATGTGATGCATTTGCAAAAAAGGCTAATGTCATTCAGGGGTGTTAACAGTCTTGAGTGTAAGACAGGGAGGTAATTGTCCTACTCTACTTAGCCCTGGTGAGGCCTCAACTGGAGGACTATGTCAAATTCTGGGCACCACACTTTAGGTAAGATGTGGACAAATTAAAAAGAGTCCAGAAGAGAGCCACAAAAATGAGCAAAGGGTTAGAAAACCTGACCTATGAGGATCAGTTAAATAAAACTGGGCATGTTTAGTCTTGAGAAGCTTAAAATGGTCTTCAAATATGTTCAGGGCTGTCTCACCGTGCCTCAGTGGGTCAGTTGAGGATGCCAGATTCATGACAAACTGCTGAGAAACAGACTGTTGGTTATTCTATCATTAGATATACCAAGCCAGTGAAGGAACAAAATAGACGCCGTGTAGAATCAAGCACGTGGGTTTATTACGCACAGCGCTGGCGGAGTGTCACTTTGCTTATTAGGCTCAGAGACACTGCCAAACAATTGATTACAGTGGATTATATGGATTTTCCATGGGTGGAGGGAAGTGATGGGGTGGATAGGTCTAGTAGCAAGACAAGATAAGCACAGTAGCCAATAGTCAAAGATTACATAATGTCTCCGCCCATGGTTTCAAGTTAATAAGTAACATATAATTAGTATACAGGTGGCTTTTTTAAAAAAAAACAATGTATAAAGTGTATTAGTATAAAATATATATGTTGAATTCTGATTTGGGGTTCATAGGAATGAAGTAGCTCCTCTGATTGTCCAGCAGGTACATACCTGGGGGATAAAGCAAAAAGACACTGAAAAGTACATGGCAATAGAAATTGCTTTTCAATTGTGTTTCTAAAGGCAGACACTGGTATCTGGAAGAGAGGAGGGGTATGCATCTGTGAGAGGGAGGATGTCATATCTCATACTGACATGCTTGAACCTCTTCCATGAACTCAAGGTTGGTGTGTGGGGAGATCATGGCTATCTTCTCTTCCAGAGGAGCGGACACAGACTCAGACACAGTGCCCCTTTCATTCCTTTGGTCTGTTTTGCAGCTTCAGATAAGATGCCAATTACCACTCCCCATCTGACGTTTTGCTGACCATGCTTATTTTAGTAAAAAGCAAGGTTGTCTCGTGTTTGTTCTGCGTTTCTTAGCTAATATTGTTCACTGTTTGCTAAGCCTCTCGGCCTCTTGACCAAACTCTGGACTTTGGGCCTGTAAAAAGTTGTTGACATAGCCTGTTTCAGGATTTTACATAGCTCATGGATTTTGGCCCTTCACCAGTAACAGAAACTTCGGTCTCAACACATTGGTTAACAAGAAGTAAAAAATGCAGTCTCCTTAGGCATTCCAGCCCTTATTTCACCATCCAGACACTAGAGTTTATGATGAGTGGTTACTGAAAACTGATTTAATCAAACAAGGGGTGGTTCTGCTCTCGAGTTCACTCGCATAACCAGGTCAAGATATAACTCAGATCTTACCCATTGATCGTGCTGCTTGCAATCCTTTAGTAACTAAAATCTAAAGGTTTATTAATAAAGAAAAGGAGAAGACAGTTAAAATGGTTAATAGAGTATATACATACTTTGATTTCAAAATCCTTATCAGGTTTGTATTGATGTTATAGATTGCTAGCTTGTAAAGTCTCTCTGGTAACTTCCAAAAGGTTGGAAGGTCCTCAGTCCATAGTTCAGAATGCTCCTTTTAGTTATAAGTCCATAGTCCAGAGAATCAGAATAGGAAAGGGGCAACATGTGCTTGGATTTTTACCATCCCAAACAAAGCTCACAGTCCCTATCTGTGGAAAGTTACTGGCACAAAATGGAGTCCAGGGTCACATGAGCATATCACATGCCCTTACATGGCTTGCTGAGTCACAGGAAGATGTATCTAGGCAGAATGAGTTTCTTCTATGGCCCATTGTGAGAGTGAAGTCCATATTGGGCAAACAATATGCTGCCTAGACTGAATCTAAACTACCTTGGGTGTGTTACCCCGGGATTAAACACAATGGTGATACAGGTATATAGCCAATAGTCATAATTTCAGATACAGTGATGATACATGCATATAAACAAGGTAATCATACTTAGCAAATCATAACTTTTCCATTGACACCTTACATGACATGATTTGTACAAGATTTGTTGCAATTTTCTCAGTGGCAATATCAACGATATACTTGGTCATATTTCTATCATACAGCATCACAGGCTGTTATAAAGAGGACTGTCGTCAAGTCTCTGTGTCTGCTGAAGGTAGGACAAGAAGTAATGGGTGTATTCTGCAACAAGGGAGATTTATGGTAGATACTAGGGAAAACTTTCTAACTAAAGGGGTAGTTAAGTTCTGGAATTGGCTTCCAGGGGAGGTTGTGGAATCCCCATCATTGGAGGTTTTTCAGACCATGTTGGATAAACACCTGCAAGGGACTATGGAGATTTACTGGGCCCTGTGTCAGTGCTGAGGGTTGGGCTTCTTGAGATCCTTTCCAGCCCCACATTTTTATGATTATGTCCCAACCTGTGGTGTGGTGTCTTCTAAAAATCTTTTGAAAGTAACTCACTTGAATGAAATTTCTCTTTAGAAATTGATAAGTGTATGGGGATTGACCTAAAATAATAATTTTTTTCTGGGACTTAATGTGGAGCTAAAAGAAACTATTTTAAATGTGATGGTAATCAGTATTTAATAGTGAGTTGGTAAATCCACATGTTTGCTTTTTAATTCCAGTAGAATAGTTATCGTTTTTTTGTCAGGTATGCATTTTCTGTATGTATTTTCAAATCATAATCACAGATTGGTAATGATTGATCTGGTCCAGACGTAAGATTGCTATTAGACATTCATTTGGTAGTTAAATCTCAACAGTCTTTCAGTGCTGTGTGAAGCATGTGTTATTGTCCCTAAATATATCATATCAATTTGAGCTTTATTACGCATATCAGATCATATATATCAATGTTAGCTTTATTTGCTGTCATCCTTTTAAAATAATTTCTCTGCAATATTTATTTGCAAAGGAGGACAGTGACTTTCTTCCTAGATTTTCAGATTTGAGGATTTAAATTAAGTAGTTGGAAGGAAAAATAGCAGGTTATAATGCTTCCATGTTAATCGTTGGTAAAGAAACTATATAACCATCTGGGCAGCAACAATATTTATTGTAAAATGTGATAGATGAGCAGCTCAGTCATCCATGTCTTCTGTTATATAATTCCTTGTCTTGACTTACTATGATACGTATGTCTTATGTCTACTTGACTATGATTATGTATAGCTTAGAGATTTCTTTTAGAAAGACATCTTCCTTTAATTTTTTTTGACAGTGTAGCCTTTAAATTTACAAGTTTTAAGTAATTCAGCTATTTTTAGGGAACACTGTTGTATATAAAAACAACTGTAAAGGTGAGTATTTATGGGTCTTGGGCTTAGTGTTGAAATTAAGGTGGTAGTTCTGTAATATGTGAAGTAACTTACTGCTACTTAATAAAATAAACCCCAAAAACTGCTGTGTGGTAAATTAGAATTTCTCTTTCATGTAGCTTTGACCGAAGGAGCACTTTACTATTTGTGTGAAGTCTATGAAACAGGTTGAAATAACTGAATAAAGAAAGAAGGTTGGAGTACTTACACTTGCACGTTTTACTTCTTTTGGACCTTCTGGCAATTTGTATCAATGATTATGTAATGTACAAATAAAGTTTTCAAAAGTTGAAGAAAGCACTTGATTTAGTGAAGCCTGTGATGGATTAAAAAGGAAAACTGTTAAAAGGTTTACACTGATACCGAATGAGGAGATCTTTCTTGAGAAGTAATGGGCGAAGTCTGATGTAAAAAAAATAGGTGCATGAATAAATTGTAATGAGTTTTGACAAGGGAGGTAGTAATATATGTTAAAATATCCTGTGAATACATATCAATGTACTGGTTCGCATGAGCATTTGATGGCACAGAAGAGGTATTCTACACGTTTCTTGGGGGAGCTCAGCCACAATGGCTAGAAGTTGTGATATAGTTGAGAATCAGTATTGCTTTTTTCAGTACAATATTTTGAAATTAGTTTAATTCTGAGATAATTAGTTTTATATAGATAAATTATGGAAACAGGTATTTTCATCTATAGTTTTAAAATGTACCTTCATACATTCTCTGTTCATGACTCCATACCTTGTCATTTTATGATCACTTTTTATATAAAGACCAGTCTCTGGGAGTATGCACAATATTTTTAAACAGTAGACAGAATGTTGTACAATGTCAAAGACAACTTCTCCCACCTAAAAATAGCCTAAACCCCATTCCCTTGTATAAAAGCTTGGAGAAAAAAGATGGGTCTTACACTGTCTTCAAGTTCTGCAGGCTCAGGCTCTATCAAATGAGAAAAGAGGGAAAATTCAAGAATTAAGGAAACAGCCAGCATATTAATACTAGGATTCAAAATGTGGACTATTAAATATACTACTCAGAGGTATATATGAAAGATAAGAATGGGGTCCTACTAGTGAGGTCTGTTGGCAATGAACTGGCGAGAAACCTATCAGCCCCCTACCATCTGTAGATGCTAGGAATGCAGAAGTAGTGGGATTTCTACTTGTATATTGTCAGTGGACCCTGTTTGGGGCTGTATACGGGACTTTGTCCAGTTAATCTCTGGCTAATAGGTCTCTTACAAATTGGAAACCCATTGCTCTTGCTTCTGTTAGGGAGAAGCAATTTCATTCTTTTTTTCTGCTTCCAGATCCATCTAGGGCAGAGAAGGGGAGGGATTTTCGCTACTCTATCCTTATTTCAGAGCCTTCTGACAGCTTTGAAAGACAGGTATTAGTCTCTGCTTCTCTGTTCCTCATGATTTACGTGATTTCTGACTTTTTCTCTGCTGTCCAAAGGGTAAATAACTGTAGTAAAACTGACCAGTGTCATCTTAATTTCACTTGCTTACTATCAAAGCTATTGAGCAACAGTAGAGGCATTGGAATGCCTATCTGTAGACTTCTGAAGATAATAGTGCACTGGTTTACAATGATTTGGAAGGTTATCGTTTGAACCCTATTGGCCAAAAATATAGAGATTTTTATTTTTAAAGAAATGCTGAGATTCTGCAGTTCCTGCTGTACGTCTCTTCACTTCACAGGGCAAGCTTCACTTGCTCATGGGAAGTAGTTCTTTTCAAGCTTTGGTGATCTCTACCAAACTGAGCTGTATTTGAACTAACAACTTAGAGGTGAAAGTTACATATCCAACTTCCAGTCTTCTGAACCATCTTCTGAACCTCTCTGTAGGTCCTTGCATCCGAGTTATGTCTAACACTTGCAGATTTTTCCTGCATAACATCTCTAAGATAAGGCCTTCCATATTCATCCACACAGAAAAACTCATGCAGGGTATCATCATGTCACATCGCCATTAATGCAATATCTTTTTCTCTGGCCTTGCCAAATGTAACCTTTCCTGCTCATCCATTCAAAATGCAAAAACCTGAAGAACTCTGTAGCTTGAAAGCGTGTCTCTTATACCAACAGCAGTTGGTCCAATAAAAGGTACTACATCACCCACTTTGTCTAATTTTCATAATCTGTCATTTTGACCATGTTGCCCCCTTTCTTTGCATCCACTTTCTATCACCTAAAACATGTAAGGTTGTCTTCACTTTGAAGGCCCTTTCATGCGTTATCCCTACCCTATGTATCGCTTCTCATTTGTTGTTGAAATGTTGACTGTCCCCTCCAATTCGCCATGATGCCAGCCTCCAACTTGTTAAAGTTTCAAACAAGCAAAGTTGTGCTTTCTCCCATGCTTCCCTTTATGCTTGGAAGGCACTCCTTGTAAACTTCCCCAAAGCTACCTCATTATCCACTTTCAGATCCCTCCTTAAAACTCTCCTTTGCCGTGATGTCTACAAAAACATGACAGTGGTTAAGCCACTGTTGTGTGCTGAATTCAAGGACTATCATGCTGACCAATAGTGTCACACTGTTTTTCTTTTACTCTCATGTCTTTGTGAATCCATCTGTTTTATATTTAGATAGGGTCAGGGGCGATCCTTTTGTTCTGTTTGTACAGCACCTAGCACAGTGGTGTCCTGTTCCTTTACGAGGCTCCCAGGTATTATAATACAAATAAATAATAATTCTCAGATCATACTTAACTGACCCTCTATTTTTGGCCTCTCGTCATACAAGTCATACTAAAAGTACAATATTTTCTCTGAAAAAATAGATTTAAGTAACCTGTATAGATTAATGGATCGAAGTACTAAAAATTGAAAACACAAATTGAAAAGGAATTTTCTCAATTCATTATAAAGTGAATTCTGAAACGTCCGTATCCCTTAAGTCATGTGCCAATAGTTGTATTGCTTCATGGTAGCATTTTCAGTAGAGTGGCCAATTACTGAATGGGCCATGGAAATTTAATTACCCTCAAAGTGGTCACTCAGGGCAGTGTTATGTTGACAAGACAAAGTAGGGAACTGTGAGTTCAATACCTGTTTTATGGACTGCAGGCTCCAAGACAAGATTTTTCATGAACATGAAACGCAAAATATAATTAGAAGAGCATGCCATATCCACCACTTATTCTTGGCTACTTATAAGTGCCCCAACCAGACTTTGTGATCAGTTGTCTAAGGGCTGGTCTACACTTACCCGGTAGTTCGGCGGCGAGCGATTGAACTTCTGGGTTCGACTTATCGCGTCTTGTCTGGACGCGATAAGTCGAACCAGGAAGCGCTCGCCGTCGACTGCGGTACTCCAGCTAGACGAGAGGAGTACCGCGGAGTCGACGGGGGAGCCTGCCTGCCGCGTGTGGACCGAGGTAAGTTCGAACTAAGGTACTTCGAACTTCAGCTACGTTATTCACGTAGCTGAAGTTGCGTACCTTAGTTGGAATTAGGGGGTTAGTGTAGACCTGGCCTAAGTATTTGTACGATCCCTATTGCTATAGTAATTGGGAGCCTCTCAGACATTAATGAATCTGTGTGCTGTACATACAGCTCTAAGTACACTGGGGATGCTTAATACATAACATTGAGTAAGATATTTGTAACATTTTAAACTCCTTTCAAAACTGAAGCTAAATAGATCTTATGAATGTAATTGTAGTTGAAATTATGTTTGTGGCAGTGAAATAAGAGAGCTGAAAGGAGATGTGTACTGTTTGAGAAATATTCTAGTATTGTAATTTGGTCTGGAATCTGAAAGGTGAGTTAGATGAAGGTACTCCAGAGAGATTGCTGCTCATAACTTTAAAATACTGTGTTGTGTGAGGAATGCCAGTAGAGTGTAGGTTTGATTTTTTTTCAATAACAATAGGACATTTTATTATTTTTCTCTCCAAGCCCTTTTCATATGTTTGTCATGTTGTCCTGAATTACATTATGCTAACATATGCTGTAACTGGTAAAAAATAGTTCAGTCTCCTTTTAGTAAAATTATTATTTTAATTAGACTCCAAAGTCACCTAAAATGACATACAATTGGGACATCAATGTACAAGACATACAACATACAAAAAGCAAAGACTTTGCTGCTAGGGAAACAGAGTAGCCTGTCAAGAATTTTAAGTGAAACCAAAATGAATATTAATAAGGTTTATTAAGTGAGCGGTTGTGTTCTGTCAGTATTTTTAGATTTGCCAATTCTACAATACTTTTACTTAAATAATACTTAAAAGTATTTAATAGCTTGTTTATTTCATTAAGACAAAAGGATTTTTTTAAAATATGAAACTTTATAATCAGCTATGATCACTGGTATTTAACTGTAAATATATAGTAGTTCAACTTTAAAAGAAAATTGAGATCCTACCTAATTTGATCTTTAAGAAAACATAATTAGTTAAATATGCTTATGAAATAGGACATGGTAGTTTTATTTAAAGATCTATCTTTAAATATTTTAAGTTTTAAAAAAAAATCTGCACTGCTTTTAGATGAGGCCTTTATCTAGTAATCCAGTGTATTTAATGTTCCAACTGTGCTGTCTAATTTCAGTTAACTTTCCGTCGTGCAGGGATTTAGTGCCTTCTCCTCTTCTGTTCATTCCAAGCATAATCATGGCACTTAATAAATAATACTGTGTAGTGAAGGCTGTTCCAGAAGCAGCATTTGGTACTGCTGAGGCACTTTTGTTTTATACCCCTGTCATATAGCTATGCTGGTAGTTTTTTGGGGGAAAAAAATTCTGATATTGCTTTTGTTTGTATTTAACTCAAAGGTGATTATTTTGGATACATTTAGAAAACCTGTAGCTCCCTTTTTTTGAGTATACATTGTGTATTGGTATGCATTAAGCCTTATTAAATAGCAGTCACTCTTAAAAGTTCAATGGTTAGCCACAGTTACTACACAGCACTTGTCACATGCTGCACTATTTTCATATCCTCACTATAGGGAAATACTGTGGTTTTTCAAATATTACTAAACGGTAACTGCGATAAAGTGCTGACCTTTTAAGGGTGACCATTGTAAGATAAACCATAAAATGATCCATTCTAGAGACAATCTGCTGTGTTTTATATCAGTGGTATTTTCTTCATCCCAGTGTGGTTTCAGACTGTCTTGGGGCACCACCGACATGACTTTCGTTGTACGACAGATTCAAGAGAAGTGTAGAGAACAATACCAGCCATTGTTTATGGCATTTATTGACCTAATTGATGGAATCAAAGGCCTTAATCTTGAAGCATTATGGAAGGTGCTGTCTGGGTTCCATTTTTCATTGAAGTTGATTCGTGTTCTCAGGCTACTTCATGAGGGGATGACCGCCACTGTCCTCTGTAATGGGTTGGAGACAGACCCGTTCAACCGTACTGCTGTTAAGTAGGGCTGTGTTATTGCCTCAACCTTTTTTTCCATCTATCTTGCTGTAATCTTGGTTCTTATTTATGACTGCCTTTCTTCTGGAATTGGGATTGAGTATCACATGGATGGCCAGCTCTTCAATCTGCGGTGTCTTCATTCCAAAACTAAAATCACCAGGACTGTTATTACTAACCTTCAGTATGCTGACGACTGTGCTATCCTCATGCACACTGAGGCTGACTTGCAATCCACCCTAGAACTCTTCTCAGGCACCTATCATAGCCTGGGACTTTCCCTCAACATTGGGAAGACTAAGGTTCTCCACCAGGCCTGTCCTAGTACAAGTGGCCCTTCTTTTACCACAAATTGTGATTGGTGTTGAATTCCTGGAAAATGTTGAGCATTTCTCTTACCTGGGTAGCCTCTTCTCCCAGACAGCCAATCTTGATGTGGTGATTAAACGTAGAATCTGTTATGCCAGTGTATCCTTCAGAAAGTTGTTCCGTCATGTATTTATTGACAGAGATCTGCACATAGAAACAATCCTGGTCTACAATGCAGTAGTCATCCCCACTCTTCTTTATTGGTGTGACACCTGGGTGACCTACTGAAGCCATCTTAAGCATCTGGAGTAGTACCAACAGTGCTGCATTAGGAAGATTTTCCATATCAGATGGGAAGACCATCGCAACAATGCCAGTGTTCTTTCTGCAGCTAACGTCACCAGTGGTGATGCACAGATTATGAAACATCTTCACTGTCCTGGTTATTGTGTGCGGATGGCTGATGCTTCAGAAGATGAGTAAGTCCTCTTTTCTCAACTTCATCATGGTAAGAGGACCCCGGGGGACAGAGGGAAATGCTAGGAGGACACCTTGAAAGTATATCTTAAGGAAGAGAGTCAATGACCCCATGAATTAGGAAGAGCTGGCTGGCAATAGACTGTAGTGGTGTCACATCATACATCAAGCCTCAGCCTGTTTTGAAGAGAATCGTCTTGCTCAAGAGAATGAGGAGGAAGGATAGGGTACAGCATCCCGTCCAGCAGTTGTGCTCTCTCCAAGCAACCACCTGTCACATGTGGAAAAACCTGTAGAGCACAATTGGACTCCTCAGCCATCTTAATTCTCAGCAATTACTTTTCCCCCTGGCAGACGACATCCTTGTATCGAGGGACAGCTGCCGCCGCCAATTTTCTTCATTAATTTCTTGCCTACAGTGGCTGAGTTAGTGAGATGCAATAATTCAGTATGAAGGTGACATACATGAACTGAGGCACTTTCTTGCTCCTTTTATGTTGTTGGGGTTGCTAGGAAGGTTTGGTTCTCTCTTACTTGTGGGGAAGCCAGGAATTCTCTACCCATGAAGGAGAAGGCTCTCTTGAAGTCCTGCTCCCTTCTGATGTGGAGTACTGGGGCCCAGAGTTCTCCTCTCAGTGAAGGACGACAACAGAGGAAGATATGGAGTCTGTTACAATTTCTTCTTCTTTTTTTTTTGTTTTGTTTTTTTTGTTGCATAATTGGTTTTAATGAGAACCATGCTTTAATACCAGTGAAATCATTTGTGCAAAACAGAAGTTGCAATTTATATATGGAGAATCAGTTGCTCACTAGTTCAGACTCAGAAGGATTGATGACTAGTAGAGAGGGTGGGGCTACGTGTTGAAGGGCTTTAAAGATAAGGACAAGAAGATTGTGTTTGAGGCAGTGGCAGAGAGGGAGATGGGGAGGGATGCAAAGAAAGGGTAATAATGTGGTTGACGAAATGAGTGAGGGAAATGAGCCTAGCAGCAGAAGTTTGAATAGTTTTGAGTGGACATTGTAGCTGGAGTAGGAATTCAGGTGCAACACGATGGCCTGAACGAGAGCCTTGGCAGAACAGACAGAAAAGGTTAAGGGAAGACAGAGGACAATAGGGGCCGGGTACATAGCCTTGAGGGAACTACCAGTGGGGAAAAAAGGCGATGGGAAGAGGAGGACATTTGATTTTTAAGATAGTAACTTTTTCAGTTTTACAATAATATTATTAGCTCTCAACCAGCATTCCCTATTAGACTGTGGGGGTAACAGCATGGAATGATTTCTGAAGTCTGCTCAGCCAGTCATTGTTCATTGCTGTACTTCCTCTCTTCTGTTTTGCCGTGTTTCCTAAATATATCCTGAACTGGCAAGCAGCCAGTTTGTTCTGTGATTTAGCCCACCAGAACCAGAGTGAGGAAATATGTGTTTATAAATGATACAAACAGAACATTTATTCTACCTGTTGAAATTGGAAAAGTCCGGTTGGTGCTGGAGACATTGGTATAATGCAAAAGATGCTTTTCTCTTGTTGATGCACATATGTAACTTCCATTAATGTTAGATTTGTGTGTGCATTGATGGGGAAAATAGACCCCTGAAGCCCTAAACTTTTGAAATTGAAATATCGTTGTTATGGTAGAACTAGATGAATAGTGAGCTGTTTGGTCATTTAGTAAGATAATTGGAAACTGTCTGCACAGTACAATCTTGATTATACAAATATTATGGTGTATATTCTATAAAGCATGGATAAAAGGAGATTTATTTCTCTAATAAACATTGGAGGACGTGACTCTATTTAGAGGAACCATTCATGTAACTGAAGTGCTGATGATCAAGATTGTTCCGTAATTTTTAATGCCTTTACATCCTTGAAATATTTTACTTGTATACGCTCACATTTTAAAAACTGGCAGGTAAAATAATGTTAGTTTTTCATTGTCAACAATTATTAAAAAAAAAAAGAGCAGCTGAATAAATTTTATTCTTAGGCTGCTTAATATTGATTTCTCCAAGGCTTATATATTAAGTAGCGTTTTTTTTTTTTTTTGGTGGTCAGTTGTTGCATAACGACACTTAGTTTTCAGTGGAATTTGTAATTGACCCTTCTAACCACTCTGAAACCTTTGGAGGGATTTTTTTCTCAATGTCAATGCCAAATAAACAAAAACAATTATTGTTAAATTTTGTGATATTTCAGATTGTTTTTTAAAATTAAATAGTAAGTTCAAATAAATGTACATTTTTAAAGTAGAAAATAATTTTGCAATGCAAATTTAGTTCTTACAAATCACTTTTGCCAACTCAGTGGCTTTTTTTACTTTTAATTGGCTCTTCATATGAAATTTGCTGATGATACGAAGTTGGAAGGCAATGTCAATTCAGTGGAGAATCAGAATATTATACAGGAATAACTGGATAACCTTGAGGACTGGCTTAATAGAAATGGGATGAAATTTAATAGTATGAAGTGCAAGCTCATACACTTACAGACTAACAAGAATTTCTGCTGTAAGCTGCGTGCTTATCAGTTGAAATTCATAGAAATTCATAGATTCTAGGACTGGAAGGGACCTCGAGAGGTCATCGAGTCCAGTCCCCTGCCCGCATGGCAGGACCAAATACTACAGAGGAAAGCTACAGAGGAGGGGGGAAATTTTGGGTGTGTTGGTCAATCACAGCATGACAATGAGCCAGCTTGTGATTTGGCTGCAAAAAAAGGCAGTTGGGATCCTAGGATGTATCAGATGAGGTATTTCCAGTAAAAATAAAGAAGTAATAATACCATTGTATAAGGCACTGGTTGATAAGACCTTACCTGGAAAACTGTGTACTGTTCTCAAGAAATATGAATTCAAACTGAAACAGATGCAGAGAACAGCTATTAGGATGATCAGAGGAACGGAGAGCCTCTCTCACGAGAAGAAACAGTTTAATCTCTTTTAAGCTTAGCAAAACAAAGGCTGAGAGGGGATGTTACTATTTGTAGATACATCAGGTAAGGCGAATAGCTATTTAAGCTAAAGGACAATGAGAAGACACCTAACCATCCTCAAGAGTGCTTAGAATTCTATCTTGATGTGGCTATTTATGTAGTTTTGATTGATTCAAGAGAAAAAAGTATAGAAAAATTGAAGTGGATTTTAGAAGCCTTAAGGAGAAGCAAGGCTGATACACTGCCGATTTCAACTCATGCCCCCCATGCACCTTTCTGTAATTCCACTAATTTTGTTTTGCCTTCAGATTTTACTTAGTTGTATAGAATGATGGGCAAACTTCAAGTAATGAAGAATAAAGTGTTAAGTGACTTTTGGTCCTTTCACATCATCTCACCTTCCCATTCTTCCTTTTCATGGGCCAGCAAGGCATGTGTCAACACAATAATTTCAGTACAGTTATGTGCCAGTTGCGTGTAAAAATTTAACTGGGAGGGAGAAGCTAGGTGCCAGTCAATGTAAACGATCCAAACAAAAATGATAGTTATTTTAGAGATGAGACCCTTAAGACTAGAGAAGAGAGGTGTCAGAAAGGGAAATAGTAGTTTAAACTTATGTACAAATTCCCTTTGTCATATGATATCCCCATTTTCTTTATTTTTATATTTTTGTATACAACTTCTGAAGTCAAAAGCAGAGGCAGCATCCTTTCTGCTAATAAACATGAAGCCAGTCAGTGCAGTAGTCAGAATTGAGATTTCAGCCAGAGAGAAGCAAAAGGAATTTGCATTTCTGGGAAAATTATACATTTATAGATGGATAACAGTAAAACATCTGAAATATTTTGATTTCAGTATAGTGAATAATAATTTCCTATTGTCTCTGATATTTGCCCTTGTAAATATTATAATTTGCCATAATTTTGTTGTCATATTTAAAGATGTATATCCTAGAGTCTTCCAGACACATGATACCCTAAAGAGAATATGTCCAGTACAGATGGAGCTGTCTGATCTCATTAGTTCAGCCAATAGGAGTGTTTAAAATTCTTATCCTGAACACAGCAAAATCCTTGTTAAATTCAAGCCCAGCCATGGAAACTATAACATACAGGTGCATTGTTGGGGGGTGTCCCTTAGAGTTTCAGACAGTATAAGATGGGTGAATGCTGAATGGACACAACATCAAAGTATCTTGGAGAGATGTCAGTCTGTGAAATGTTGAGATTAATTTGCTGCATTGAAATATTATCTTTAATCCTAGTCTTAATAATGAACACACATTGTTAATTAAGGAAACCAAACGAGGAACAGATTATATGTTTTAAGAAACAATTTGTATTGTAATTGTTTAAAATTAGTTGGGAAACAGATATCTTAACTCTTCACCAGTGGAATTATGCTCTCTTGAAATAGTTAAGTTTTACTGATCATGCCTCATGAGAATGAAGATATAACCAACTCACTGTTTACTTGTGTCCTCCTTCATAACGGAGTGTAACTGATCATTCCAAGTTTGCTCTATTCCTACTTAGCTACTTTCAAATATGGACATGGGGTGCATTGAATAAGTGGCATATTTTGGGGCATGATGAAAAACTAGGTACTTTGTCCACTGTGAATTAGTAATAAAGTACTTTACCCCATTTTACAGCTACTACCCTGTATTAACCCTGCTTATTCACAGATAAGCCCCTTCTCAATGATCTCATGGTGCATACTACTTAAAGCAAAAGGCACATGAAACCTGGAGAACTCCTGAGATAATCAGAGCACCTTTGGTAATATGTACTTCATTACAGCACAAGTTTACGAAATTGTGGTTGTGTTCGGTCTTTTCCAGGGCAGTAGTTCAGTTAAATTTCTGCATAGCTCTAAGCTTCAGAAAGGTTGGGTATACTTTTTTCAGTTGGAAATATTCGGTATACAATTGATAAAATGCAATCCCACCATAATATATTTTCGGAGCAAAAGTAAGCATCTACCAGATGAGTTTATTAGTATTAGAGGGAATGATGAGCAAATTTGCTAAACTGTATTACTCCTGGTATGTAGCTGCATAAGTACTTTTAGCTTGAAGTACGCTGCTTCTCCTGCTGTGTCACATCTTGGAAGAAGGGACAGGAAATAGTAGTAGTAGGAAATGTTGAGAGTCCAGGCTGGATAAGTAGGTTAGCTTTCCATTTAGGAAGGTAGGCCAATTAAAAGTCACTGCAGATGAATTCCAACTAGTTCCACCTTGCAAAACACTCTCTAATGTACTCTCATGCACACATACTCTCCTCTCTTAATTCCCTACTCAAAATTCACTTCTTCTGGTTAGCTTTGCATCATTGACCTCCGCTACTTTACGACTTTTTCCTGTCCTTGTGCTTAATCGTATTTTAGCAAATTGGAAAAAGATGAGTGAAAGAGGGGAATTAAATGCAGAATTAAAATAATATAAGCTGAATAAATAGGGTGCAACTCTCATCATGTTTATTACAACCCTATGGATCTATGAGCATCCTTTTTGCAGGGTTATGGTGTTAGGGCAGGGGTGGGCACACTTTTTGGTCCGAGGGCCACATCTGGGTGGGGAAATTGCATGCAGGGCCATGAATGTAGGGCAGGGGGTTGGGGTGCAGGAGGGAGTGTGGGGGATTGGAGGGGGTGCGGTGTGCAGGAAGGGGCTCAGGGCAAGGGATTGGGGTGCAGGAGGGATGTGGGAGGGGGCTCGGCAGGAGGTTGGGGGCACAGGGCAGGGGGTTGGGGTGCAGGAGGGGTGCGGCAAAGGGCTCAGGGGTTGGGGTGCAGGAGGGGTGCGGCAAGGGCTCAGAGCAGGAGGTTGGGGTGCAGGAGGAGTTTGGGTTGCAGGCTCCGGCCTGGCGCCGCTTACCTTGAGCGGCTCCGGGGTGGCAGCAGCATGCAGCGGGGCTAAGGCAGGCTCCCTGCCTGCCCTTGCCTCATGCTGCTCCTGGAAGTGGCCGGCACCACATCTCTGCGGCCCCTGGGAGACGGGGCGGGGGGGGAGGGGGCAGAGGGCTCCGCGCACTGCCCTCGCCTGCTGGCACCTTCCCCAAAGCTCCCATTGGCCATGGTTCCCCATTCCCAGCCAATGGGAGGTGCGGCGGGCAGTGCCTGCAGGCGAGGGTAGCATGCGGAGCCCTCTGCCCCCCCCCGCCCCTAGGGGCCACAGGGACCTGATGTCGGCCGCTTCTGGGAGTGGTGTGGGGCCTGTGGCGCCATGAGGATGGCAATCCCACGGGCCGGATCCAAAGCCCTCATGGGCTGGATCTGGCCCGTGGGCCGTAGTTTGCCCACCCTGTGTTAGGGCCTTGTCTTTACTGCAAAGAAAAAGTGTTAACTCAAATTATCTAACTTAAGTCAGCTGACTCCCGGTAAAATCCTGGTGAAGATTAGGCAATTTGTAATTTTCACAGGAGTTTAGACAATCAAGGTAAAGACTAGATTCCCCCCATAGGCTTTAATTCAAGCTGCTATCTTGTGTGAAAGCTACAAACCTTGGTCTTAATTTAAAAGCTCTTCATTGTTTGTATTGATTTATTTGTATTATTGTAGCACCTAGGAGCCTAAGTCATGGACCAGGACCCCATTGTGCTAGGCTCTGTACAAACACAGAATGAAAATAAGGTCCCTGCTCCAAAGACCTTACAGTTTAAGGATAACACAACAGACAAAATATAGATTGGGGAATACAAGAAAACAGTGAGACAATTTTGGTCAGCATGATAGCCAGTGGTCTCAACCAGTAGCCTAAACACTGTCCAGTTTTTTTGTAGGCATTATGGCAAAGAGGAGAGTTTTAAGCTTTTGTTCTCCTTTGAGTGCTGGTCCCTATGTATTCCACTGTGGGTATGCATCCACCCAGAGCCAGAGAATTTTGCAAGCAGTGTCTGTTGGGCCACATATGTGCCCTTGCTCACTTCATGCCTCCGACTAAGGAACTAACAGGTGGGACAGACCAACTGCCTCTCCTGTTCCTTCCACTGCCACTTTATCGGACTGGTTGACGTCGAGGCACAGCAGCTGGCCTTGCCAGGAGGAGGGCTGCAGGTCCAGCCGGTTATTATGGCCACTCTGCAGTGACCACTCTGCTTACCGCTCCGGCCCTGAACAGCAGTCATTGTCAGCGGAACAAGCACTAGCACCAACGGTACCATTGACATAATCAGCACCACAACCGACCCCATGGGCCCCTGGTCAATGGCCAGCGGTGTGGTATCCCTCAAACTCTTGGGGTTTACCCAGCCTTCGCAGGCCATATGGTCAGTGGCAGGGGCCTTGGACAGGCCATTGGCTGCAGCATCCTGCCCTCCTCTGGAAGTGGAGGCCCCACGGAGGAAGATCCCTCCCGCCCCCAGGCCCATGAGGACCCAGGGGAGCAGCCAGCTGGACCACCAGGGGATGTGGTAGATCCCTCGGCACCGGCTTCATCCTTCTCATTGCCAGATGAAGCTATTACGGGTTCCCCTCACTCAGTTCCGCAAGATGATGCCAAGGCTGATCAGGAGCTTTTGAAGAGGGTCATCTCTAACCTGGGGCTCCAGGCAGAGGAACTTGAGGACTCACTGTTCGATGTCCTTTGCTTCACGGTACCCGCCAGGGTGGCTTTACCCCTACATGAGAGGGTATTGAAAATTATTAATGTCCCATGGCAAACCCCCTCCTCCCTGCCACCCATTTCAAAAAGGGCTGAGCGCAAATACTTTGTGCCAGCTAAAGGCCATGAGTATATCTATACTCATCCAGCCCCAAACTCCCTTGTAGTTGAGGCTGTTAATCAGAGGGAGAGGCAAGATCATCCCGGGGCTACACCCAAGAATAAAGACTCAGAGACTGGATCTGTTTGGGCGAAAAATTTATTCATCTTACAGTCTTCAGTTGAGAGTGGCCAATCACCAAGCCTGCTTTGGCTGCTACAACTACAACATGTGGCAGACCATGGCCAAATTCAAGGTCTCGCTGCCCAAAGGGACCAGGAAGGATTTCCAGGCAATCCTTGAAGAGGGCACGGCGGTGGCCAGAGCTGCCCTCCAGGCAGCCTTGGACGCAGCAGACTGAGGCTTGTATCATGGCCTCGGCCACTTCCAGGTGGAGGGCATCCTGGCTGCTCCTCACGGGACCGGTGACTGAGGCTCAGCAGTCAATGCAGGACCTCCTCTTTGGTCAGGTGCTGTTCGCAGAGCAGATGGACAGTAAACTGCATGGACTCAAAGACTTCCCTGAGTGCCTGTGCAGCGCTAAATAGGCTGGTGCATGGCCGCGCAGCTCACAGGGAACTTAGTTGACCACCTGTTAAGAATTCTCTCTCTCTCCTGGGTCATATGGCTTCATGCACTTACGCCATGCCATTTGCCAGGCTCTACCTTCGTTTCCAGTAGGTGTGACTTCAAATGGTGTCCTCTCCAAACCAGCAGTCCATCATCATCAGAGTGACTATTCCCACCAAGGTAACACTACCTTGATGTGCATCCTGTATGGTGGAAGAACCCCCACCAGGTATGTTTGGGTGTTCCCTTCCTTGACTCTGCACCAGACAGAACTATCATTACAGACACCTCCCTGTTGGGTTGAGGAGCTCACATCATCTGGACATCTCAAAAGGCCAGGATACACATCAATATTTTGGAACAGTGGGCAATTTGAAGGGCTTGCAAAGCCTTTCTCACGTTCATTGAAGGTCACCTACCCTCATGATGTCGGACAACATCATGACCATCTTTTACATCAACAAACAGGGAGGAGTGAGATCTATGCCCCTGTATGCAGAAGCAGTCAGTTTGTGGAACTGGTGCATTGACAATCATATCACCTTATTGGCAGTCTCCCTTCCGGAGAATGTGCATCGGACTGTCTCAGAAGACATTTTGCCCTTGACCAGGAATGGGAGTTACACGACTCTGGTGAACAATATTTTCGCTCTATGGAAGATCCCCACCAGGAACCTGTTCGCTTCCCAAACAAACAGGAAATGTGGCATATACTGTATTTTGCTCTATCAGATCTTCCATCCCCTCATCGGATAAGGGCTAATTCCACAAGAGCACAAGCAATATCTATGGCATTGCTTCAAGAAGTGCTTCTAATTGCAATGAGCAGGTTTGGAAAAATTTGTCTTAAATTTTAGAAACATTTTAAAAAATAGAATCCTTCGCCTCCCTCAAGGTGTTAAGAAATTCTCTGCTGAAGTCCTAATCAGATTTCAGGTGAGAAAAATTTGAACATTAATATACATTTACTGGTTTTGGAAAGAAAACGTATGGATTGGTTTTGCATGAAAATGTGAATTTTGTTTAACAATAATTACTAGAAACATCTGTTATTTACAGAAAATACCTTAACTGCGGAGTTACATTACAGTTGCAGTGGAGCCTTGCTAATTTGAATTTTGCTAAACCTCACCTTCTGTAATTCGCTTTATATACACAATCTGGTGGTTCCTCCACTTCTGGTCAGAGACCAAACAGAATTATTCTGCAGTGTTGTATTGTGTTACTATGATACAGTTACCTTAGTTGTAGAAAATATAGCACATTTACTAGCACGCTACCAATTAAAAATGCACTTATCGGCTGAACAAAGTAAACTTCGAGATGCATTATGCTTTTTTGTGTATTTGCGTCCTCACGAATTCACAAAATTCAGAAATGTACAATGGGTCTTCCAGTCATTAATGAGAATTAGCAAGGTTCTGCTGTAATGCCTTTTCTAAAAGCTTCATGAATGAGTTTACTTCAGTTACAGAAATTTTGGTGCTTGCTGGAATTCTTATAAAAGCTTTGTTGTAGAAGGAATGCTGGCTAAGGATTTTTTTTTTCTCATCAATCAGTAATTGGCTGTTTAATGAAGTCAGCTGCAGAGAATTAAATAGAATTGTTTCATATTCCAACAAATTTTATTTGTAATCTGTAAAGTGGTTAAATTTAGATGGAACGAAGTTCTTTCCCCCTGCTCTAAAAGTCTTGTTGCAGTTTTTCCTCCTACGTCAGCATACTGTTGGGGCCAACTTCATGAAAAGAATCTGTGAAAAAAGCCCCTGTCTAGGTAGTTCATCTCCATAGCACTGGAAGAGGATAGACCAAGCTCTAGGGTGTACCGGCTGTTGAAACGGCCTCATTTCTTTCTCCTCATTACAAGTAAACCCAAACTACCTTATTCTACTGCCAAATCTTCCTGCTTTCCTCTGTTACAGAAGCCCCAATTTCTCTTTGTCCTCTCTCAACTGCAATGTACTCCTTTGCTGAAGAGACCGGAACTGTCAGATGTTTCCAGAACCCCACCCTCTGATTAGCTCCCTGTTTCATGTATTTCTCATTAATCAGGGTCCACACAATCCCATTCCCAAATTCTTCTCCATAACTAAATTCTTCTCCACCACCAAATTCCAACTCACTTCCCAAATGCCAAACTAAGTATTGCTCTCCTTTAGTGACAAGTGACTGCAGATCTTTAAGTTTCATACATTCAAAATTCTGCACTTGCAGTGTCTGAGCTGCTATCCCTCACTTCTTCAGCCAGGGCAGGAGTGGAAAACTGACTAAAGGGATGGATGAATGTGTATACCTACAGCCTTGTGTATAATGTGATTGTGCAGTTGTGAAAATGGCTGTATAATTTAGTGTTTTGCTAGTAGGCCACATAACTCACTCTGTACAGCATAGAAAATAGACATTTATCTTCTATTTACCAATTTCTGAGCCCGACCACTTCTGTTTTAGGAATTCTCTAGGACGAGTGAGTGACCACTGGGAGAATTGCAGGAGTATGAGAATTTTAAGAAACTAAAACCGTGCCTTGGTGGAAACAGGCAGAGGCTTTCATGAGGAGGTGGCTGGCATTTGGGACTTCTAAACTGCACAAGAGAAGTCCCACATGGCAAGTGCATTCCTTTGTTGCACAATTTATCTACATTTTGAGGTATTTGTCACTGATATTTAGGTCTTTCAATAGCAGAGCAGTAAACTCATGAGGCTTAGGCGCCCCAAATAGCAGCTGCTGCTTCCTGCAAACTTTTTTGCCCGCTACCCCCCACCCAGTGCTTCAGGTTTTTTTGCTGCCTAATTCAGTTGGCTAACTGATAGCAATAACTTTCCATTGAAGTCCATGCTTTCTTCACTTCCCCACCCAGCCTCTTCTCATTTTTTAATAACAATAATAATGTACTTAAAATACTGACTTTGCTGAGCACACAGATGCTCCATTTTTTTCTGAAAATCAGGCCACTTAGTCCTGTTTGTAGGAGGCTGACTATAGGCACCCATTTGTGAAAATCTTGACTCTAGTCTCATTGTGAAAGTGCACAAATTGATCAGACAAATTCTGTAAGATGGATATTCCAATTTCAATTCAGTGCCTGTAGAAGCAAAATTTCATGCATCTGGAATAATACATGGTGTATGTATTCCTTGATTGACAGCCCTAGGTTCTGCTGAAAGGACAACAGTAGAGGAAAGAACATTAGATACTTCAATGGTTGTCACTGTATAAATACCTAAGATACTGTCTGAAAACAGGAAATAAGCAACTGCTTTGTTATGTATTCGTGGATAGCAATGCTTTTCAATCAGGATGGTTGTGACAGCCAAGGAATCCCGAAGGATGCTCAGTGAAGTTCTTAATGTCGGTAGTGGCTACAAATGCTAAACATACATTAGGCAGGTGAGTTCATAGGCCTATCCGCACTTGGATATAGTTTTGGCCAAACCATTACAATATTACAGCTATTTGCATCAGTTAAAGCAGAACCCTGCAACAGTAGCACAGTTTCTTCTAACAGTTTATATACTGGTTTTAGGGATGTAATCATCTTTTAAGCAAGATGAGCTAAAAGTGACAATAATGGAAAGCATGATCAGTGGGCATAACTGAAGTTTGGTGGGATGATTACGAGACCTTACATGTTTACATTGACTATATAGGATTGGAAGGACTGAGGGCAAGAATTTACGCCGCAAGTGATACAAAATTTGATAGTATAGAAAAGCATAGAAATATATTGGGTCAGTGTAGAAGAAAAGCAAAGCAAGTGGGAAACTGCAGTACAGCTTCTTTGGCCTAGAATGAGATCAAGAACAAGAACTTCTTGGATCTATTATAAATAAAAAAAGACAGAATATTTTAACAACCTGAATATTTCTGGGGGACAAACACAACTAAACATGGATCATCTCAGATTCTTAAATTATGTACATTACTCCATGAACAAGAAAAGTAAAGAGGCCACCCAGGATCATGTATTTCCCAACAGGGAGAAAAGTCAGAAGAATACAGTCATCTAATATTAAAGGCTTCAAACCTAGCTATTATTAGAGGACGACATATTGCAAGCCAAATTTCAGAGGGCATCTAGACATACTCTGTGTACTTCAGTAATAATTACCTCTGCTTGTGATAGTCATAGTTGATATCAAGCAAGACAGCTGGAAATTTTTTCTTGTTAACTTGACTTTAATATAAAAACTGTATTGGCTAAACACCTTATTGTTTGTATTAAAATGCTTGTGTCCTTCACAATTCCATAATTATATGTTCCTCTTTCACCAGCCCTCCTATATCTCAGATGATCTTATTCAGCTAGTTAATGTGAAACAGCCGGGTCAATAGATTAATTTTTTTGTCTGCAAAGCTCTTGAGGATGCATGACATCATCAATAAAACCTTAATCATATTAAACTGAATTTTGTTGCACAGAGACCAGCTTTGTCATTAAAATGAATCAAGTGACATGTTACATTGCATGTGTTTGAAAGAGCTGTAGAACAAAAGGTTTAAGCATTGTTTTGAAAAACTGTCCAAATCTTATAAACTTTTGTAAGTGGATTTGTTTGAAAATCTGAATTTTTAATTGCGGGAAAATTAAGTAGTTTATTCAAAGACTCAATCTTTGTCGTTATAGTTCTTACTGCAATTATTAAGTACTATGTTAAACTCAAAGGTTATAATAATCAGTAAAATCTTCAGCATTAGCAGTGTGTGTGTGAAAATACACTACTTTAAATAATATTGCTCTCAAAAAAACCCAGCCTATGTAAAAGAACATTATTATGCTTGCAAAATCAAGCGTTCAAAATATTAAAGTTGTATAGCCTCCTTGGACCTGGAGCATGCTCCCTTAAGGTAGGGAGGTAGTGTTACCAGATTTGCCCGTTACTTTGGGGGAGGCTCATTTATTAGGGTTACTCTTCTAGGGGGTAGGGGGGAGTTCTGTAATTCTATCAATGTAATGCTTATGTTACTTGTCTTTTCATATGGAGCTCTACTTCTCCCTTCTGTAAGTCCCCTAAGAGAAGATAAGAGAAGTGTTGCTGCAGAGTAAATGGGGAAGCTAAAAACACAACAGAGTAAAGTTCAGAGAGGGAAGCAACCAGCTTAACCATGTTATTTATTGAATAATAGTGATAACTACACAAGGAGAGCCTAAGTCAATATAACAGTTACACTATTAAAGGTTACAAAAATCATATATAGAAAACTATACCTGATTAAACAAGTCAGGGTTAGAAAGTTATACCTGAGGTAGAAAAGAAAACAGAGAGAGGGGGATCTCACCATTTCCATGAAGCTTGAACTGGTCTGGGTTCCCAGGTGATGGTAGTAGTTGAGGGTCCTGAGTGCTGGAGACAGGCCGAGCCCCCAGCACGATCAGTCAGGAGAAGATGAAATCCCAGTGGAACTGATGCAGAGTTTGGATCCATGCATCAGAACACTTACTGGAGTGTGAGTAGGGGTTTTTGTAGGGAAAATTCAATGGTTCAAGGGAGAACACTAGATTTGTTTATGGTTAAACTGATGACTCAAGGGTTTTCTTTAGGCTAGACAATAGGAGCTGATCACTTTTGGCTATGGGTGGTGGTTCTTCCAGGGAGCTCACAATGCAAGTAGGCTGCTTCAGTATTTTGGATATCAATCAAGGATTTATTACTAGAATTGGTCTGATAACTGCTGAACTGGGTGTGTGCAGGTGTAGGTTCATTAACATCTGGAGCAGAGATCCCCCATGATGCAGTGCTTCCCTGCTTTTATGGTCCCAGAGTTCAGTGTGGTTCTTGCCTTGGAATCTCTGTTCTCCATTCTGTATGCTAATGGCGATGCCTCCCTGTCCCGTCTTTGATGCAGATGAGGCTAGGGGAGTTGCCTTAATCTTGTCACCCTTGTCAGGAGGGGTCTAGATGTGTCTCCCACCGCCCTTCACTGCTCTCTGCAAGTCTTTTCTCTGATTGGTTTTGGTTCCAGCAGAGGCTGGGGAGCGGTGTGTGTGTCCTTTCATGAGTCAGACAGGCTGGATACTGCGCCCTGGTTCCCCAAGAACACAGAGCTGACTGGTATCAGTGGTGCATGCACAGTCCAGTCACAAATAGGAGCCATGATGATGGGATGGATCATGCTCAGTGTTGTCAGACGCCACCGGTGTGGTGCTCTGCTCTGTTCAATGTTGATATCAGTCGGCTGCGTGTGTGTGTTCCCTCTGTGTGCTGCCCCGGCTCTGCAGATTGCTGGCACAGCAGACCCCGAGAGAACCCCCAATGACCACAGACTCTGATAAGGTATGAAGGCACCCAGCCAGGTTTATTGTCAAACGAAACACAGTCTCTAGCTTCCCAGATCAGATGTCTACAGTTCTGCTAGTACATATGTGCTCCCTGACAATGGACCGGCTCAGTCAGTGGTGGGACTCTCCACTGCCCCGTAGGCCAGGCAAAGACACAGCCCCAGTGATGCATTTTTATACACAGGTACAAACAAGTTATACAATACTCCTGACGTATTGAGTTGCAACCCCTCTACGCAGCAAGGTACAACCCCTCTACGCAGTAAGGTGCCGCTTCTCACTTTGTACATGTTGGTTCGAATAAAACAACTCTATCCATTGTATTATCCTTTTGACCCTGTCTTTAGGGTGGGTCAGCCTGTTCCTTGTTATTTGTGTGGAATATGCAAGTATGCGAATGTTGTGATATCTAGTGTTCAGTACCTTTTAGGTATGTCTCCTTTTGCAGCATCAGCCCTTTCTTTGCCAGCTTCTGTGAGCAGGGCCTGCCTCTGGCTCACAGCTTAACTTTGCTTTATGTTAGCAAAGCCTTGACCATTACCTCATACCGGGCCTCTGATATAAGGGTTTCTGATTTAGGGCCTCATCTTACTACACTCTGTTGCTCTGGTGGGAGATGGTGTGCACAGTCCGGTCACAAGTATGAGCTGGGTGACTTAAACGTGCTCAGTGAGGACAGATTTTTTGGAGATTTTAGCTGTTACATTCTAGCAAGTCTGTACTGAGCATGTGTGAACTGTGGTTTCTAAAAGCCTTATAACTGGACTTTCATGGGATGGCAAAAGGCCAGCATCTGCCCATTTCACATTCCTGCCCCAAAGCATGAGGGCATTAATCTAAAAACAAAACAAAAAAACCCACACTTTTTTTTTAACATGGGGAAAACAACTATTTCCCCTCTAGCCTTGTTCTCCGAAAAAGCTAAACCATTTTGGGTGAAATCTTTCAAAAACTTTTAGCCTGAGACAGACACACAGCATGGAAAATTTCAGCACATGTGGTTAGTTTGGTAAAGTTATAAACAACTCTTGAACAGAGTTTCATAATGAGAAGAATCAGGCAACCTTAATAGGTGTTGCCATCAGTCCTGCCTATAATAAGGGCAGCATAGGACATTATTATTTACATATATAGTATTGCTTCTTTTGAGATGATCTACATCCCAAATTAAGTCAGACTGAAAGCTGCTATTATGTGTTTGAGGTTCTAGGTCAGTGGTCCTCAAACTGCGGGGCACACCCCCTAAGGGGTTGTGGAGGAATGTCTGGGTGGGCCTGTGCCAGCCTCCATGAGTAGGTGGGGATGGAGTGCCATCTGGCCACAGCTCTGGCCCCTGCTCTGCTCCCGGCCCTTTATTATTCCATTATTGGCAAGAGGAGGTGTGAGAGAAAAGTTTGGGCATCACTGTTCTAGGTGGTGCGAAAAGATAGGAATAATTGCTTCTTGTGAACTTTTAGGCATTTAGTGCTATGATTATTGAGGTGCTTATAAGCTGTCTGGGAAGGATTAGATTTTTATTGGTTAAATGTCAGTAAATGTTTTCACTGAACACCCATAAGCTGATGAAAAAATATTTCCATCTATAATAATCAAAATCTGTGGATAGATAAAGTAAGAAAAATGCTGCTTGAAAACTTGAGTTTGATTTAAGGATATTTACTTTGTATATTTTGACATGTGATGTTGACAGTTTGTGTTTTTAATGGTTATAAAGCTACACATTTTTGAATCTCAACATCTGTCTTGAAATAACTTTCTGGGCCCCCCCTCTTAATTTCCCACAACTGTGGAAAATTTAAATTAATAAAAATTAAAACATGCTTAAAACCCATACATTTGTGCACTTGTGAAAATTTAAATAGCAATAGAGGAAATGCTTAAAAATAAATGTCAATATTATCCATCAAAATTAGTTAAAAAAATCAAATTCTGCCAAGTCTACTCATATGTAACTGCAAAATGTATTCTGAGTGTTTATTATATAAACTAACCAGAGTACTGAATCCCTATACAATTATATGCCATATGTCATCGTATCCTCATGACTAACTTCCTCTTTCATATCTTCAGTCTCCTCTGTAAACCATGTGACCACCTATGCCTGGAAAACATTCCCTGACCCCTTCTGAAATAAAATCCAATCTCTTTGTAAAGGGTTGGGGGCTAAAGAGGATTGGTGAGGGAAGTGAAGATGATTTCATTAATGATCTGGATGATGGGATGGATTGCACCCTGAGCAAGTTTGCGGATGACACTAAGATGGGAGTAGAGATAGATACGCTGGAGGGTAGGGATAGGGTCCAGAGTGACATAGATAAATTGGAGGATTGGGCCAAAAGAAATCTGATGAGGTTCAACAAGGACAAGTGCAGAGTCCTGCACTTAGAATGGAAGAATCCCATGCACTGCTACAGGCTGGGGACCGACTGGCTAAGCAGCAGTTCTGCAGAAAAGAACCTGGGGATTACAGTGGGTGAGAAGCTGGATATGAGTCAACAGTGTCTCCTTGTTGCCAAGAAGGTTGACAATATATTGGGCTGCATTAGTGGGAGCATTGCCAGAAGATGGAGGGAAGTGATTATTCCCTTCTATTCGGCACAGGTGAGGCCAGATCTGGAGTATTGTGTCTAATTTTGGGCCCCGCACTACAGAAAGGATGTGGACAAATTGGAGAGAGTCTAGTGGTGGGCAACGAAAATGATTAGGGGGCTGGGGCACATGATTTATGAGGAGAGGCTGAGGGAACTGGGCTTACTTGGTCTGCAGAAGAGAAGAGTGAGGGGGGATTTGATAGCAGCCTTTAACTAGCTGAAAGGGGGTTCCAAAGAGAATGGAGCTAGGCTGTTCTCAGTGGTGGCAGGAGCAATGGTCTCAAGTTGCAGTGGGGGAGATCTAGGTTGGATATTAGGAAACACTATTTCACTTGAAGGGATGGTGAAGCACTGAAATGGGTTACGTAGGGAGGTGGTGGAATCTCTATCCTTAGAGGTTTTTAAGGCCTGGCTTGACAAATCCCTGGCTGGGATGATTTAGTTGGGATTGGTCCTGCTTTGAGCAGGGGGTTGGACTAGATGACCTCCTGAGGTCTCTTCCAACCCTAATCTTCTATGATGATCTAGCTTGCAGGTTTGAATCATCTCATTAGTTTTGAGGGGCTAAAAGTTATAAGGCCATCTAGTAAACTGATGGTCTTAGCCCAGTTACTAGTAGAAGAATCTTATTGGAGAAGCCAAGATTTGTATAAACAGAAACTACCTTTCTCTCCTTGAGGCAGTACTTCTTAGCTCAGGATTGGAAATGTTAGTAGGGGAGCTTGAAGTTTCTAGCAAGCAGTGTTTGTTGGGGCTGTTCTGGTAAATCTATACTGCAATTAAAAACCTGCAGCTGGCCTGTACCAGCTGGCTCGGGTAAGGGGCTGTTTAATTGGCAGAGTAGGCGTTTTGGCTCAGGCTGCAACCTAAGTTCTGGGAACTTGTGAGGTGGGAGGTTCCCAGGGCCTGGGCTGCCGCCTGAGCCCGAATGCCAAGACTGCATTTTAACAGCATCTTAGCCTGTGCCCCATGAGCTCGAGTCAGATGTCATGGGCCAGCAGCGGGTGTCTAATTGCAGTGTAGACATACCTTCGTTTTCTAACCACCTCCCTCACATTGGGATTGGAGGATATAAAAAGGTGTGGTTCCAATGGCTCTTCAGTTCTTTCTAACTGCCCGAAGGAGCAGTGGGCACGCTGTTTTTATGACACTACCATAGTCTGTTTTTATCTCCCTTCCCTGTTCCCATTCCTTTATACCAGTCATTACTATTAATTAAGAAGAAAAAAGTTTGGTTTGTGCATGGGTGCAGGCAGCATCTGTGACTCAGCCCTCATGGGCTCCTTCCCCTTCTATTGTGTGTTGATCCTTTCCAGAGTCTCTTTTATTTATTATCTATCTGTTTTGGGGCTGTTGGGACTCATATCAAGGTCTGTGGTTCCTGCAGCTATCTGAGGTCTATTACTGATGCCCTGATGGTAATGGAAGGACAGCGTTTTTCAAACTCTTTTGAAGATGTGGCAAGTCTCAGATCATTTTGCCACCAAGGAAAATGCCTGGTTTCTTTTCCTCTGTTTTGGGGCAGGCAGGACCCAGTATATGACAGTCCGCTTTTAGATTGGGATCAGAATCGGAAGGAATGTATAAGAGGAACTATTAAGTCACATAGGATAGAGCCAAGATGTTGAGCCAGTCTAGGGTTACTAACCACAATTGTGGTTCTCCATCCTTGAACTGATAACAGAAGTGGAAGTCCTGATTACCAGTCTTGCAGATTTCCTGTCTCAGGTTCAGGTAAGAGTCTCTGTTCAGATCTGAAGTCTCACAAAGTAATAGCTTGAGTAAACATGTTCTACTGAGGTCCAAAAAAATTCTGTTGTGAAACAGGAAGCCTTACCAGAAAGTGGTCTAATGAAATGGGAAGGGATTGTCCTTTGGGCAGCTCAGAAAGGGTTAAACCCAAGTAGACAATCATCTTATTTTAATTTTGCATATATACGTGCAAGTAAAACCGTCATATAGCTCTTTGAGCTCTGTCAGAGTTGATCTGGGTGTATTTCCAACCTTCCAGCTTCTAGTGCGTGGGTGGTGGTTCTAGGTTTATCTTGTATTGACATTTCTTAAATATATGTTGGGTATTCCCTCTGGTAGATGACCATCTCTGTCATGGGATCTGAACCTCATGCTAATGCAGTTATGTACTATCTCTATGTAAAACAGGTGTTCTTCATAGTTAAGTAGCCTGAACAGTTCGTGAGATTCATGCCAATGGCTCTTCCTGTTTTTTTCTCTAAGCGTCAGTGACATCCAGCAGATGTAAGACTTCAAGTTTTATATGTAAAAGAGACCCTTTGCTAACAAAACAAGGCCAGACCAAACCAGAAGTTCGACAGACTTTTTGGCATATGCAACTAAAACCAGAGGATCTGTCCAAATAGATAATGATGTGTATACTAAACTTCTGTGATCTGGCAATTCTCCCTCTCCCCCCCCCCCCCCCCCAACTACGGAGATTAGTGCACACTCATCTAAGTACTAGGCAGCCTCCAGGATATAATATTGCAGTGTATCTATAATGGAAATGTCTAGAGATGCTTGTTTGGAGTTCTGAATACACCCTCAAACAGCATTATTCTCTTTACCTAAGCTTTAGATCTAATGCCCAGTTCAGAGGAGCAGTCCTGTAATAGCTTTTCAGTTAATACTTCTGAGATCCCCAGTAGATCCCCCACAGATGCTGCCTAATCTTCCAGGGGAAGAGGGGATCCATGCAGGCAGATCTTAAAGGAAGAACAAATGGTTACTTACCCAAATAAATGTGGGTCCATCTACACTGCAAAACAAAACAAAAACAACCCTGTGGCACCAAGTCTTGGAGCCTGGGTCAACTGACTTGGGCTTGCAGGGCTTATGTTACAGGACTAAAAATAGCAGTGTAGACATTAGTGCTCAGGCTAGATCCTGAGCTCTGATATCCTCTCTGTTCTCTGAGTTTTAGAGCCCAGGCTCCAGCCCAAGTGGGAGTGTCTACATTGCTATTTTTAGCCCTGTAGTGTGAGCCTGAATCAGTTGGCCCCAGGCCCTGAAATTTGCTGCTGCGGGGTAGTTTTTTGCAGTGTAGATGTACCCTGTGATTACCCATCTTGATGCACACTTCCTGTCCATCCACTTCTTTGCAGTCTAAGGACTTGCCTTACATACTCAGTGGTGCACTAGAGCAAGGGGGAGGTGAATAGATTCAATGGACATTCCTTTACTGCAGCTTCAGCGTTTGAGAGCCCAGGGCGCACATTCTCCAAGAGTTTTGGGACAATCCCCTTAAAGATTCATACTTATTTGTTACCTTTTAATTATTATTTAAGCATTGGTAGTAATTGTTTTACAGGCTTAAACACAATGGGCCAAATTAATCTTTTGTGACTATATTGACTTAATTGAAGTGTCAGATATGTTTGGCCCTGTCTGTTCATTGAAACAATATTATTCTATTCCAGATTAATAGTGATTTAAAAAAAATAACCCCATAGTATCCTTTTGCACTAGGTAGAGTTTCTGGTTTGCCCATTTCTAGTGTTGGGAAAATCTGACTCCTGGTCCTGGAGACTTTAGTGAGAACTGATCTTCTTCCTTAGGGAAATTAGTAGAAAGCAGACAGCTGTTGTAATAATTTTTACAGTTTCTTCTGTCATGGTTTCTGTCCCAGCAAAGCTAATGTCCTGAGGCAGATAAGTATAACAGGAGGTCATTGATAATTACAATGTTTTGTTGCTTATAAAATCTTTGTTCTTTCATGACTTCTATTCTCTTCAAATTATTTGAAATACTTATTTGAGGACAAAATTAATATACTTTAACATGTCCCATTGTGGTCAATCGCTTTGTGGTCAATCAACAGCACTTTCAATTCACCGTCATTCCTTTCAGCCTATCCACGGCCCCCAGGGTGTTTTCCAAATGCATGGCTGTGGTGGCTGCCTCCCTTTGTCGACAACGGGTCCAAGTGTTCCCATATCTCGACGACTGGCTTTTTCGGGGTCGCTCCAGGGATCAGGTGCAGTCTCATGTTCAGCTCACCATGAACATGTTCAATGGGCTGGGCCTCTTGCTCAATGTCACGAAATCCACTCTGGTACCAACCCAGAGGATAGAATTCGTAGGGGCAGTATTAGAAGCAGGCCTAGACTGGGCAATTCTGCCGGAGGCATGCTTCCAATCCCTGGGGAACATCGTCCACAGCCTGCAAAGCTTCCCGACCTCGACTGTGAAAACATGCCTATGCCTCCTGGGACACATGGCCTCTTGCACATTTGTGACCAGGCACGCCAGGCTGCGACTACGTCCACTCCAAGCCTGGCTAGCAACAGTATACCGCCCAGGTTGGGACAGCTTGAGCACGGTGGTTACCATCCCGCCAGGGATATTAGCCTCTCTAGGCTGGTGGCTGGACCCCAAATCAGTGTGCGAAGGGGTGCCATTTCACGCTCCGCAACCCTCCGTGTCCCTAGTCACGGATGCGTCATCCCTGGGATGGGGAGCCCACCTCAGGAACCTCCGTACACAGGGGCTATGGTCGGCAAGAGAGTTATCCCTGCACATCAACGTACAGGAACTCAGAGCAGTGCGCCTGGGGTGTCAAGCCTTCCGAGAGCGCATTCCAGGCCATTGTGTTGCAGTCCTTACAGACAACACTACGGCCACGTTTTACATCAACAAACAAGGGGGAGCCTGGTCATCCCCCCTCTGTCGGGAGGCCACTCGTCTGTGGGAATTCTGCATAGCCCACTCGATCCATCTGGTGGCGTCGTTTCTCCCAGGGGTTCAGAACACCTTAGCAGACCACCTCAGCAGATCATTCCAGGCTCACGAGTGGTCGGTTTGCCCGGATGTCATCCACTCTGTCTTCCTGAAGTGGGGCTTTCCCCTGATAGACCTATTGGCCTCTCCCGAGAATCGGAAATGCTAGGTGTTCTGCTCTCTCCAAGGGCGCTCTCCGGGTTCCCTGTCAGACGCCGTCCTAATTCAGTGGAAGGATAACCTGTGCTACGCCTTTCCTCCATTCCTGCTAGTCCACAGGGTCCTAATCATGCTGCGCAGGGAAAGAGCCCGTCTGATTCTGGTCGCCCCGGCATGGCCCCCAGACAGCCCTGGTATACTACTCTCCTAGGCCTGGTCTACACTACGAGTTTAGGTCGACTTTAGCCGCGTTAAATCGACTTAAGCCTGGACACGTTTACGCTACGAAGCCCTTTCTGTCGACTTAAAGGGCCCTTTAAACCGGTTTCCTAACACCACCTCGACAAGGGGATTAGCGATAAAATCGACCTTAGGGGGTCGGAATTGGGTTAGTGTGGACGGAATTCGACATTACTGGCCTCCGGGAGCTATCCCACAGTGCTTCATTGTGACCGCTCTGGACAGCACTCTCATCTCAGATGCACTGGCCAGGTAGACAGGAAAAGCCCCGCGAACGTTTGAATTTCATTTCCTGTTTGCTCAGCGTGGAGAGCACAGGTGACCATGCAGAGCCCATCAGCACAGGTAACCATGATGGAGTCCCAGTCCCAGTCCCAGGATCGCAGAAGAGCTCCAGCCTGGACCGAACGGGAGGTACAGGATCTGATCGCCATCTGGGGAGATGAAGCAGTGCTCGCCGAACTCCGAAACAGTAAAAGAAACGGCAAAACATTAGAAAAGATCTCCAAGGCCATGAAGGACAGAGGCCATAACAGGGACGCGCGGCAGTGCCGCGTGAAAATTAAGGAGCTAAGGCAAGCCTACCACAAAGTCAGAGACGCAAACGGAAGGTCCGGGGCAGAGCCGCAAACATGCCGCTACTACGCGGAGCTGCATGCCATTCTAGGGGGTGCAGCCACCACTAGCCCAAGCGTGTTCTATGAGTCCCTCTCTGCAAACGGGGAAGCGGGTTCGGCGGACGAGGAAGATGAGGATGGAGAGAACATAGATAGCTCACAGCAGCAAGGAAGCGGAGAAACCAGTTACCCCAACAGCCAGGATATGTTTGTCACCCTGGACCTGGAAACAGTAACCCCCGAACTGACCCAAGACCCTGAGGGCACACAGGGGGGGACCTCTGGTGAGTGTACCTTTGCAAAAATTACACATGGTTTAAAAACAAGCGTGTTTAATGATTAATGATTAATTTGCCCTGGCAATCGCGGCCAGTACAGCTACTGGAAAAGTCTGTTAACGTGTATGGGGATGGAGCGGAAATCCTCCAGGGACATCTCCAGAAAGCTCTCCTTCATGTAATCCCAAAGCCTTTGCAAAAGGTTTCTGGGGAGGGCTGCCTTATCCCGTCCGCCATGGTAGGACACTTTACCACGCCAGGCCAGTAGCACGTAGTCTGGAATCATTGCATAACAAAGCATGGCAGCGTATGGTCCCGGTGTTTGCTGGCATGCAGACAACATCCATTCCTTATCGCTCTTTGTTATCCTCAGGAGAGTGATATCATTCACGGTCACCTGGTTAAAATGGGGCAATTTTATTAAGGGGACATTCAGAGGTGCCCCTTCCTGGTCTGCTGAACAGAAATATTCCCCGCTGTTAACCACGCGGTGGGGGGGAGGGGTGAAGTGACCATCCCAGAGAATTGGGTGTGAGGGGGAGGGGAGTTAGTTGGGTTTGTGCTGCATGTTAAACCTGAAATCGCAGCCCCTCCTTTTACATTGCAAACCCATTTTAAATGGCACGGGTGCTTGGTATGGGAAATGAGGGCAGAACTGTTTGAAACCATCCCCACATGTTAAGAAGGTTAAAAAAGCCCAAAGACTATATGTCTTACCATGGCTGCCTGCAAGCTGAAATCTGTGTCCTGGCACTGCGTGAGTGATCTCTCACACCAAACCAGGAGACTCTCAATATAAGAGGAAAAATGCGACCTTGTAACGAAAGCACATGGGCTGTGTGATGTTGTGAACAGCAAAATCTAACGTGAAAGAGTCTACCCATTGTTCTCTAAAATGTATCTTTTTTAACAACCTCTCCCTTCTCCACCAGCTGCAAATCTTACTCCTTCGCAGAGGCTAGTGAATATTCGAAGAAGGAAGCGAAGGACGCTTGACGAAATGTTTACTGAACTTCAGACTGCCTCCCACGCTGACAGAGCACAGCTGAATGCGTGGAGGCAGTCAATGACTGATTTTAAAAAAGCCCAATATGAGCGAGAGGAGAGGTGGCGTGCTGAAGATGAGAAGTTGCGTGCTAAAACGCGGGCTGAAGAGGAGAGGTGGCGTCAACTTGTAATCAGAAAGCAAGAGTCGATGCTCCGGCTGCTGGAGCATCAAAGTGATATGCTCCTGCGTATGGTTGAGCTGCAGGAAAGGCAGCAGGAGCAGAGACCGCCGCTACAGCCCCTCTGTAACCAGCAGCCATCCTCCCCAAGTCCCATTGCCTCCTCACCCAGACGCCCAAGAACACGGTGGGGGGGCCTTCGGCCACCCACTCACTCCACCCTAGATGATTTCCATAGCAATAAGTTTTAAAGTTTTAAATTGGAGTGTGTCCTTTTCCTTCCCTCCTCCCCCACCCATCCCGGGCTACCTTTCCAATTATCCCCCTAGTTGTGTGCTGAATTAATAAAGAATGCATGAATGTGAAGCAACAATGACTTTATTGCCTCTGCAAGTGGTGCTCGAAGGGGGGAGGGAAGTAGAGTTAACAGGGTGGTGGGGGAGGGGCAGAGGGTTCATCAAGGAGCAACAAACAGAAGTTTCACTCCGTAGCCTGGCCAGTCACAAAACTGGTTTTCAACGCTTCTCTGATGCGCACCGCGCCCTGCTGTGCTCCTCTAACCGCCCTGGTGTCTGGCTGCGCGTAATCAGCGGCCAGGCTATTTGCCTCAACCTCCCACCCCGCCATAAATGTCTCCCCCTTACTTTCACATATATTGTGGAGCGCACAGCAAGTAGCAATAACAATGGGGAGATTCTTTTCGTTAAGGTCTGAGCGAGTCAGTAAGCTGCGCCAGCGCACTTTTAAACGGCCAAATGCACATTCCACCACCATTCGGCACTTGCTCAGCCTGTAGTTGAACAGGTCCTGACTGCTGTCCAGGCTGCCTGTGTATGGCTTCATGAGCCATGGCATTAAGGGGTAGGCTGGGTCCCCAAGGATCACGATAGGCATTTCAACATCCCCAACGGTTATTTTCTGGTCTGGGAAGAAAGTCCCTTCCTCCAGCTTTCGAAACAGAAGAGACTGCCTGAAGACGCGAGCATCATGTACTCTTCCCGGCCAGCCCACGTTGATGTCGGTGAAACGTCCCTTGTGATCCACCAGGGCTTGCAGCAGCATTGAAAAGTACCCCTTGCGGTTTATGTAGTCGGTGGCTTGGTGCACCGGTGCCAAGATAGGGATATGGGTTCCGTCTATCGCCCCACCACAGTTTGGGAATCCCATTGCAGCAAAGCCATCCACTATGGTCTGCACGTTTCCCAGAGTCACTACCCTTGATATCACCAGGTCTCTCATTGCCCTGGCAACTTGGATCACAGCAGCCCCCACAGTAGATTTGCCCACTCCAAATTGATTCCCGACTGACCAGTAGCTGTCTGGCGTTGCAAGCTTCCACAGGGCAATCGCCACTCGCTTCTCCACTGTGAGGGCTGCTCTCATCCTGGTATTCTGGCGCTTCAGGGCAGGGGAAAGCAAGTCACAAAGTTCCATGAAAGTGCCCTTACGCATGCGAAAGTTTCGCAGCCACTGGGCATCGTCCCAGACCTGCAACACGATGCGGTCCCACCACTCTGTGCTTGTTTCCCGGGCCCAGAATCGGCGGTCCACGGCATGAACCTGCCCCAGTAACACCAGGATTTCCACATTGCTGGGGCCTGTGCCTTGTGAGAGGTCCATGTCAATTTCCTCATCACTATAGTCGCCGCGCTGCAATCGCCTCCTCCTCAGCTGGTCCTGGTTTGGCTTTGGCATGTCCAGGAGGCTCTGCATGTTTTCCAGCACAATGCGCGTGGTGTTCATAGTGCTCATAATTGCCGCGGTGATCTGAGCGGGCTCCATGATCCCAGTGCTGGCTATGGCGTCTGGTCTGAAAAAA
>NW_020664490.1:9471228-9542733 GCF_002925995.2 Terrapene triunguis
CCCCCCCCCCCCCCCAAAGATTGAACTCAAAAGCCTGGGTTTAGCAGGAGGAAGGGGGGGAAGCAAATGAATACAGAATAAATCTATTTTTTACATCTTAAGACGACGGTGCAGCATGACTGATAGCCCTTGGCATTTTCTGGGTGCTTGGCAGCAAATACTGGGCGCTTGGCAGTTAGCCTTCAGGTCTATTGCACGATCTGATACCCAGTATGACAACGATGGATACCAGTCGTAATATACTATCTACTGCCCAAAAGGCAAGGGGTTGCTGCTGTGTAGCAATGTTGCCCCATCCTGCGCATACTACGTCTGATAACCATCATCATCAAGGCAAGGGGGCTGGTGCAATGCAGCCCCACGGCTGCCAGCCCCATGTCTGCCAGCACCCAGATAGCCCTCGGCCTCTTCTGGGTGCTTAGCAGACAATATTGGGCACTTGGCAGAAAATAGCATACTACGACTGATAACCATCATTGTCTGCCCGGGTGCCCATGATCGACAGCCACTGCAGTACGATGACGACGGTTACCAGTCGTAATATACCATCTTCTACCAAAAGGCAAGGGGCTGGTGCAATGCAGCCCTACGGCTGCCAGCCCCACGGCTGCCTGCACCCAGATCGCCAATGAAGGCTACCAGTCATGCTGCACCGTCTACCGCCAAAAGGCAGTAAGCTGCTGCTGCTGTTTAGCAATGCAGTCCCACGTTTGCCAACACCCGGAAGAGATATGGTGACGGTGAGCTGAGCTGAGCGGGCTCAATGCTTGGCGTGGTATGTTGTCTGCACAGGTAACCCAGGTAAAAAGGCGCGAATCTATTGTCTGCCGTTGCTGTGACGGCGGGGGAGGGGCCTGACGCAATGTACCCAGAACCCCTCGCGGCACTGCTTTGCATCATCCGGGCATTGCGATCTCAACCCGTAATTCCAATGGGCGCCAGAGGCTCCGGGAACTGTGGGATAGGTACCATAGTGCAATGCGCCGGAAGTCGACGCTAGCCTCGGTACTGTGGACGCGGTCCGCCGACTTCATGCACTTAGAGCATTTTAGGTGGGGACACACACAATCGGCTGCATACAACCGGTTTCTATAAAACCGGCTTCTATAAATCCGACCTAATTCTGTAGTGTAGACATAGCCCTAGAGCTGTCGGTGGACACCCCAATTCCACTCCCGTTGTGGCCAGACCTGATCACTGAGGATCACGGTCAACTCTGTCATCCTGACCTGCAATCTCTCCACCTCACAGCATGGATGCTGCATGGCTAAATCAGTCTGAGCTGTGCTGTTCTCACTGGGTTCAGCAGATTCTTTTGGGTAGCAGGAAGCCTTCTACCAGGTCCACATACTTAGCCAAGTGGAAGCGTTTTTCCTGCTGGTGCGCTCGGAATCATACGACCCCCCTACAGGCGTCAGTACCTATCATCTTGGACTACCTCCTGTCCTTAAAGCAGCAGGGCTTGGCAATATCTTCCATCAAGGTGCACCTGGCAGCTATTTTGGCTTTCCACCCGGGCGAAAATGGGCGCTCGGTCTTCTCCAATCCCATGGTCAGCAGATTTCTCAAGGGGTTGGACCGCCTGTTCCCACGAATTCGACAACCGGTCCCTACATGGGATCTTAACGTGGTCCTATCCAGACTCATGGGTGCCCCGTTGGAGCCGATGGCCACCTGCTCGCTCCTGTACCTTTCCTGGAAGACAGCCTTCCTCGTAGCTATCACCTCGGCGAGGCGCATGTCTGAGCTCAGGGCACTCACATTGGAACCACTGTATATGGTGTTCCACAAGGACAAGGTACAGCTGCGACCCCACCCGGCCTTCCTCCCTAAGGTGGTGTCTGCCTTCCATGTAAACCAGGACATATTCCTCCCTGACTTCTACCCGAGGCCTCTCGACGGGAGCAACAGCTGCACTCCCTGGATGTTTGCAGGGCCCTGGCCTTCTACATCGAGCAAATGAAACCCTTCAGGAAAAAGTCACTGCTGTTTGTTGCTGTGGCAGACCAGATGAAGGGCCTTCCGGTCTCCTTCCAGCGCATCTCGTCCTGGATCATATCATATATATGCATCCGTGCATGCTATGACTTGGCTGGTGTCCCATCTACGCACCTTACCGCCCACTCCACACAGGCTCAGGCTTCATCCTCTGCTTTCCTGGCGCATGTGCCCATACAGGAGATATGTAGGGCAGCGACTTGGTCATCGGTGCATACCTTCGCTGCCCACTATGCGATAGTGCAGCAGTCCAAGGGTGATGCTGCATTTGGTTCAGCGGTCCTTCACTCTGTGACATCTCACTCTGACCCCACAGCCTAGGTAAGGCTTGGGAGTCCCTAATTGGAATTGATATGAGCAAGCACTCGAAGAAGAAAAGATGGTTACTCACCTTTGTAACTGTTGTTCTTCGAGATGTGTTGCTCATATCCATTCCAAACCCTCCCTCCTTCCCCTCTGTCGGAGTAGCCGGCAAGAAGGAACTGAGGGGGCGCTGGGTTGGCCGGGGCATATATCCGGTGCCATAAAGGCGCCAATCCAGGGGGCTCCTCAGACGACCCACCGAGTGTTGCTAGGGTAAAAATCTCCCGACAATTATGCACGCGGCGAGCGCACACCTAATTGGAATGGATATGAGCAACACATCTCAAACAGTTACAAAGGTGAGTAACCGTCTCTTTCAGGTGCTTGGACAACTATTTCCAGTTCAGTAGTTTTACTTTCTTTAACACGTTGATGGCAAACATACTGCTTAATATTTATGTAATTTAAATAATTCTAATATTTAAGTTTAGGCCTTAGTATAAGTTTTCATAATTTCTAATATTTTAAATGTTTTTAAAACAGAAAAATGTGTTTAATTTAAACTTAAAAATAAAATTTAAATAGATTTTTAAAAATTATTTTTCTTTCATCATGGATTTTTATCTACCCTGTTGTTACTGTTACTTAGTGATTCAGGCATGTTTACCTCTTGAACCAATTCCTGCATACTTATCAATTTGTCCAATAAAATAATCATGTGCGTCTTTTTCAATAAAAAAGTTTTATGCCAACTTATAATGTATGCATCTTTTTCATAGCTAAATAATGTATATTTATATACCCAGTTAACATGACAAACTGTAATAGTACTTAAAAAGTCATTGTGGGAATACTAAATTATTACTGCCCTTTGGGAAAATAGAAAAATATTTGTATTAGCATTGATATTTGAGGAAGAAGCAAGCAACTTAAACCATCTGCTGCCTTTTACACAAATAAATACACAAATCTGCAGTCTTCTGTCCCAAAAGGTCTTCCTTTCAGGTGTAATCTGTACATCAGCTAAAAGCAGTATCTTGCCTTAATAATTGTAGTGCATAGTACAAATTATTTTTAGCCCAATAGAAGGCTTTACATTACCTGCCTTGTCAATACTTTAAAATGCAGCACATTTACTAAATCCTTGTCTCTAAGATGTTGCATGAACAGAAATCATTTGGGTTTTTTATAAGTGAAAATGTTTAAATGCTAGGGATTAAAGTTATGTAGGAGCACTGTTGCCCCTTCTGCTGAAAACAAAGCAAAAGAGCCCTCTCTCCTCCTTTGCTTCTGTAAGCAGTACCTCCACCCCCAGCCCCACCGCCCCTTCCTTCATGCAGTGACACTTTCCCCTCTTATTGCAGTTTACTTTAACTTCTGTGTACAGTATTGCTATGCTGAGTAGAAATTAGCAGGCACAAATGTTCAGTAGTGTTTGGTGTGCTGAGAAAATTTGAATCGATGTGAACAGTACAAAGCTATTTGTTCAAAGAGAATGTTAATGACACTTACTCATTATTGTAAGTTACTCTAATACACAACGCTAATTTACTGGAAAAATCCTCCACCTAGAATATGCACGTGTTACATAGTCAGAAATAGCAAAACAAACCCAGTTTTTTGAGAAGTGCACTTTAGTCTTTTGCATGACTATTTCATGACTTGACTGAAAAAGTCTCCAGAAAAGTGCTCCTGTTTTTTTCTTTGAAAAAATATGATTACCTGAGGCATCCATTATAAATGATTGCTTAAATTCTAAATAATTACGTTTTTCACATTCATTTCAATCTCCTAATAAACCTAAAATTCAAATACTAATAATACATTCAAATCAATCTGTTGTTTCATTTAACTTGGATATCTCTAGAGTCCAAATTGGTAGTCAACTGATTTATCATTTAGTAAATTCTAAACTACATCATTAGACTATTTTAAATTGGTTGTTAGTGATTTAATTGGTAAGGTGAGATGAATCCTTGAGTTAATGGAAACCTGAGTTGATCACTTTCAGTAGTAGTAGTCAGGTCTGAGGATTAACAACTGTAAAGGAAAGAATACCGAATGTGCAGGCTGGTCTGCCTATGTGAAAAAGGCGTACCTATTGTTTCATACTGGCCACTTTAATTATTGTATAGTCTATAGACTGTGGAAAGTGCAGACTGTTCTCAATCAAACTATGAAAAGTTAGGTTGTCATAAAATTATTCTCTGTCAACATGTAATCACTGAAAGTAAGCACACAGCACATACTTTTAAAAATATCTTTCATTTAACATATAGTATTGTGCCTTAAGATTTTGTTGTTTTTTTCCTTAGCAAATGATAGACTATATTTGGAGTCTTTATAAGGAAATATTTGTATTTTCAAATATCTTGATCGTTACTGGGTATAAGGTAATATGTTTAATGCACCTTTACCTCGATATAACGCTGTTCTCGGGAGCCAAAAAATCTTACCGCGTTAAAGGTGAAACCGTGTTATATCGAACTTGCTTTGATCCACCGGAGTGCGCAGCCCCGCCCCCCCCCCCCGGAGCACTGCTTTACCATGTTATATCCGAATTCGTGTTATATCAGGTTGCATTATATCGGGGTAGAGGTGTATTCTGATCTCTGGGTAGTTTTGTTCCTGGATTGAATGAAATTTTCTGCTGCTATAAAGGAGGAGAAAAATTCCGAAAAAAATGACAAGTGTTCCTCATTTGAGTAAGCTCTCTTTCATGGATTGCCTCTCTTCAGTTACGTAGGCAGATATTTGCAGGTTGGGGTGAATGAACTTTCCTTTGGTTGTATTTGGAGCCAAATAGGCTCTATCCATTTTTTGTTTGTTCAGTTTTACCTATACACCAAGTAATTTTGGGATCCATTCAGAAAGAAAGCTCATTGGATTGGAATTTTCTACTTCAGGGCGTCTCAGATGTAATACATTGAGTTGACATATATCCAGCTTTATCGTTTGAGTAGGCAACTTTCTTTTCCAAGAGCTGCAGACAGGTGTGCTATTATTTGAGCCAATTCTAATGCTGCTACTAGTGCACTTGTTTGCTGGAGTCAACCTGCCCTTTTGAGTGAGTTGGTCTAAAGAGGATTGCAAAGATATTTTGATTTTTGAGCCAATTCAGATGCTGCTATTCTTGTATTCATTGGAGTCAAACTGCCCTTTGAATTAGTTGCCGTAAGGAGGACTGCAGAGAGATTTTTATTTCTGAAAGTGTGCTATCCAATACTGAGGGAAAATTTAAGTTAATTTCTTATATGATCTTAGTGGCCACTGTGCTTTTGCCATCCTGATTATCTTCCTGATCTGTTGCCACTGGGATGTGAGTTTTGATATCAAATTTATTTGGATTGTCTCCCTTAACGCTCAAAAAGTAGTCAATATTGGTTGAAATAAGGATCTGAAAAGGTGCCAACCAGTTCAGACTCAGTGCTCAACTCCTCAGTAATACTCAAATTATACATTACACATACTAACATTTGTTTTTTCTTCTTTTTAGCTGGTTGGTGGAGAGTTTGATCTAGAGATGAACTTTATAATCCAGGATGCAGAGAGCATAACGTGTATGTCAGAGCTTTTAGAACACTGTGATGTAACATGCCAAGCAGAAATCTGGAGTATGTTCACAGCCATTCTACGAAAGAGTGTCCGTAATTTACAGACCAGCACAGAAGTTGGCTTAATTGAACAGGTACTGCTGAAGATGAGTACGGTGGACGACATGATTGCAGGTATAAATTACTGATTGATATGTATAAATTCAGTGTTCTTGAACACTCAAGTGTTGCAAGCATAGTCATTATTTACATTTCAAAAACAGTAAATTATTTTATTAGTATTGATACTGAGTCAACAGTACTAAATCAACTTTATCGAAATGTAATGGGCAAAGATTGTAAAATACTCTGGTTTTAGAACTAATGTTGAAATAATTTACCGGTAGTTAGTATGCACAATTCTTTTAAAAAGAAAATAGATTACTGCCTGATCTTAGTGACAAAATAAGACACCTTTCAATATATCTCATAAGAGCATCTCTGACGCTTATTCTCAGTTTCTAAAAACAATATTCATTGCTATGAATTATTACATAGTAAAAGAATTGAACCATTATTATGGCCCACTTAAATAATAAATAGTACAATATTCTTTGTGATAAAAACCAAGAGAACACTAGAAATGTTCATATTTATTGAATATTGTATTTTTGGACTGTATTAAGCAGTTTTATTTTAGTTTCTATACTTCAATTTTTGCCTGTCTTTTAAAACATCTGTGCTCTTTATAGCCTCTCTTTAATTTTCATGTCAGATGGCTTATATCCGTTTTTAATCTTGTCTATTTTTTTTTGAGTATTCCCTGTTTCCTTCTACTAAAACATAGCATACTTTATTTGCACATCTATAAGAGTCTGGGATTACAGAAGATGTTGCCTGTCTGAGGCTTCCAATTTATTCATACCCTCAGTATCTGGAGATTATTCTGTTTTCTTACTTGAAAGTAATCTGAGATACTCTGGTTAGAAGGGTAGGCTAAGCTTCCACTTTTAGAATGTGATCAGTAGGATTTACAGAACTAATTTTTCACTCATTACAGTTGTTGGGGCGGTGCAGGAGAAATTCAAAAGGCCATCTTGTCTTCATCAGCTTAGGGTTCAGTAACTTACTTTTTGATCTTATGTATTTTAGTACTGTGTTTGAGAGTAGTGTACTTGACCTAAAAAATAGTGAAATTTTTGAAGGGTTGAATAGTTTTTCTTTCCATAAATTCTAGCTGATTTACAAATAGTTGCTAAGTGAAAGGATATATAGGTGGTTATTTTATTTTTAGTGACCAGATATGTGCTAGCTGCTTTACAGAAGAAGTAAAAATATGGTACCTGCCAAAAGGAATTTTGATTCTAAATTTAGATGAGTCCTTAAGTGAAGACGCTATAATCAAGAGAGGAGTTGGGGAAAGGATGATGGTAACAGCAGTGTGAAAATGTGTTTACTGAGACTTGTGAATCTTGGTGGGTTTAGTAAATATAAAATTGAATGTAATACTAAATCTTCATAAACGGCCCCATTTAATATGTTCAGAGTAAGTGCCTTTGTGAGATGCCTAGCACATTTTGGGTCCTTATCAGTATGTTTTAAAATAGTAAATGATTTGTTCTTTTCAGTCTGAGTGAATTTGCTGCTCATAATTCAAGACTACCCATCAAATCATATTGCTACTAAGTAGCAGTAATAGGTACCCACTGCTAACATCTCTGAGAAACATGCTGCATAGTCTTGTGCCCCCTCAAGTAAATGCTTAAGCCAGTAGACGATATTCTGTGGTGTGAAGAACCAAAAACTCAAGCAGTAGCAGATCAATATAGTCACACGGCCAAAGATGCACCGTTACATATGCCCTGTGACCAACCTTTCAAAGTGTTAAAATGGTACACAAGGAAAGGGGCAGTCAAGTTCTACCTGTAAAGGGCATTATTCTGTAAAAACTAACATTTTGGTTCCTTGACTGAAACGTATAAGAAACGAGTGCAGTAAATATAATGTGCTCACAAAACCCTGCTCCACTAAGAAAGCAAACAAGCCATTGAGTTCTCCACTTTCCAGATAGTCTCAAGGGTAACTCTGATGAGGCACATATAACTATGATGTTGGCACCATCATAGGGAAAGAGTAGAAACAGCCTAAGTAACTGAAGATGGCAGAAGACAGTGTAATATTTGGGATCTAGAAGCAGTTGGGAATCAAAGACCCATGAGGTTGCAAGTATTGATAAGACTGGCATACCTCATCAGTAAAGGGAGTGGATACCTACTCCATTAATTTTATAAGAATGCTTTTTCCTGCCTATCAGCAGCATTTCAGAGAAGGTTTTTAAGAGAGAGCTTTGGCAAGTTTGCTTTTATCTCTGCTCCTATGAAAGTGGAAGAGTGGAAACTACTCTACAGATCTGATTAAAAAACAAAGTATAAGAATTCTGATGACACTGCAGCTCAGAATGTATGCCAGTCACTAGTAAAACCCCCATGAATGTGCTGTTTAATTCCTGTCCACAATAACTCTGCTGGACTCTTCATGAGAGAGCCATATGGGTGGATGAGTCACCTATTGGACCTTTGAAAGAAAGAAACAGACACACCAGAGTTAGTTGCTTTGCGTCTACTTCTCCAGTTTCTGCAGATGTATCACTACCACCTCATGGTCAATGGTGGCATTGGCTACTAACAAATCAAAAATGAATGAACATGGGTACCTAATAGCTGATCATCACCAGGAGGCTATTGCCTAACAATAACGAATGCCCTAAGCTAGCCTGATGTATAGGGATCAAGGTTGACAGGAGGACTCCAGATGGTGCCAGAGCTGCTTTGCTACAATCATTCCTATTCACTTTCCCAAAATGGTGAGGTGAAAAATGTGGTGGTATAGTAATTGTCTGTTTCCAAGCATTCAGTGAGGATCTTTTGAACAAGAGCCAAACCATTGCTTAGTTCTAGGACGTTGATACCACTTTCTTCCAAAATAGTCACAAAATAGTGGTGGGCCTAATATTCCAACCTGGCTTGTAAAGTACAGGTATCCTTCTTGCAACTCATTAACTATGGCTCTATCTCTCTCAGTACTTCCTGAAATACTGTGATCAAAGTTGGTGTAAATCAAGTAGAAAAGATTGTCTACATTGTGTCATGTTGAGACAGCAATCTACAGTAAGTCCCAGTCCATTCTCTATATACAAAGTGGATAGAAAATACTTCATAGTGGGGGAAAAAGCTGACTTCATTTGTGTGGAGGCAATTCAGATACATGAGGTTGCCATCTACTTAAACCATTTCATGTGTTAAGATTTTTGAAGATGCTATGTCAGAGGAAATAATATCTTAATCTTCATGACAGCTTCATAGGAACACATTTTTCTGCAATCAATTGCATTGAAAAGTGGGATGACTGCCATTGGTATTTGTCTCCTTCCCAGAAACTTTGTCTGTCACAGGTCATCTAGATACCCTGACAATCTGAAGATTATACTACAGGAAGGGATGTTGAGCCATTTTATCAGTAGTTGAGGGCAAAAGATTACTATAATGACCAGATAGATAATTGGTGGATGGCCTTAACAGCTATAAAGTATTTTCCTTCAGAGAACTTTGAAAATTGAGTCCCTAAATTTTTGGGTAAGAACTAATGAAGCAAGTCTTCTGACCCAACTGTTTCTATGGATAGTATATTAGTAATAACAAAATCTGAACTGGTGTTTGCTAGCCTAACTTGTCACGCAAAGTACAGTTTACAGTTGCCTTTCCTTCATTGAGACCCATTTCACCTCCAGAAGCTCAGTTGTTATGCTGCAGGTGGTTAAGCTGCTTGAAAGTTGCTTGAACTGAATTTTGAGCACTGAAACAGTTACTATTTTTAAGCAAAAGTTAAACTAAAGTTGCTCCCACCAAATAATGCTAAAGAGGCAGCTGGGCTGCTAACAGAAATCGTTCCTGGAAATGTATCCATTTGAAAACAGTGGAAAACCTGATTGCCTTATTAAGTGAAAGTTAAACTTCACAGCCATCTGGTAAAGCTTGGTTACTAAACTTAAGGAAGCACAAGGTAGTTCCTTCTGAAGTTGTGTTGCCAATGCCTTCCATGCAGATGAACTATGAAGGGAAATGCCATGTTATCTCTCTTATCTCTCAGATGCTATGCTCAATGTTACTTTAGAGACAACTGAGCTATGTTAAAGTTTTAAGCTGTTCCTTACATGACTGAATTAAGGTTCTTTCAGTTGTGTTTATAGAGTAAATATAAGATATTAAGTACAGTTAGGGTTGCCAACCCTCCAGGATTGCCCTGGAGTCTACAGGAATTAAAAATGAATCTTTCGTTAAAGATTGTCATGTGATGAAACCTCTGGGAATACATTCAACCAAAATTGGCAACCCTAAGTACAGTTTGACAAGTGTACATGAGGTGGCAGTTACTGCAAGTAAAACCTATTACATTAATTGTTTGAAATGCATTAAAATAAGGAGAAAAGGTTTCTCTCCTCCCCCCATAATTTATAGTCTTATTTATAAAACGAGACTATAGATACATGTTAAACCTGTGTGGTATTCTTATGACTTAGTATCACATAAAATGACAAGAACCTCAGAAAAGCCATGATTTTTGACATTGCCATTCCTATATGGTGAGTGGATTAGTATGGTTATACTAAGTATGGATTAAATCTTTTCAAACAAGACTTGTGGTATGTAAGTACCAGGATTTATTAATCAAAAACCAAGCAAGAAAAAAGTTTAAGCTAACTTCAATTATATCAAAAGAAGAAATGAATCTAATTTATCTAACTCTTTTGTAACTGGAGCATGTAGCAATACCAATAATAAAAATGTCCCAAGAGTTTGCATTTTAAGGGCATTCTTCATTTGCTTATTACTTATAAAGTCCTGGGCTTGAATCTTTCAATGTTTTTTGCTCAGTGTGTATGTGATGTTGCTGTGTTTTTAAGTTTGAATGAAAACACTTCACCCCAGTTTGAGTAAAAGGAGAGTGGTGAAAAATAATTTTGCTATTATAAAAAGCAACTTTTTTGAAAAGCTCGATAGTCAGCAGTTTGAGCAGATATGTGAAATTTGCCATGGAGTGTGTCCCTGGCTAGAACATGTATTTTGATGGTCCAGTGAAGATCTATTTTAATTTTGTAATCATAAGGATTATTAAAAATATACTCTGCACATGTGTAGTAACTTGAATGATAAAGAATTTAAAAATGTGTGTCCTGTTGGTAGTGTGATAACATAGGTATCGAAGATTAATGGAATTTTTGAGGGATCTTCTGCTCTCTACCAGATACATCCATATTACACAATTTCTTTTTCTATTTTAAAAAAAAAAACCCTCAAAGTACACACAAATAATAAAAAAAGAAACTTAGAAGCAGGTTAAGGTTGCAAAGTGGAGTACTCAAAAGTCAGGGCCAAAATTGACTTGCAATCTCAACTCTGCCCCTTTCTGAAAATTCAGCGTGTTACAGTCCTTAATTACCAGACCAAATACTGTTGTTTCCTCAGGACTTCTGCTGCAATCAGGATGCAGGCTGGATGGTATGCAGTGAATGAGGCAGAACATTGATAGGAAATGGATGTGGACTCCCATAAGATGAAGAGACCACACACATCATCACTTTAAAACTAAAATATTTCTTTGATTTTTGTTTTCCCTCAATAAGCTCTTCACAAGCAGAACCCCACATACCCACTCTTGCCGGGTACATTTACAAAAACCCTCTTAACTAATGAAGTGATTTATCCTACAGGCAGGGAAAGGAAAGAGATCATTATTATTATTTCTTTATTTAAATACTTGGGAGGCGCTTGGACTCTATGGTGAAAGTGGCCATAAGTGCCTAGGTGGATTTTTTTTTTTTAATTTTTATCTTCACTGTTCAGTGAGTGAATTTGTGCATCATCAATTGTCTGTCATGCAACCTGTGCACTAAATGAGGCCTCATTCACTGCATGCTCCAATTTGCTCATTGAGAGCTATAATCTGCTCTTTCAGTGGTACAAATTCAGAGCAAATCCATTGGCTTCAGTGGATTACTCATAGTGCATACTGTGGGAATTACAAATGGAATTCACTTTAAAGTGATGCATGGATCTAGAGGACCCTATTCCTAATTACTATGCACCCATGTACCATTCAACCAGCACACAGGAGGAGGGAGTGGTTCTTTAGAAAAAACAGTGTGTGATCCTGTAATTAGGATACAGTCCTATAACTGTCTCCTGAAAACTTTCTAGGGGCTTTCCTTCAGAGTCCTGCATCATTCAGTATGCATATGTGCATCAAATAAGACAAGGTTTTTTATAAAGGTACTTATGTGCACATGTGTCAGTGCTGTTAGAACATTAGGAAATCATTTAAAAAAAATGCTTAAAGTACAATATGTAAACTATTCTAACTCAGACAACTCAAATAGATATTCATTAGACCTGTGAAATCACACATCTCGCCATTTCCCAGACTGATTTCAAGTTTCTACTCCTTCCTGCTGATGTATAAGAGCAGTTTTAAACACAGACAAAACCACATTTTTTAAAAGAGAAGGGTTTTTTTGCTGTCTACAAACTACTAAATGGCTTAAAAAATGTTCACTCACATTTTCAGAAAAAATAAATCCTGGATACAAGATCTGAAAAATTTCAGCTCAGAAAGTGAAAGTTTAGTAGTTATGATCAACTGAAAAAGGCTAGTTAGAGAAAATGTTTAGGCGTCTTTTAGCTATAACTCGTCCTATATCCTCCAGCTGTAATGCAAAATGTTCTCGTAAATTGAAGGGAAATATGGTGAACTTCCTTAGCAGCTGAAAAGTTATTTCCCAGGCAGTTTTATGACCCCAAACCAGCCATGGAAACAGAGTAGGAGAGAGGTGATCTTTGGAGATGAGGAGGAAGAGGAAAATTCTGAGTTTTGTTAGAACAAAGAATGTTATGGAGAAGGAGATGTCTGGCTAGTGAATGACCCTCAGGATGTAGAAGCATGTCTAAAATATTGGTGGATAAGGGCCCTAGTTTGCCTTAATCTGTTTGGGCTGAATCCTCTGTACATTGGAAGCTGCTCCTTGAAATTGTAATAGCCTTTTGTGTTTTCTGAGGGCCATAACTTATACTATCCTTCCTCCTGCTGTAATGGCACCTGAGGACACTAATAGCAATTCTTAGAAGTATTGGGCTTTGAGGGAAAGCAGAGAGAGCATGGAAAGAACCAGGATTCCCCAAACTATTCAAAACCTTAAAATGAGCATAAATTTTTCACTTTTTTAAAAAAAGTCTAAAATCTATTTATTAATCTTGAATGCTATTTTCTCTGAAAAGTGAATTTATTTTTATTCCTATTATCTGTATAGGTTTCTTGGTTTTTGAAATGCTCTAATGGAGGATATGTCGTCTATTAATTATTCTATAGTAATTTTTGTCACTTGTAGTGATAGACTTTAGCAGAGCCTCTTTCCCCCCTCCTGCCCCCATTGTTTGGCATTGCATTGTGGTCAAATCTAAAGTTTTCATACTTGGGTACCAAATTAAAGAAGAATGCAGAGAAATTAAATTGCAAGATGACGTAGCAAACAGTTCAAAGAATGCTGATGTGTACATCTTAGCTCACAAATGCTAGAAACATGCTACAAGAAGAATGAGGAAACATCCTAAAATGTGCAATACAAAGGCGATAAATATTCAGCAATAGGTTCCTAGCCCATTGTGATAAAACTGCAAACATAAAAGATTGTTTTTGGGTACTTATTTACTGTTTTGTTAAAAACTGGTAATTCTAAAAATGGGCATGTAATCATATGTGTATTTTAAACATAAATGATTTTTATGGGAAAGATGGATATTCTTTAATTCATATTTTGTTATACAATATTTAAGGAAACAATTTGATTTTAATATTTGTGAATAAAGTTTACATTTAATGAAATTGCTATTTTTAGCTTGTAGTTGCAAATAATTTCTTTGACAAACAGTATAATTCAGAGTTCAGAATAACTTTATTTTCCTTTGAAGATCTTCTAGTTGATATGTTGGGGGTTCTTGCCAGCTACAGCATCACTGTCAAGGAGTTGAAGCTTTTGTTCAGCATGCTTCGAGGCGAAAATGGAATCTGGGTAAGCTGTGGCCATATAAAGTATTAAATGTCAGTGCATTAGTGCCTGAGGTTAACATAAATGGTCTCTAGCGGCATATGAAATTGATTTTTTTTATGTTAATTGAATTACTGTTTTAAAAGTTTTTAAAAACCGTTTTAGAATTAATTTACTGGTTTGTTTGAAAACTATCCAGTGGCTAATATAGCTATAGAATATCGTTATTAACTGGTTGCATTGACATTTCTACAATTCTGTTGTTTTAACAGCCAAGACATGCAGTTAAACTATTGTCAGTCCTTAATCAGATGCCACAGAGACATGGTCCTGATACCTTTTTCAACTTCCCTGGCTGCAGTGCTGCAGTAAGTTTTTAACCAAGATGCTTCTATTTCTGGGAACAATAAAATAACTTTCTTGCATGCATTACTTTATCGGGTTTGGATATCCTTCTTAAAGAAATGAGGAAAACATTACCCAGTATAATTTTTTCAGAATAGACTAGGTCTTGGATGTTCAGGGAAGCTTGGCAGAACTGACATAATACTGAGGTGATACCATACCCCAAGGTACTTAATGTCAAAAGTAAAAGGAGATATTTTGCATGAGATGGATTAGGAGAGAAGTATTGGGGGGCAACAATTTTTTTAAATAGAAAGTTTACAATAATAGTAAATGATTAAAACGAGGCTGATACTATATAATAAATTAGAAGTGTGTGTGGTGCGTGCGTGTACACATGCATACACAATTATGATGGTGATAGCCCAGTTCTAAATTTTTATCATGTGCCTTTAACTGCCTCACCCAAATAATGTCCACTGAGACTACTGCTAATGTTTTTAAGAGCAAATTGCCAGATAAATGCTATGCTCATTCTCCCCCCCAAATTCTGTACTATCCCTTTCCCGCACTCTCCAAAATACATCTGCCTGAGTCCCAGGACAAGCAATTTTCAGTTTTGGACAGGATCAAGGTGAAATATCTCATGCAACATCATGGCTTAAATTGGAAGCTGTATGTTGGTGAAGAGAGATGATTCTCAGTAACCAGCTGGAGCAGGCACTCGCTTCTGACCTCAAAATGTGGTACTTTTATTCAAGAAAAGCAGCTTTAGATCATTTATACAGGTATGGCTCTCTGAGATCTGTAAATTGGACTCATGGTAACTAAGGTACATACCTTTATAGACCGAAGAATAGGAAAAACAATACCAGTATTTTTTATAAATTCTTAACATATGTTTGCTATATATGATACTTAAAAATTAAAGTATGTTGTGGTGTGGAGTATAAAAGTTTTCTCAACTCTTGTTTGAGATGACTAGCATACCTCATTTGCAGCTTTGAGAGTAATGCCCAATCCAAATCTCTAATGATAAACACTTTATCCTGCTCATGTATACTCATTCATTGTGTGTGTGTTGGTACATATATTACACATTATATATTGTATATATAAAATATTGTATATGTAATATTACCCACAGAAATACATTAAAAGAAAATTAGCAAGCTTGTAAAGTCAAGCACTCAAAAATTAAGAAATGCTAGAATTAAGGTAGCCTATGCAACCTTAATTTGGCCCCCTTGTGTATATGCCTTAGGGATACAATCTCTAATTACATGATCATATACTATTTTTCCACAAGAACCTTGCCTCATTCAGTGCACACAATGGGTGTTACTCAATAAATGAGCAGCTATTCAATATTTTGTTTTATCCTCATTCAGTGTGTGTCCTAGGCCTTATTACTAACCTGCTCTAAATACAGAATGTATTTATTTCTTCATGGCCTTGTCTATGGTGCTCACCACTATGGTATCTGAGTGGTTCACAAACATTATTTTCACAAAACCTGTGTGAAGTGAGGTGGATGATATTATCCTGATTTTACAGATGAAGAGGTGAGCTGAGGCGCAGGGGGGCCGCAGCAAGTAAGGGCGGGGGGGTGCAGAGGAACCGCTCCCCGCCCCAGCTCACCTCCGCTCCGCCGCCACCTCCCCCCATGAGCGCGCCGCAACTCTACTTCTCCCTCCCTCCCAGGCGGTCCTCAGGAGCCGAAAAATCTCACCATGTTATAGGTGAGACCGCGTTACATCGGGGTAGGGAGAGAAACCACTCCCTGCCCCAGCTCACCTCTGCTCTGCCTCCTCCCTGAGCACGCCACCGCTCCGCTTCTCCCTACCTCCCAGGCTTGCCGGGCCAAACAGCTGATTGGCGCGGCAGCCTGGAAGTGAGGGAGAAGCGGAGCAGCGGTGGCGCGTTCAGGGAGGAGGCAGAACGGAGGTGAGTTGAGGCGGGGAGACTCAGGGAGGGCTGCAGCAAGTAACGGGGGGCACGGAGGAACCGCTCCAGCTCATCTCCGCTCTGCCTCCTCCCCTGAGCGCCCCGCCGCCGCTCCGCTTCCCCCCCACCCCCTCCAGGCTTGCCGGGCCAAATAGCTGATTGGTGCGGCAAGCCTGGAAGCGAGGGAGAAGTGGAGCGGTGGCAGCGTGCTCAGGGAGGAGGCAGAGCAGAGGTGAGCTGGGGCGGGGAGTGGTTTCTCTCCGTACCCCGATGTAACGCGGTCTCACCTATAACATGGTGAGATTTTTCGGCTCCTGAGGACCGCGTTATATCGGGGTAGAGGTGTGTATATATAAAACACATACACGATCTTGATGCATTTTGAATAATATTTGGAATGAGGCCAAAGGAGGATAAAAGAATAGTAAGTATGAATAATAATGGGGAAAATTAGGAAAGATTTTATATATATAATGCACATAAATAAATAAAAATGAGGATATATTTCCTAATATATAAAAATAAAAGGATGGGATTAAAAAACACCTTGAAAAAATGTACCAAAATTAAAATCTTTGTTCTGCATATATCTTATTGTCTTATTTAGGGACAATATGGACTTACTTAAGAGAGTCAATGGGCTTACTTAAGAGAATAAGCCCAATGCGTGGGAGTATTCAGAGGATCGCTCACTCAGGTTGTAAACTCTTCAGGACACACATCTGTCTTGTTATATAAATGTAAAACACATAGCCTTTACTCCCAACTTGCCAAGGCTCAAAAGTGGGACAAAATGTATGACAGACTCCGAAATTAGACACACAAATTATTCATATGGAGAACCTATAAATGGTGTGGGATTTATTCTTTTGGTGCTAATAATTTTCTTTATTTCTGATGGAAATAATTTGATGGAAAAAGGCAGTTCTTCGAGTGATGGTCCCTGTTGTTTTCAACTGTGGGTTTATGCATGCGCACCATAGTGCCCTGAGGCAGAGAATTGGAAAGTAGCATCGATTGGTCTGCGCATGTGCACTGGCTCACCTGGTGCCTTTGACTGAGGGGTTAAATGGATGGGCGGACTGACCGCTTCTCCAGTTCCTTCTCACTGCCACATGGTCTGGGTCAGCGTCCACAGCTTCAACTTCATCCTACAAAATAAAAATAATCTAGTTTGTAAATAGTTTTAATAATTTTTAATCTTTAAAATGAGATTAATCTCCAGGGGGATACCCTTTCTCACCCATACTCCGTTCGGGTACCAGACCATGCCCCGGTCTCTGGGCTTCAAACTCTGTGCTTCTTGCCCGCGATCCTTCTCAATCAATGACGACCAACAGAGCTGCCTGTACGCCCTTGGGAAAGCTCTTATTGCGGCAAGGTGCAGTATCAGCCAATTGTTCGCCAGCCATACCCAAGAAAGGTAGGGATTTCGTCTCTGCAAATACCTCATGGAGAAGGCCATGAGACCTCAACTGAACCCAGGCCAGGGAAACTCCCAACCCCCTGTGCATTGGCCTGATTCATCAAGGAGTTTACCTCCTGCTGCAAAGTCCAGCTCTACTGTGGGTGTATCTACCCCTACAGACACCATGGTGGGAAGCTAGGAAACACTATCATAAGCACGATATTAATTCTTCCTCAAAGTCCACTTCAGAGAAGTCTGACTTGGCTGTAAGCAAGCCTTGCAGCTCAGCCCATGAGGACTTAGGATGTACTAAGTCCCAGAGGCACGACAAGAAAGTCCAGTATCAAACCATGTTCTGTTGGTGCCATCATCCTTGGCTACTCCCAAACTCCAGGATGCATCAGCACTGACTAAGTCAGATCACCGCCAACTTCAGATACCACCCTTATCACTGGCTCCGATGGGTCAGACAAGCAGAACCCCTCTCACACCAGGGAGATCTGAATCTGTTTCAGCCCCACAGGATATTTTCACTCTCCTGGATTTGGAATCCCCTCCTTCATCAGGCCCCTCCAGTATTCCCTCCATTTCCGGGGAGACAATATCACCACCAAGAGAATCAACCTCTGGAAGGAGCTTATCACCAATGGCATTGAGTACCATCACTGGAACTGCAATCAGCCTTCTCCTCGTCGGGAGATTCTGAATCATTGGATGAACTGCTCTTTCCTTACATATTCTCCACCACTCAGACAACCCACACACATTTGGGGCCAACCTCCGCTGCCTCTAACTCAGAGCTGTTGGTACCCCACGCTATGGGGACCACTGCAACCACCTATTGATCCCTCTTACTAGCCATATTGAGGGCCTTGGAACCAGTAACCCATGCAGAATTGATCCACTCTTCCAGGGTGTCACCCCTTGCCTCCCCTCTAAGGTCTGCCCCTGGATCTGACAGAGGAAGAGGAACATTATGCTTCAGATCCGATGGTTGCACGGGAACCAGCAGGACTGCCATTGTCATCCCTGGATGAAATGGTGACTTCCACATCCCTTCCCCTATGACTTTAGGCAGTCCCAGAACCTTCTCTGCAGAGTTGCTGGAGAGCTGCAGGTTCCCCTTGAGGAGATCCAAGATTCTCAGCACAAACTCCTAGACATCCTACATGCTTCTTGACCCAACAGAATAGCTCTCCCCATTAATGAAGCCATACTGGAGCTAGCTAGGATACTTTGGCATACCACTGCCACTTGCATGCCAACCTCTAAAGAGGCAGCGAAGCATTATTAGGTGCTGGCTGCCGTGCAGAATTTTTGTTTTCTCATCCTGATCCCAATTCACCAGTAGTCCATGTCACTTCTGAAAGGGCTAGACAGCAAGATCCCCAGTCTACTCCTCCTCACACAGGGCAAATGCTTGGATCTGCTGTGAAGAAAGGTCCAACCATCCAGCCTCCAGTTCAGGATAGCCAGTTACCGGGCGCTACTGAACAATGCCAAGTTTGGAGAGTTTACTGACAGCCTTCCACAACAGGACTGAGCTCACTTTCAAGCTCTGATTCATGACAGAAAACTGATAGCCTGGACTGCCTTCCAATCTGCAATGGATGCCACTGATACCTCTTTTAGAGCTATGTCATATGCAGGGAGTCATGGCTCCATGCATCAGGGTTCCCTAGACAGTATCTAGGACCTCCTCTTCGATGAATTGTACCTCTTCAACCAGAAGATGGATGAATCCCTCCATAGCCTGAAGGATTTCAGGGCTACTCTGTGCTCGGTGAAGATGTACATGCCTGCCTCTAAGGGGATGTTTACATAGCCCATCGACCAAATCTGATATATGGCTCAGCAGTTCTTCTGGCAGAGACCCTACGAATCATGATGTGTGAGAGAGAGGGTTCAAAAGTCCCGCTTCCCAACACCCTCTGCAACAGTCTCGGCATCTCCGTGTCAGCCTCCACCTCAGTTATTTTTGATGGGCACTCAAGCCGTGAAACTCTAAGTCCAACACCTCCTGACACCCCCGCACCCATGCACACCATTTGTGGGTTGTCTAGCACTCTTTTCAACAACCGGAGTGTGGTAAAAACAGACAAGTGGGTGGTGAATGTCATCCACTCTGGCTATAAGATAGTTTGCATTCCTATCTCCTCCAACACCCCCGTACCTCCTCCTTCAGGGGCCATTCTCATGAGTATTCTCAAACAAGAAGTGAACTCTTTACTGCAGCAAGGAGTTATAAACCTGTCCTTCTGCAATAATGAGAGAGGGTTCCTGCTACCCCAAAAGAAGTATGGTTGGAGACAAATCCTTGACCTCCACCATCTCATTAGTAAACTCAGATTTTGCATGGTCACGTTGGCAGCAATAAGGGTTCACGTCTCTTGATATGAAGGATGCCCACTTTCACATAGACATTCATTCCGCCCACAGATACTTTCTCAGATGCATGGTAGGCTCTGACCATTTTCAGTACAGAGCATCTCTCCACAGAATAGCGTCATGGTCTCATTGTCTTCCCCTGTGTCAACAACTGGCTCCTTGTTGCTAATTCCTGCTGGGAGGCCCAAGCATCAATTTCCATGATGCTACACCTCCTGTCTTACTGGGAATCAGTGTAAACATAGAAAAATCTGTTCTCACCCTCATACAATCTCTGGACTTCATTGGGGCATCCTTTAAATTCTATTACCTCAAAAGCATACCTGCCCACAGACAGGATCCAGTCCATGAACAATATCATAGTTCACATCACAAACAACCCTCGAGTACCAGTCAAGCCATGCCCGTCTTTACGTCAGATGGCTGCGTGCACCTACATCACCCGGTTTGCAAGACTCCACCTTTGTTGCCTTCAAGCTTGGCTGTAGTTGGTATACTCCCTAAGCCAACATTTTGTGACCCTCATGGTGACATTTCTGGCCAAGGTACTGTCTTCCCTACTCTGGACAAATCCTCATCAGGTATGCATGTATATCCCCTTTCTCCATTCCTCTTTGGACAGGACCATCATTACAGATACATCCCTGTTAGATTGGGGAATCCACATGAACAGCCACACTGTGCCTGGACGAGGTCATGATGCACATCAATATCTTGGAGTTGTGAGCCGTACAGAAGGCATGTGAGTCCTTCCTTCCATTCATCTGCACTCACCAACGTTAGCGTGGATGAATGGAAGGAAGGACAACGTTACGACTGTCTTCTATGTCAACAAGCAAGGAGGAGCAATATTTGCCTCCCTGTATGCAGAAACAGCCAGTTTCTGGAAGTGTTATATCAGCAATCAAATTACTCTAATGGCAGCCTACCTACCAGGGAAGCAAAATGTGCTTGCAGAGTCCCATGGCAGACATTTTGCAGTCGACCATAATTGGAATTCTACGTCTTGATACTGCACAATATTTTCACCCTATGGGGAACCCCAACCAGGGATCTCTCAAGCAAACAGGAAATGCATCACATATTGCTCCAGAGGAGCGCTAGGACATTACTCCCAGGGTGATGCTGGATCAGTTCAACCATGCCTGGCCCCTGTTACCGCTCCTGCCATGAGTTCTACACAAAATCTGGCAGAACAGAGTGAGGGTCATTTTGATCGCCCCCTTCTGGCACAGACATTTCTGATTTCCCAAATTCCTATGTATGTCATCCCTAACACCAATCATCATGTTAATGTTCCCCAAACTCCTGACCCAGTGGAACTGTAAGATCTGCCATCTCCAACTCAGGGCGTGGTGTTTGGATAGATATCATCCTTAGAATGTTCATGCTTCTCAGCTATATAAGACTTCCTCTCCAATGGTAGAAAGAACTTTACTAGAAAATGTTACCTTGTTAAATGGAAATGCTTCTCTTCTTGGGCCCAACAAAGAGGCATTCTCCCAGAGGCTATGAATGTTCTGCCTGTCTTGGACTATATACTATCTTTAAAGACATCAGGTTTGTCCATCAGCTCCTTGCAAGTCCACTTAATGGCGATCAGCACATACTATCCGCTTTCTCAGGGCTACTTGGTCTTCACATATCCACTGACCAATATTGTGGAAAGGCCTAATAAGAATCTTCCCACCTATTCAGAAGCCTACACCCCAGAACCTTGTTCTGTCAGTACTCACAAAACCCTCTCTTTTAGCCTTTAGCTACTTGCTTCATATCTCTCTTTTATTGTAGGCATCACCTCAGCGAGAAGGGTTGGCGAATTTAGAGCGATGACAGATCCTTCACACGCTATCTTTCATAAGAATGAGGTTTCTTTGTCTGCACTCCAAATTCACCTCTAAAGTAGCTTCAGAATTTCACCATAACCAATTGATTCACTTACCTGTGTTCTTCCCAAAACTGCATGCTTCTACACAGAAACTAAGACTCCACTCCCTTGATGTTCAGTGGGCTTTGGCTTTCTACCTACAGGGATTAAGACAAATCAGGAAATTCCTGAGGCTGTTCATCACTATAGCAGAAAGAGTCAGAGACCATGCCATCTCCACCTGGAGAATCTCCAAATGGATCTCTGCCTGCATTCTACTTTGTCAGCTTCCCCCACCTCCCCAATGGGATAAGAGCTCATTCCATCAGAGTGCAAGCAACAACTACGTCATCTCTTCAGAAAATACTCCTCCTGAACATCTGTAAAGCACCCATGTGGAGCTCCATTCACAAATTTACAAGACATTATGTCCTGGTGCAGGACTCTTCTACTGATGCCTCATTTGGGATGGTGGTACTCTGTTCAGCCTTATTGTCTACATCCTTGCATCATCTTCCTCCTTAGATAGCCTTGTCAATCAGCCACAGTGGAATACAATAGGGACCATCACTTGAAAAGTTTACTTACCTGTAACTGGAGGTTCTTTGAGATTAGTGGTTCCTATCTGTTTTGCGTTACCAGCCCTTCTCCTCCTCTGCTTCGGATTTTATCTGACTCGTGGTAGAGAAGGATCTAGAAAGAGCCAGTCCACCTCTCCATTTATTCTGTCAGTCAGAGGCATGAGGTGAGCCAGGGCACATGCGCAGACTATGTTCAAATTCTCCATCTCCGGGTGCATGATACACATACTGTGGCAAGCCATCTCCTTCGTCTCGACAGACTTAGCACTTCCCCCTCTGGTGATGGCAGGTCTGGGGTAATCTGCCCCACTCAGGGCAGGGTTTGCCTTCCCCCTTCTGTGCTCTCTTGGTCATATTTTCAGGGTAGGCCTCAGGGTCAAACAAAAAGGAAACAGTCTTGTAAACAAAAAAACCCAAGGGGATACCTTTCGTTGCCTCCTTGCTGGTGCAGGGTGTTGTCCTCTTGGTTGCCCTGGGATGTCAGTCCTTCCCCTAGCAGGCAATCAGGTCTGGCTGTTTCCCCTATGGCAAGGAGCACAGCCTCTCACCCTGGAGCAGCTTATTTCCCTGCTGCCACTAGCCTGGCAGCAGCTTGTCTGTCTGTCTCTCTTTTCCCCCTTTCTCTCAGCAGAGGAGGGGTTTTAAAAGGCCTCAGGCAGCCCTTAATTGGACTCAGGTTTCCCTAAGTGACCTGAGGTAACCTTGTCTCTGCTGGTAGGGAGGAGGACCTTTAAAGTTCTAGGGCTAACACATCTGCCTTCCAGCAGACATCTGGCCTAACTTTGTCACAATACGTAACCCCACAGTGGACTACAGATAAGGACCATACATCTTGACTATCCTCCAGTTGCAAGTAATCTCCTCTATCATTCGGGAGTGTATTAGCAGGAGTGTTGTCTGTAAGATGTGGAAGGTAATTGTCCTGCTCTGCTTGGCACTGGTGGGGCCTCAGCTGAAGTACTGTATTCAATTCTGGGAGCCACAGTTTAGGAAAGATGTGGACAAAATAGAAAGAGTCCAGAGGAGAGCTACTAAAATTATGAAAGATTTAGAAAACCTGACCTATGAGGGAAAGGTTAAAAAAAACTGGGCATGTTCAGTCTCGAGAAAAGAAGAATGAGAAAGAACCTGATAAGTCTTCAAATGTGTTAAGCGCTTTTATAAAGAGGATGATGAGCAATTGTTCTCCATGTCCACTGAAGTAGGACAGGAAGCAATGGCCATGGCCTGCAGCAAAGGAGATTCAAGTTAGATATTAGAAAAAAAATAATTCTCCAAGAATAGTTTAAGCATTGGAATAGGCTTCGCAGGAGGTTGGCTTAGAAACTTCCAGTTCCACAAACACCTGTCAGGGATGGTCTAGGTATATCTGGTCATGCCTCAGCACAGGGGGCTGGGCTTGATGACTTCTTGAGGTCCCCTACAGCCCTATGTTTCTATGAATTTGTGAATTTTCAACAATAGAATTAAACTTTTGTGGTATACAGTAACTCCTCACTTAAGGTCATCCCGGTTAACGTTGTTTTGTTGTTACATTGCTGATCAATTGGGGAACGTGCTCGTTTAAAGTTGTGCAATGCTCCCGTCTAACGTCATTTGGCAGCCGCTTGCTTTGTCCACTGCTTGCAGGAAGAGCAGCCTGTTGCAGCTAGCTGGTGGGGGCTTGGAACCAGGGTGGACTGGCAGCCACCCTATCAGCTCCCCGCTCCCCTTAGTTCCCTGTGCTGCAGCCACCCAGCAGGCTAGCAATTGCAGCTATACCCCCCCCCCACTGCCATGTGCTGCTCCTGCCCTCTGCCTTGGAGCTGCTCCCTGAGCCGTGCAGGGGGGCAAAGGGAGGGGGGCTAATGTCAGGGTGCCCCCTCCCCCCTGCTCCTACACCCCACTTACCCCTTCTTCTCCATATAGAGCAGGGTGGGGACACAGACAGAGAGCCTGGGGCAGCAGCTGCTGTCTCAACTTCCTGATCCACTTAAAAAGAATGCACTTAAGAGTGGGTCAGCTTACTTAAAGGGGCAGTGTGCATCTCTCTCTCTCTCCCACACACAAGGTGTGTGTCCGTCTCTGTCTGCGATGCTATCTCCCCTCCCCTCCATTCCTGCTGCCTTGTAGAGTGAGAGGCTACATTAACAACGTGTTAACCCTTGAGGGCTCAGCCGAGTGCTAGTTCATCATTTAGCACGGGTTCTCAAACTGGGGGTCGGGACCCCTCAGGGGATCATGAGGTTATTACATGAGGGGTTGGGAGCTGTCAGCCTCCACCCCAAACCCCGCTTTGCCTCCCGCATTTATAATGGTGTTAAATGTATAAAAAAGTATTTTTAATTTATATTGGGAAGTCGCACTCAGAGGCTTGCTATGTGAAAGGGGTGACCAGTACAAAAGTTTGAGAATCACTGATTTATCAGCAAGGCATTCCCTAGGAAATATCCTACCCTCTTCCACCCTCTAACTTCACCACCTCAACAAAGCTTCGCAATCATCATAGCTGTGAGCAGTATTAAATTGTTTGTTTAAAACGTATACTGTGTGTATATCTATATAATATATAGTCAAGTATCAGAGGGGTAGCCGTGTTAGTCTGAATCTGTAAAAAGCAACAGAGGGTCCTGTGGCACCTTTAAGAATAACAGAAGTATTGGAGCATAAGCTTTCGTGGGTGAATGCCCACTTCATCAGACGCAAGTAATGGAAGTGGGCACTCATCCATGAAAGCTTATGCTCCAATACTTCTGTTATTCTTAAAGGTGCCACAGGACCCTCTGTTGCTATATAATATATAGTTTGTCTGGTGAAAAAAATTTCCCTGGAACCTAACCCCCATTTACATTAATTCTTATGGGGAAATTGGATTCGCTTAAAGTTGCATTTTTCAGGAGCATAACTACAATGTTAAGTGAGGAGTTACTGTATTCGGGACTAAAAAGCGTGACACCGTTCAAAATGGAGAACATTTGAGAAGTGTGCACATAGCATGCTTTTTGATGCTATGTAAATAATAGGTGGTAGGTATTCTGTATTTGTGTATAGTAGAGCCTTTCTGGAGGAACTCCCTTCCCCAAGGAACTCAGTATAGTTTCACACCACTCTGTCTGACTATAATACTTTACTTGTATTCCCTTATTGTTTGTAGTATCAGATGTTCCTCCTCCATCCCCTCAAAACAGGAAAATAAATTACAATCCCCCATGCAAACTGAGTTTATTACATACTAGCTTATGTCGGAGTTGAGGCAGTTCTAAATCTTTCCCAGGAGGAGTGTCACATGTGATTAACCTATTCTGCTCTTAGGCAGTCCTCCAAGTTGCTTCCCATTTCTATAGTCCCTAATTAGGATACCACAAATGCGAACTTTCTCTTTTAAATTATTGAAATGTATTAATCTTTCCCTGCTCAGGGAATGCTAGTTATTCTAGTTTGTTCAGTAATACATATTTGTTCTCTGTTGCTCATTCCCTCTTCACACATTCTTCTGTCCCTTGGGAAAATGCACCAAGGTGGGGCTGTTTTGGAGTGGGCAGAGGGAAAGCCTAGTAATGATCAGTGATAAAAACTAAATAGAACAATGTAAAAATGTTTGTTTGACTAACATACTCCTTAAAATGACCTTGATAGAACTGAAAAAGGTAGACTGTTTGGTTTTCGAATTAAACTGACCTAATTACCTAGCAAAATACTTCCTTCTATATACTTTCTTATATCATGTACAAAAAGTGAGAAAATATTGTGTGCAGATAGTTGTACAGAAGGCTGATGTTCCCTAATTTCTATTATCTAGAAATATGCTATATTTTGTTTGAAGAAAGCACTCATAATTGGGGCTTTGCCATAATAATCTGTAGTATCATAAACGTTTAATTCCGAAAAGCCATTAAAGTGATTTGCTTTAGTTGTGGGTACCATACTGAGAAAAGAAGAGTTTTATATCTTGTATTAATTATCTCCATACAACAAGCCAAAGTCTTCAGTCAGTCACAGCCTAGAAAATGAAACAATTTTTCATAAACACCAACATCCATGGCACTGCATCAAATCACATCCTTTGATTTCCACACAGGTCACTCTCTAACATTTATTTAATTTTATCCTCAGAGTCAGTTATTAAACTTCTCCACTTCGTCACTATATAACATCAATTCAAATGTCATGGAAACAGCAGGATAGTGTTTTCAAATCCTTACAGGGCATATTTAAAAAAAATGTAACTTGTTGAATCTTTTGTCTTGTTATCTAGTATGAATAATGTGCTCCTGGCATTTAAATGGATTTTGCAGTTGTCAAAAGTTGAATTTTGTGTTTTAACACCCATAAAAGTAATTTACTCCCTGGCATTTTCTACTTTACTCCTCCTGTAAGGTATTAATATATAATTTAATTGATTTTATTAATATCTCCTCAAGTCCTCCATTAATATAATTTATGTAGTTGGAGAACTGAAAACAAGAAAATCTCATAAGAGTAAATAAACATTAAAGCATTTATAGTGCAGTGATTGTCATTTTTGTGGGTCCTTTCAAAATAGTTGTATTTGATTAAACACTGCAAATCCACATACTTACATTAGTAATTTGTACTCTTTCCTTTTCTGTAGGCAATTGCATTACCTCCTATTGCTAAGTGGCCTTACCAAAATGGGTTTACTCTTAACACCTGGTTTCGTATGGATCCATTAAACAATATTAATGTAGATAAGGATAAGCCCTATCTCTATTGGTAAGTAACTCGTATATATTATTTTATTTTGGTCTCCTTATAAATAGTTAATTCTAAAATACAAATTAGTAGTCAAAGCTTTTTTTTTGCCAGCATTTCCAGATTTTAATAAATTTTACTTTGTTAGAAAGTTCTCTAAGGTTGTCTATGCTATTTATTTCTTAACAAGGTTTGAAATGCAACAATGCAAGCAATATGCCTTTTAGATCAACCATAAAACAAAATGTACTGTGTTTTAAGAATTAATTTAAGAAATTATTTCCTGTCAGTACAATTTGGGGATGTGCCTTTGTAGTGTAATATTTTTTCATTAGAGACATTTAAGGCTCCACTGATCTTCATAGTTCTATGACCTTATGAGAGAAATTTGCTGTGCTCCCAGCGCTGCTTTTTATACATTTATTATAGGCTTCTTTAAGGTATTGATAATGGAATGATAAAGTCTCAAAAAGGAAAATGCCTGCTCCACCACCAAACAGGTCCCATTAAAAAGAAATGTAAGCAGTAGTTCCTAATAGTATGCTAACAATGAATGCCGAAAATGGAAGGAGACATCTTTACTCAGTTTCTCTCTCTGCTATGAAGAAAATGATGACTCCTTTGTAAAGCACTATGGATTAATAGTACTATCTCAGAGATAAATGATGATGGTGGTTTTATTATAGCAGTTAGTATTTTAAATTTATTTGTATTCAGTTTAAACAGGTGCTTCATCTGGGTGGTGAAAACATGGGTTGTTTCATTTATAAGGAAGAGGAAATCAGTTTGGGTATTTGCTCAAACTAGGTAGCCTTAGTTGGAATGGGAAAAGATAGGAGACAGTAAATCTATGAATAGGAAAAATAGCCTCAGTGTTAGTGAAAGATCCACAGTGTTATCAAATTCTCTGCATTACTTAGTTCATTATCTTATACATTGTATCTTTCCATTTTACTTTCTGCTTCTACTCTTTTTAAATCACAAAAACTTCTTAAGTTATAGAACGTTCAGCAATGTACATATAATTTCAGCAGGTATGCGGGTTCCCCCACCCCCATCTCGCCACACCCACCAAACAAACACAAACAAAAAGGCCACTCCTACACAGTATCTGAAAATAATGTATTTTTTATCGTTTTCCTTACTGATCAATGTATCAAATATTACTATATGTTTAAATCTTCTGCATATTTTGGATAACTATAAAAGGGAAGTTTTAAAGTTGTTTTTTATCTGTCTTGACTTTCCGTAAGTTTATAAAATAGAAAAAATGTAACAATATTCAATAAATCGGGTACAGAAGAGGGCACATTAGACAAGTAACCATACACAACATTGATATTTATGTGGACATATCTAGTAAAACTACATATAGTCATTTGGGGCACAAAAACTTGTGGGAGTGCTCAAGTGAAGGAAGGATGACTAGTTCAAATAGAGTCCTTTTTGGGATGCAGAGTAGGATGGATGGGGAATAGCTTGATCTTGAGGAACAGATTAGGGCACTTTTCCCAATCTCACTCTGGATGAGAAATTTCCTTTAATTCCCCAACCTCCCTTTCTTGTTCATCATTAGAAGCAGTTTAACATTGGGACTCATCACTTCTACTCAACTGAACTCTTTTTAAACTGTAAGCCATGGAGAGGGCTTATCAACCTTTTACTTTCTTCCATCAGCCAGGGATAAACACACACATACAAAACACTAATAAATAGGAGCAGGGACACTTAACATGCTTAATGTATCCCTTTCAGATTCCACCCTTGCAAATAGAATGGACTTAAGTAGTCCGATTAGTCTGAGAATTAGTCTTTGCATCAGAATGGGAAGTAATTTATTCAGATAGGAACAGTCCCAAGGCTGTACAGTTGCAGACGAAGAAGTTGCGGGGTCTTCCTCCTCTGGACTGCCCCCTATTGATGATAGTGCGCAACAGGACCTGCTGCACAGGATTGTCCACAATATGGGGCTCCAGGCTAAGGAAGTGGTTGAGTCGGAGGACCCGATGGTTGATATTTTAGCTCCTGAAGGGCCATCCAGGGTAATACTGCCCCTTATAAAGAACGTTAAAGCCACCGCAAAATCTCTGTGGCAAACCCCTGCCTTCATCCCCCCGACAACCAAGGAGGGGCGAAGGAGAGGAAGTATTTTGTACCCTCTAAAGGATACGAGTACTTATTCTCTCACCAACAGCCCTACTGGTGGCGGTAAATGAGAGAGAGAGATTGGAGCAACAGGGCCTGACTCCCAAGCCAAAAGATTCCAAAAAGATGGATCTCTTTGTCTGGAAGGTCTACTTGACTAGAGGGCTCCAGCTGAGGATCGCTAACCAGCCAGCAACCCTCAGCAGATACAATTTTAATTCATGGGACTCCATGATGAAATGTAAGGAGCTTGTGCCTTCTGACTCTAAGGCAGAGTTTGTGGTTATAGTGGAGGAGGACAAGGTGGTGGCACGGACCTCTTACAGGCCTCACTCGATGCTGCGGACTCAGCCGCATGGATCTTGTCCTCTGGCATAGCCATGAGGAGGAGGTTCCTGGTGTGGGGGTGCCCCCCCCCCCCCCCCCGCCCAAGTTAAACAAACTATTCAAGACCTGCCTTTTGATTCATAGATTCATAGATTCTAGGACTGGAAGGGACCTCGAGAGGTCATCGAGTCCAGTCCCCTGCCCGCATGGCAGGACCAAATACTGTCTAGACCATCCCTGATAGACATTTATCTAACCTACTCTTAAATATCTCCAGAGATGGAGATTCCACAACCTCCCTAGGCAATTTATTCCAGTGTTTAACCACCCTGACAGTTAGGAACTTTTTCCTAATGTCCAACCTAGACCTCCCTTGCTGCAGTTTAAGCCCATTGCTTCTTGTTCTATCCTCAGAGGCTAAGGTGAACAAGTTTTCTCCCTCCTCCTTATGACACCCTTTTAGATACCTGAAAACTGCTATCATGTCCCCTCTCAGTCTTCTCTTTTCCAAACTAAACAAACCCAATTCTTTCAGCCTTCCTTCATAGGTCATGTTCTCAAGACCTTTAACCATTCTTGTTGCTCTTCTCTGGACCCTTTCCAATTTCTCCACATCTTTCTTGAAATGCGTTGCCCAGAACTGGACACAATACTCCAGCTGAGGCCTAACCAGAGCAGAGTAGAGCGGAAGAATGACTTCTCGTGTCTTGCTCACAACACACCTGTTAATACATCCCAGAATCACGTTTGCTTTTTTTGCAACAGCATCACACTGTTGACTCATATTTAGCTTGTGGTCCACTATAACCCCTAGATCCCTTTCTGCCGTACTCCTTCCTAGACAGTCTCTTCCCATTCTGTATGTGTGAAACTGATTTTTTCTTCCTAAGTGGAGCACTTTGCATTTGTCTTTGTTAAACTTCATCCTGTTTAACTCAGACCATTTCTCCAATTTGTCCAGATCATTTTGAATTATGACCCTGTCCTCCAAAGCAGTTGCAATCCCTCCCAGTTTGGTATCATCTGCAAACTTAATAATCGTACTTTCTATACCAATATCTAAGTCGTTAATGAAGATATTGAACAGAGCCGGTCCCAAAACAGACCCCTGCGGAACCCCACTCGTTATGCCAGTACTGGAGGCAGGGGTGGAGCACTGCCTGCTGCCAGAAGTAACCAGCTGCCAGTGTCCACCCTGAGCCATCTCCTCCTCCACCAGTGGTGTATCAGCAGTCCTGTGTCCTGGGACAGCTACCTCAGCTGTCTCCACATGGACACTGTCCAGGAATTGCTCGTGGATTCGGATGCTTCTCAACCTAGCCACCTCCTCCTGTAGCTCTCCCACCTGCTGCCTGAGAGATTCCACCAGCAGGCACCTTTCACATTGGATGGTCCCCCCAGCCTGGATATCAGTAAGTGGAAATTGCAAGTTACAGTCTCTGCAAAACCACACCAAGATCTGGGTAGAAGCATCCATGCTCAGGCGCTCTGTCTGGCTACAGGCGCAGGTGGAGGAGACAGAAGCAGTGCTGGCACAGGTGTTGCGGGTCTTCCTAACCATCGTAAGCCTCCCTCTGTCAAACTCCCGTCTGCAGCCCCCTGTCCGCCCAAAAGGGTGCTGTATTGCTCCTCCTTCACCTGGAGAACTCCCTTGCGAAACTCCCTGTTAGCAGCCCCTGTTCGCAAACGCCCTCAACCTCAAGGACACGTACTTCCACATCTCTGTAATTCCTGCCTACGGATGATTCCTCAGGTTCGTGATGAACTACAACCATTACCAATTCACGGTCCTCCCCTTTGGCCTGTCAACGGCCTCCCAAGTGTTCACCAAGTGCATGTTGGTCGTGGCTGCCTTCCTACGCTGGATGCAGGTGTAGGTAAATCTGTACCTCGATGACTCGCTGAGGGAACTGGGATTGTTTAGTCTCCAGAAGAGAAGAATGAGGGGGGATTTGATAGCAGCCTTCAACTACCTGAAGGGGGGTTCCAAAGAGGATGGAACTCGGCTGTTCTCAATGGTGGCAGATGACAGAACAAGGAGCAATGGTCTCAAGTTGCAGTGGGGGAGGTCTAGGTTGGATATTAGGAAACACTGTTTCACTAGGAGGGTGGTGAAGCACTGGAATGCGTTACCTAGGTTGGTGGTGGAGTCTCCTTCCTTGGAGGTTTTTAAGGCCCGGCTTGACAAAGCCCTGGCTGGGATGATTTAGTTGGTCCTGCTTTGAGCAGGGGGTTGGACTAGATGACCTCCTAAGGTCCCTTCCAACCCTGATATTCTATGATTCTATGAAAGGTCAGCTTCATAGGGTCCACCTTCGACAGGTTGGGTCTCCTACTCAATGAGCACAAATCAATCCTATCCCCAACACAGAGGATAGAGTTTATCAGAGCAGTGTTGGACTTGGGTCAGGCCAGGGCATCATTGCCATAGGCTCATTTTTGGTCAATGGCAGACATCATACAAAGCCTCAGACAGTACCCTACTATCACAGCAAGGGGTTGCTTAAGGCTCCTTGGCCACATGGCAGCATGTACATATGTGGTACAGCACGCGAGTCTGAGGCTCAGGCCTCTCCAAGGTTGGCTGGCCTTGGCCTACCATCCGGGGCGCGACAGCCTGGACAAGGTGGTCACCATTCTTGTGCAGGTTCTCGAGTTTCTACACTAGTGGCTCAACCCTCAGGATCTATCTGGGGGAGTCCCATTCAACAAGACCCAGACCGCTCTATCCCTGGTGACAGATGCATCGGCAGTGCGATGGGGTGCTCACCTGGGGGAACTACAGACCCAAGGTCTCTGGTTGCAGGACAAGCTCTCACTCAACATCAAGGAGTTGAGAGCAGTCCAATGGGCATGTCAAGCTTTCCAAGCCCAATTGTGAGGGAAGTGCATGGGTGTCATGACAGAGAACACGACTGATGTTTTAGATCGACAAGCAAGGTGGGTCTTGTTCCTCTCCCCTATGTTGGGAAGCCCTCGAGCTGTGGGACTTCTGCATAGCCCACTCTATTCACCTGGAAGTGGCTTACCTCCCAGTTCTCAGAACGAGTTGGCGGACTACCTCAACAGATCCTTCCACAATTACGAGTGGTCTGTCCACCCAGACGTAGTGCACAACATCTTCCAGAGGTGGGGAGTTCCCCAAATTGACCTGTTCACCACAAAGAGCAACAGACAATGCCCTTGATTCTGTTCCTTCTGGAATCAGTCTGGGCTCTCTTGCAGGCACGTTTCTCCTCCCTTGGACGGACAATCTATTGTATGCGTTCCCGCCGTTTCCACTCATCCACGAGATTCTGCTCAAAATCCACAGGGACAAGGCAGTGGTCATACTGGTAGCACTGGCCTGGCCTCACCAGCTCTGGTTCGCCATGCTCCAGGAGCTGTCAGTGGATGCTCCAATTCATTGCCCCTGGTTCCGGACCTGATCACCCAAGAGTGTGGTTGGCTTCATCATCCTGACATCAAGTCTCTTCACCTCACCACTTGGAAGCTTCATGGCTAAACCTAATGGAGCTCATGGGCTCGGAGTCTGTTAGGGAGGTCCTACTTGGTAGCAGGAAACCCTCCACCAGGGCTACCTACCTGGCCAAGTGGAAAAGGTTTTTAATCTCGTGTTCTCAGGATCCTGCTCATCCGATGGAGGCACCCAGACCGCTTATCCTGGACTACCTACTACACTTAAAACAGCAGGGCCTCTTGGTATCGTCTCTCAAGGTCCACCTGGCAGCCGGCCATTCTGTCTTTGCCAACCCAAAGGTCAGTTGTTTCCTGAAAGGTCTGGACAGGCTATACCCGCATATTAAGCAACCAATGCTAGCATGGGATCTCAACCTAGTCCTTTCCAGGCTAATGGGACCCCAGTTTGAACCCCTGGCGACTTGTTCACTGCTCTACCTATCATGGAAGTGACCTTCCTAGTCGCCATCACTTCAGCAAGGAGTGTGTTGGAACTTAAAGCCTTAACCTCTGGCCCTCCGTATACCATCTTCTATAAGGACAAGGTGCAACTTAGGCCTCACCCGGCTTTTCTCCCAAAGGTTATGTCCCAATTCCACTCCAACCATGACATTTTTCTACTGGTCTTCTGCTCTAAGCCTCATGCAGACAGTCGAGAACAAAGGCTAAACTCCCTGGACGTTGGAGCGTTGGCCTTTTACAGTGAACACACAAAGCCATTCCGTAAGCTGAACCAGCTGTTCGTGGCAATCGCAGACTGGATGAAAGGCCTCCCGGTCTCGTCACAGAGGATTTCATTGTGGATCACGTCCTGTATCCAGGAATGCTATGAGTTGGCAAAAGTACTGGCTCCTGCACTAATGGCACATTCCACAGGAGCGCAGACCTCCTCAGCGGCATTCCCGGCCCAGGTCCTTACCCAGGATATCTGCAGGGTGGCGGCGTGGTCCTCGGTTTCTTCTGTCATCTCTCACTGAAGATATTAATAAAACCAGTGGATTTTCTCATGAATGAAAAAGAAAACTTTAATTTTTTACATTTATTAGCCCATCAGGTTCTTCATATGGGCATACAAGAAAGTAATTGTCCTTCACAGACAGGAAGAAACACAACATAAAAGGAATGTGGTTAATCAGGCAGCAACTTTATTAATTTATCTGGAAACTATCCAGCAATAACTCATAAAGTACAGGTCATCATTGCTGGATTAAGAGACTATGGAAGTGGGGTTGTCGTCTTGCTGTACTAGACATTAGGAGCCCCAACCCCATTCCTCAGATTCTGCAGTGGATGCCTTCCCTTAAATCCACTTCCAGTTCCAATTTATAAGGGAACCGGAGCCTCTGTAGAATGAATACTTAGAATAATAGAAGATTAGGGTTCGAAGAGACCTTGGGAGGTCATCTAGTCCAACCCCCTGCTCAAAGCAGGACCAACCCAACTAAATCATCCCAGCCAGGGCTTTGTCAAGCTGGGCCTTAAAAACATCTAAGGATGGAGATTCCACCACCTCCCTAGGTAACCCATTCCAGTGCTTCACGACGCTCCTAGTGAAATAGTTTTTCCTAATATCTAACCTAGATCTCCCTTACTGCAACTTGATACCATTGCTCCTTGTTCTGTCATCTGCCACCACTGAGAACTGCCTAGCTCCATCCTCTTTGGAAGCCCCCTTCAGGTAGTTGAAGGCTGCTATCAAATCATAAGAATGGCCGTACTAGGTCAGACCAAAGGTCCATCCAGCCTAGTATCCTGTCTACCCACAGTGGCCAATGCCAGGTGCCCCCGAGGGAGTGAACCAAACAGGTAATGATCAAGTGATCTCTCTCACCCTGAGAACCAGGGCATGTGATCTGGAAACATCTGTTAATTGTCCGAAGAAAGCCTTGTCTACCTCATCCTTCTGGTTTTGTGGTCTATTGCAGACGCACACCACGACATCACCCTTGTTGCTCTCACCTCTAAACTTAACCCAAAGACTCTCAACAGGCTTTTCTCCAGTTTCAGACTGGAGCTCTGGGCCTTTTCCTTCAACAAGGAGGATGGATGAGAACACGACTTGTGCCTCAAACTCCTTTATCCTTCTTCCAGAGGCACATAGTCTGCAGTGACCAGCTCAAGATCATTCTTGGAAGTATCATTGGTGCCCACATGGAGAAGTAGGAAGGGGTAGTGGTCCAAGGGCTTGATCAGTCTCGGCAGACACTCTGTCACATCCTGAATTCTAGCTCCAGGCAGTGGACATCTGCCACAAGGAGGCACCAGCTATTAGTTTGGCTGACTTCCCTCCACCCTCCAGTTGTGTTCCCAGATAGTTCACAATTTCTTTCCTCCTTCAAAAATATATCTGCTCCCCTGTTGGAGAGGTACACCCCATCTCCCTTGAATAATTCAGGTACCAAATATCCACTAACCTATAGGATAAGGGTACCCATAAATTTCGTAGGGTATGGAAATAAGATTTGGGTATAGTAGGTTGGGCCTGAATTACATAGCATCAGGTTCCTATAAAATACCTGGTCAGGAAGAAGTCTAGAGCGCTCTTTTAGTCTTTAGCTCTATAGGCTATCTTTTTATCTACTTATCATTCTATCAACTCAGCTTGTGCAGTATAGTGTAACTACTCAACATTCCTAACTATTGGGGAAGCCAGCACCATCATGTTATCGAGCATGCCAGGAGTAAGGCTGGTCATAGTATTTCTTCTGTATTTCCCGCAGCTGCTTTAATGTGCTGTGAGCCCTCTGGCGTTTGCCTTCACTTTCTTCAGTATCTGATCACGTTCTGCCTGAGTTGATGCTGCTATTATCATGTCATCTGCTATTATATGGACTCCTGAAATCGCTCCATATGTATCACTATTCTTTTGTTGAAATACTTCTCAAGTTGCCTTTTATTCCAAAAGGTAGATGGAGAAACTTGTATCTGTGCCACGGTGTACTGAAGGTGAATCATTGAGATGACTCTTTAGCTAATGTAATTTCCCAATATCCATCTTTATTACCTACTGTAGTGAATATGCTTTTACGAGCTTGTTGGCACTGAACATCTGCTTGTGTGGGGATGGAATAATACTGGCCCAGTATAGCCTTATTCAGGTCTCTGGGATGCAAACAAATCCTAAACTTGCCATTTTCCTTCAGTTATCACCAAGCCGATAACCCATGGAGTGGGTACGTTCACTTTGGCTATGACCCTTTCCTTTTCTAACTGCCTGAGTGCATCTTTGAGTGTGTGTCACTACAAAAGGTATATTTCTGCAGCTGTGTATGACGGGTGACTGATGGGTTTGTATATATGGGATGCTTCCCACAGAACTCTTGTTCCCGTGAATACTGCTGGATATTGCACAGTCAATTCAGTGCTGGGTGCCTTGGTGTGCAGCATACCTATTCCATGTATTAGGTGTGGCTCTCTGTAAGCTTCTCTGCCTACAAGTGGTGTTGTGGATGCCTGATGCTATTTCTGCACTATATACCAGGGATGTGATTCCCAGCTCCTGTACACATACTCATGCTAACTCAATGAGACCTTGTGCGATTATAAACATAGCATAGCCATGGTAGCATGGGCAGGGGTGACACGGCTTAGCCATTCTGAGTACAAACCCACCTGAACCTCTACGGGGTAAGTACTAATCTGTGCCACCACTACCCACGCTGCCATGGTTACTCTATTTATACTTGTGCTAGTTCATTGAGCTTGCACTATACATTGATTCATATCCCTTGCTATGTAGAAGTAGCCTTAGAGGTGATGAACTGAGGACTGAGCTTGTTCTTGTCTGTTGCTGCTGTTAGTGTGTCCTATTCAGAGTCTATTCTGGAACTGCCGTATGCTAGAAGTGCAACATCAGACAGTTTTATCTGGATGAGACCTGGTATCTGTTTGAAAAGGTGAATTGGTAAAGCCTTAGCTTCTGCCCCAGTATTAAGCTTGAACTTTAAGTACATTCCTCATATACAGTGTAGAATACTAAGGTTCTGTGGAGTGTGGATACTTGTATCGACCAGATGAGATTGCTCACATTCTATTTCAGCCAGAGATTTGTGGCTTTGTCTTTTGTGTAAGTTTGCTACTATAACATGGATGAATAGTAATTTAATTTTCCATGTTAGAGACATGTTACTCCAAAAGCTGGGCAGACTCTGGGTAGGTGTATCTTTCCACAAAGTGTGCTCAGTTTCTTTGTGTGAGCTTTGGTGTGTCTGCTTTGCTCTATGAAGTGGCTAGGCCTTGACCGTGCTGCTCTGAATACTCTTTTGTGCAAGAGCCTGCATCAGCTTGTCACTATGCCACCCACACATGATCTCTCTTTGTTTCTTTGTGGTTTGTGAGGCTCTGCAAATCTCTTTTTGCAAGTCAAAATGAGCTGCTTCAACCTTTACTTTTGTCCTTTTATCAGTGACACTGAACACAGTTTTATCTCGGAGCATGTCATTTTCAGAGACTCAATTTCTTGTTTTTTGCCTCAGCTCTGTGACATACTTACCTATTTACTGTTTTCCTAGATGTGTGTGAGACCAGAACTGGTATTGTTTAGACATCATATGTTTCTTAGAGTTACAACAGTTCCTAAGCATTGTTAATACCTCATCCAGTGTGGGAGCATTTTCAGTTGGCTGCTGTAAGAATGTGTGTTAAACTTTCAGAGCCTCTTCTCCCACTCTGTGCAGTAAAATGGCTACTTATGTCCTCTTCTTTTTTTTTTAATTTGCTTCTGAAGCTTTCATAAAGACGTGGTAGCGTTGTTCCTGTCTCTTCCAATTTTCAGCAAGATTACCAATTAAAAGATAAAGGTCAGAGTGGCTTGCAACCCTCCACGTTCAGATTTTTTAAATACTATTTTCTAGTTTAACTGCTTTATTTTTGGTTTCATGTTTGTGTACTCTCTGTATTTCAGTACTCTGTACCTTCTGTTTGGCTCCTGCTGGTCTGTGGATTGCATTTCTTGTCTGTGTGTAGCAGTTTACAAAATTTACTAATCCGCCGTGCTCCTGACAAAAGCAGCCACTGCTTGCAGAATGTCTGACACCATGTTGTGTTTTCTAGCACGACCAGGCAGCTGAGAGTATCTTCCTTGTGAGTATGCTGCAGCCTTTGTACTTCAGGAGCCCCAAGTCAGACTAGGAATATAAAGTTCTTAGAGTGCTTGCTCATGTCCATTCCATATTAGATGTGTGTGTGTTTGCCACATGCACCGGTGCCAGAAGTTTTTCCCTTAGCAGTATCCATAGGGGACCGGCTCTGGTGCCCTGTGGAGTGGCACCTGCATGGTGCAGCATAATGGGCGCCGCCAGGTCCCCCCACCCTCTGTTCCTTCTTGCCGCCAGTGACGGTGCTGGAACTTCTGCTGCTTCGGCTAGTGTTGTTTCATTCTCAGTTCTTGCAAACTTTGAAAGCCTGTAATATATTTGTATATAGTTAGTAGTTCTTAGTTATCCTTAGTAGTAGTTCTCAACTCTTCATCAGTCCTGAACAGGACTCAGCCAGGGGATGGGGCATGCCCCGGTACCCAGGCTTTAAGCCCTGTGATCGTTGCAAACGGCCTATGCCGATCAGTGATCCACTTATCAGCTGCCTAAGGTGCTGCTTGGGCGAAGGGCACATAAGTGACAAATGCATATCTGCAAGTCCTTCAAATCTAGGATGAAGAAAGAGCACGAAATCCGTCTGAAAGCGCTCCTGATGGAGTCAGCACTCACTCCAGCACTGGAGCAGCGGTCCGACTCTGCACCGAGAACCGCTGCCTCTGTGTGCAGTGCTCCACCAGCGCCAACCATGAGCTGACATCAGTCCCCCTCCATGGCTCCGGTGAAGAAGCCGAAAAAGACTGGGAGGGGAAGATCTCCTACCTCCCATAAGGGAAAGGAGAAGGCTAGGGGCGAGCCACGACCCATGCCGGGCAGCTCAACACCCCCATTGGGAACTTGGGCTCCACCTCAAGTTCAGTGGTGCAGCCCATCCCATGCTTCGCCTGCAACCACAGATAGCGGTGCAGGCCCTAGCCAGCTTCAGGTGCCATCAATGCCCGAAGCTGTTCGAGCATCTCGAGATCCTGATGCCATCCACACTAGCTCCCGCAATACCCGTCTTGGGGAAAACCCACCTTGGGACCTATGCGTGTGTCCCCACCTCAGCTGTACCGATCCCCATTGAGAGGGACGTCCCACCAGCATTCGCCTGCCCAAAGTCGTCACGCCTCAGGACTGGAGAGGCAGGCTCAGCAGCGCCCTCTTCGGTCCCCACACCGGGGACACCGATAGAGGGACTCGTGGTGTACCTTGCTGGTAGATTGGCGCAGACCCTCTGAGGCACGTGCCACCCAGCAAGAACTCCGGGACTGGCCCCGACCTTCTCCAAGGGCCGTCCTCACGTGTCTCCAAGAAGGAGGTCACCCTACTCAGGACGATCCTCCCGGCAACCGGCACATAGTAGCTCCCAGTCCCGTTCGATGTCCCGGTATCGGTCAAGTAGCATGAGGCGTGGATCGCTGGGTATCCGCTGCAGATCCGCCTAACACCGTCTGTCCCCGAGAGTCCAACCAAATCAGTCTCGCTTGGACAGCTCAGCTTCGGGATGCAGCAACCGGCACCAACTGGATAAGAGCCACCTTGGAGAGGCCAGTGGCCTTGGTATCCCGTCCCCTTCTTGTGCTCGAGGCTTCGGGAGATAAGTCCCCACAGGTCCAGGAGGACCCAGGGAAGCAAGCTGCTGGACCACCAATGGACGTGGAGGTTCCCACGGCACTGGCATAACCTCATCTGGAGACAACGAGGACGATCATGGGCCCCCCTCACCCAGTTCCTCAGGATGACACCAAAGTGCACCAGGAACTATTGAAGAGGATCACTTCTAACCTGGGGCATCCGGTCAGATGAATGGAAGAGCCCTAGGACTCTGTTTGACGTCCTCAGCTCCTGCCAGGGTGGCTCTCCCTCTTCACAAAAGGGTTTCCAAAATCACTGATGCCCTGTGGCAGACCCCCATCTTCCCTGGCCCCTATTTCTAAAAGGGCCGAATGCAAGTACTTCGTGCCAGCCAAAGGGCATGAGTACTTATACTCCTAACCAGCCCCTATTTCCCTTGTGGTTGAGGTGGTTAACCACAGGGAGAGGCAAGGAAAACCCAGGACCATCCCCAAAAATAAAGACTCAAGGAGGCTGGATCTCTTTGGACATAAGGTTTATTAGTTTTCCAGCCTTTAGCTGAGAGTGGCCAACCACCAAGCCCTCCTTGGCCGATCTGACTTTAATATGTGGCAAGCCATGGCCACGTTCGAAGGGTTGCTCCCTGAGGCTTCCAAGAAGGAGTTCTGAGTGATCCTCGATGAGGGCACGACTGTGGCCCAGATGGCCCTCCAGGCGGCATCAGATGCTGCCGCCCGCACAATGGCTTCTGCTATCTCCATGAGGCAAGTCTCTTGGTTGCTCCTCTCTGACTTGTCCACCGAGGCCCAGCAGTCATTGCAGGACCTGCCCTTCGATGGTGGGGCCCTATTTTGGAGCAAACAGACAGCAAGTTGCATGGCCTTAAGGACTCCTGCACCACCCTGAAAACCCTGGTCTCTACATCCCAGTCTCAGCATTTAAGCTGTTCAAACTGCAGCAGTCTGAGGGCCAGGGGAGCCAGCCTCGGCAGGACCAGCCCCATAAATGAGCCAAGGATTACGGTCATTTTGAGGGTGTGCCCAAAGGCGACCTACCAGACTATTCCTCGGATCCATCTTTCCCAGAGTTCTCCGACCATCTTTCCCCTTTCCACCCGGTGTGGACTGCTATAACTTCAGACCGCTGGGTCCTTACCACAGTGGAATGAGGTCATACCCTCCAGTTCCTTTCTACCTCCCCTGCCCACCTGCTTTCCCCGTCCCTCTTCAGGGACCCCCTCACGAGAGTCTCCTCGCGCAGGAGGTAAAGGGGTTACTACAGCTGAGTGTGGTGGAAGAAGTTCCTCTCAAATACAGGAACAAGGGGTTCTATTCCTGGTACTTTTTAATCCCAAAGGCCAAGGGTGGTCTGCGGACCATCCTGGACCTGTGAGATCTCAACAAGTACCTACAGAGGCTAAAGTTCCGCATGGTGTCTCTGGCTTCTATTTTCCCCTCCCTGGATCCGGGAGACTGGTATGCCATCCTCGACTTGAAGGACGCATACTTCCACATAGCGATCTTTCAAGGACACAGACGCTTCCTCCAGTTTATGGTGGGGCCCCACCACTACCAGTTTATGGTCCTTCCATTCGGCCTGGCAACAGCACCGAGGATGTTTACCAAGTGCATGTTGGTGGTAGCGGCTTACCTCAGGTTTCGGGGTATCCAGATCTACCCATACCTCGACGACTGGCTCATCAAGGATGGCTCCAGGTCTCAAGTCCAAACGAATGTTGTGGTGCTTCCAGCCACATGCCGCTCCCTGGGCCTACTGGTGAACAACAAAAAGTCGACGTTATTGCCAGTGCAGAGGATAGAAATCATTGGAGCGATTCTTGACTCTGCCTGTGCCAGAGTGTTCCTGCCGCTGGAAAGGTTCCACATGTTGGCGAACCTCATCGCGGAAGTCTCTGCGTTCCCTCTGACTACAGCCAGGGTCTGTCTGCGCCTGTTGGGCCACTTGGTAGCGTACACTTACATGTTCTGCCATGCCAGGCTCTGGATGTGGCCCCTGCAACAATGGCTGGCATCAGTCTATTGCCAGTCCCGAGACCCCCTGGAGAAGATCGTTACCATTCCCCAGGCGATACTTACTTCGCTGAGATGGTGGACTGACCACAGGACAGTCCTGGAAGGAGTTCCGTTCGACAGCCCTCCTCACTCCATCGAGTTGGTGTCAGATGCCTTGGACCTCGGCTGGGGGGGCACATCTCAGCAACCTCCCCGGAGGAGGCATGGTTACACATAAATGTCAAAGAACTCTGAGCAGTCCAGCTGGCGTGCGGAGTCTTCTTGCCCCACCTGTCGGGCAAGGTGGTACAAGTCCTGACGGACAACACAGCCTCAGTGTTCTACATCAACAGCTAAGAGGGAGCATGCTCTTCGGCTGTCTGTCAGGAGGCACTCCACCTGTGGGATTTCTGCATCAGCCATGAAATCCACCTGGAAGCTTGTCACCTTCCCAGCATCAGGAATATGCTGGCAGACCAGCTCAGCAGGGACTTCTCCTCTCACAACGAGTGGTTGCTCCATCCAGAGGTAGCCTGCATGATCTTCCAAAGGTGGGGAACTCCCCAAGTAGACCTGTTCGCTACCAGACAGAACAGGAAATGCCACCGGTTTTGTTCTCGACAGGGTCTGAGCAAGGACTCCCTCTCCAATGCCTTCCTCCTGTCACGTTTCCTCCGATTCCACTCATCTGCAGTGCCCTGGCAAAGATCAAGAGAGATGAGGCACAGGTTACCATGATTGCCCCAGCGTGGCCTCGCCATCATTGGTTCGACATACTCATGAGCCTGTCAGCGGCACCTCCCTGGTCCCTTGCCTAGCCGACCAGACCTGCTGTCACAGGACCTCGGTCGGCTCTTACACCCCAACCACGGGTTCCTCCACCTCTCGGCATAGATGCTGCGTGGCTGAACCCGGAGGAGTGGACCTGTTCGGAAGGAGTCCAATAGGTCCTCCTGGAAAGTAGGAAGGCCTCAATTAGACTGACTTACCTGGCCAAGTGGACGAGGTTTTCCTGCTGGGCATCCAAACGGGGGGTGTCTCCCCCATTCCTCCATACAGGCTGTCCTGGGCTACCTGCTCCATTTGAGGAACCAGGGCCTGGCACACTCTTCCATTAGAGTGCATCTTGCGGCGATTTCTGCTTTTCACCCGCCGATCCAAGGACAGACAGTGTTCTCCCATGACATGACGGTCAGATTCTTGAGAGGGCTGGAGAGACTCTTCCCACAGGTGCGGGCTCCTGTCCTGCAGTGGGATCTTAACTTGGCCCTTCCTAGGCTCACTGGCTCACCCTTTGAACAGCTGGGTTCCTGCTCCCTTTCCCATTTGTCATGGAAGGTCTCAATCCTGGTGGCGGTGACATCGGTGAGACCGGTCTTGGAAATTAAAGGCTTGATCTCAGAACTGCCGTACACGGTCTTCTACAAAGATAAGGTTCAGTTGCAGCCCCACCCGGCCTTCCTGGCAAACGTGGTCTCCGCCTTCCATATGAACCAGGACATCTTCCTCCCGGGGTTCTGTCCCAAAGCACCCATTAAAGAGAGGCATCTTCATGCCCTGGATGTCCGGAGGGCTTTGGCTTTTTACTTAGAATGTACCAAGACTTTCCATAAATCGACTCAACTTTTCATCTGTACAGCGGATAGGATGAAGGGTCACCCGGTGTCCTCGCAGAGGATTTTGAATTGGATTACCTCATGCATAAGGACCTGCTATGACCTGGCAGGGATTCCGCCGCCGCCGATCGTTAGAGCCCACTCGACGAGAGTGCAGGCGTCTTCGACAGCCTTCCTGGTGCACATCCCTATCCTGGACATCTATAGAACTGCGATGTGATCCTCCGTCCACACGTTTACTGTTCATTACGCCATCACTTAGCAGGCCGGGGTGACACTGGGTTCCGCAGAGCTGTGTTGCAATCTACACGTCGGTGAACTCCTACCCATCTCCAGGGGTCTTGCTTTGGAGTCACCTAATATGGAATGGATATGAGCAAGTACTCAAACAAGAAAACAGTTACCTTTTCTGTAACCGCTGTTCTTTGAGATGTTCGTTCCACAACCCGCCTTCCTTCCCCACTGTTGGAGTTTCTGGCAAGAAGGAACTGAGGGTGGGGGAGCTGGCGGCGCCCCTTATATCGTGCCATGTGGGTGCCACTCCAGAGGGCGCCAGAGCTGGTCCCCTATGGATACTGCTAAGGGAAAAACTTACAGCACCAGTACATGTGGCGAGCGCACACACCTAACATGGAGTGGACATGAGCAACACATCTCAGAGAACACCGGTTACGGAAAAGGTAACTGTCTTTTTAAATCACAATCCTCTTTAATAGATAGTTACCAAGATGGCTCCTATAGACTCTGAGGATGCATTGCAGACCTCTGTGTGCTTGCATCATGTGAGAGACCCCTTATGTGGGGAGGCCCTCCAGTGATTATGCATGATTAATTTTCAAGAGACAGTACCACAGTATACTACAGGAGAGGACAGGGCATATATACCTTCCCCAGAAAAGTGTCCAGGGGCCAATGGCTTATCTGAGCTCCTCTGGGCAGTTCACCAGCTCAGGTGATGCTTCCCCCCTCCCAACTCAAGGGGAGGGCCCTTAATGGAGCTAAGATTCCTTTCTTCCTGCTGCCTAGGCAAAGACCCCATATGTATGAACTAGTGGGGAGTGCAATCTCACAAAAATTTGAATGCCAAAACTGAGCATACTCAAGCATATTCTATGTGGAAGAGATCATCCTATCAGAATCTGAACTTGCCAGCTCAGTGGAGGAAACTCAGAACAACACACAGTCGTGTCCTTTATAAAAAATGCATTAGGCTTAAAGCAGCCAACCAGTCTACCAGTAAAAATTTGAAGCTGGACAAATTCAGACTAGAAATAAGGTCCACATTTTAACAGTGGGGAGAATTAATCATTGGAACAACTTACTACAGGTTGTGGTAAATTCACTATCACTGGACATTTTTAAATCAAGACAGGATGTTTTTCTAAAAGAGCTGCTTTACTGCAAGCACAGCTACTGGACACGAAGCAGAAATTATTACAGGGAAATCATATACCCTTTGTTATGCAGGGGATCAGACTAAAATCAGATGATCACAATGGTCTCTTCTGGCCTAAATAATCTATGAATATATAAGGGAGAGAGAATGAATTGTAATTGTGTAGGGGCTGGTTGTGACTCTGTAGTAAAGGTTGAGTGATCTTTTGCGCTTAAAGCAGGGATTCATTATCTTTATTATGCATGGAAAATGTAGCATATCCTCCCTAAACTTACAACAGTTACTCTGAGTACAGAATGAATTTTCTAAGAATTGAAAAGCAAAGCTGTTAATTAGTTTGTTAAAAACTAATTAAAAACTGCATCCTTTAAGAAATTTAGAATCTGCGTGTCTTTTTGTCATCCCAGATTTTCTTAACAGACTAACATAGGCTCTTCAAACTTTCCACAGAGTTAAAGTTAATTGAAATTTTGTGCTTAGGCTATATTTGATTAAAGTAGGTTGTAATTAAGCTAATTTATTAACTATCTAATAGTTCCTGACCTGACCCTAACTGTATTATAACAATCTTGTATGCAACAATTGTATTAGTTGTAATGAGTCAGCCCTATGAGGAAGACTGGACATATTTGTGCACAGTAAAAGGCAACCAAACAACTTTGACTCTGTCCTGTAGTGAACACCATGATGGGGTTAAAATATATGAAAAATGTCTTTTAAAAATCAGTTTAATGCAATCTGGGACCACAAAAACTAATGTGTTTTCATAATTGTATTGCTGTCATGGCATTGCTATCAGGAAGAGTGAAGTTTGTTTGGTTGCCTGAACTGTGTATTTCCATACCTTAATATGTTTGGATTTCTTTTCTTTGGGTTTTAATGCTTGCATTTGGGATAATTAATCCCCGTAATGTATTTTCCCTTTTAAGTTACTGATATGTAGTCTCAACCTTAAGTGCATTTTAACATAGTTTTTTGTCTTGGCACGTAGCTTGTGAGCCTTGATGAGTGACAGGATAATTGAGCTGTTGATAATGATAGAGACAGAAGAGAGTTTGGATGAGAGGAAATAGAGGTTTTCACTGAGTTAAAACTTTAGTTGGTAGTTGACAGAATTGCATATGTGGGACTGAGCAGTTGAGATTCCCAAGGAATAAGTTGTAGAAGGAGAAGAGAGGACCAAGGACAAAATCCATTGGGACACTGATGAAAAGCGGGCAAGGGCAGAAGACGGAAGAGCTCCTGACGAAGTTGTGGAAAGTAGAACAGTAAGCTGAATATTAAAAACGAGAAAGCCCAAAGAGGGAGCAAATGGCAATTGAAAGCACAGGGATGAATGTAAGATGAAGATAGAAATGACTAAAAAGCACTGTCATTTGTATTCTTATGGTAAGTCTTAAGAGGATTGTACCGGGGGGAGGAGAAGTCAAGGCAAAGGAAAAAACACCATTGTCAAAGCACCTGGATTTAAAGGGGAGGAGGAAAAGGGATGGTAGATGGAGTGGCAGATGGGGGTAAAAGAGGCTTTTTTAGGATAGGATAATTCAGTCATTTTAGAAAGCAAAGGGGAAAAGAAATTAGATGAGATGTGTAGGGGACAGGATGATACAGGGAGTCAGAGAAATCAGAATTGGGAGGAGATAATGTCACAGGACATAGCGCATTGAGGGGTTAGTAGATGCTCATCACTTTTGAAAATCAGGTCACTTCTGTTTAGGTGTCTGAATATGGATTAGGAACCTAATTTTAGGCACCTAATTGTTGACCTACATATATGATATGTTACATATTATGTAACATAAAGGAAGAATGATCTTGTGATTGTGGCATTGAACAGTGACTCAGGATATTTGGGTTCAGTTCCTAGTGGTTACTTATGGACATATTTTTAGAGGAATGTAGGCACCTAATGGGATTTTCAAAGCACTAAGGTGCCTGACTCCCAAAATGGAAGTTAGCTGCCTAGGTTCTTTTGAAATTACCTGTAGGCATCTATCTGCATTTTTAGGTACCTAAATTCTTGAAAAAAATCTGGCCCTTAATGTCTTTGTGCGACATTTCTCTCTTTGTAAAGTGAAGATGATATTTTCTACCTCCCAGCAGTTTTATGAGAATAACTGCTGTTTTTGAGACAGAGATTTAATATTGCCTAAATACCTAGATTAATGTGTGTAGATGTATTTAATCTATTTTCCCTGATACATCAGCTAATAATTATCTAAAAGAAAGGAAAATATTTTGCTTTGTGCTTCAAAAGTTATATTGCTTGTAAAGATTTAATGGGGGTTGTGCCCAAAATTCCCTTTGTCCCAGAGAGTTTTATACTATTTTGTCCTTATTTATTCTTTCTTTTCAGTTTTCGCACTAGCAAAGGAGTTGGGTACTCTGCTCATTTCGTTGGCAACTGCTTAATAGTTACGTCGTTGAAATCAAAAGGAAAAGGTTTTCAGCATTGTGTGAAGTATGATTTTCAGCCACGCAAGGTAAGCAAAATAGTGTTCACAATGAAGAATGATTATGAAAGTGTGATCAAGTACCTCTGTGAGGAAATAGACTCCCTTCTGTCACAGTAAAAGTGATCATTTCTCACTTCTTATTTATAACTAGTTTCTATGACTCTCTGTCACATGAATTATATGTCAGAGTTAGAACAGGGCATCAGCAAAAGAAACCATGAGAGGTATATAGTAATGGTTTATGAAGAAATACATACCCATATGTAGGGCTAACTCTTTTTATTTTTGTTTTTGTTTTTGTTTATTTTATTTGCCATGGCGCCTAGGCATCCTAATCATGGACCAGGACTCATTGTGCTAGGTGCTGTACAAACACAGAATGAAAAGACCGTCCCTGCCCGAGTGCTTAAATACTGTTGAAACAATTAGAATTTCAGACAGAGAAGGATTGTCAGGGTATTTTTATAATCCTGATGAACTGCTTTAGTTTTGTTTTTAAAAGCTATATATGTTTCTGTTCAGTAAGCTTCAACATTCTTCTAAATATTTGGCCCTTCGTTTTCAAAGAATCTATTATTAAACTGTACATTGATGAGAGCTGAAGTAAAATATCCAGCTAACCATACTGACAGTTGCCTCACCCAATTTTGAAATGGAATGTTGAGTAATGAAATGAAACGCAGTGGCTGATGTATGCATTTCTAAGGTTCCTGGAAATTAAATTAATACTATGCAACACATAGGGATGTACAGTATGGATGAAGTTTAATCTCACTTGGAATCTCTGGAATTGAGGTTTGCTACATATTTAAATACTGCTTGAGCTGTTATAATAAGGAAATTTTGGTGATGGGCAAATTCTTCATCTGTTTTTTAAGAAATATTTGAGATGTAGTTGGATTTTCAAACAACTCTGCCCTCTATTTAGCGAGTTCTTAGTAACTCGTGCAAAGGTGTGACACACTTGGTCATCTGCATCTCCAGAGGTCTGATCTCATGATACAGCTTTCATACAGTAAATTTTGGAAAGTTGACCTGTGGAAAGATGCTGGGGAAAAAAAATTAGCCGCCCCGTCCAGTAGTAATATTTTGCAGTTTTGTCCTCTTTCTTTATTGCTCTGGAGCCTAGCTTTTTGTTTTGAATTTGTCAACATTTTAATATAACTAACAAATATGTTTTTATTACCTAGGTCATTTAATTTCAGAATAAAAATACTGAAATTTATTTACTGAGTTTATTTTGCATTTGGGGATTTTGGGGATATTAGTGCCTGTAATGAGTCTGCCTGCAGTGATGCAGATTTTTGTTGCCTTATCTGTTCCATGGAGAAACAAGCTTTCACCTTTCTCCTGTATCAGTAGAGATTTGGGATGTCTCTTATTCCTAGTATCATGAACATTTCTCTAGCACCTTCCACTGTTCATTTCCACAATATGTAATCCTGATGCTTCTATGGGGATAATGATTCTGTTGGCTTCCAGATTTTTAACTTTCATTCTCATTTGGACTGGTTATCCAGTTGTCAGTTTGCACAACAGCTTTATATGTCTGTTACGGTAAACTTGTTTGTTTTTTGCCTTTCTTCCAAGGGTATATGTAGTGTTGGTATATGCTTTGCTGGGATACTGAGATGTTATGTGAAGTAAAATCTTTGTTTGCTCGTTAACATGCGTACCGGCAAACTCATTCCTTCTATTGCTCTGTATTTGTGATCCAAAAGGGGCAAGGAATACATCTTGGTCAGATTTGTTTTCCTGTGTGAGTAGCTCATTTGTGTAGTCTGTTACTCTGAGGTGTGTACACAAACTGGTAGGCCCTAATGGATTCCTGCCGGATCTATTGGCAGTAATCAGACTCTGTGGTATTCCGTGTCTTGCAAATTGTAATTGCATAGATTTTTATGGCCAGAAGGGAACACTGTGGTAATCTATTCTGACCTCATGCATAACGTAGGCCATAGAACCTAACCCAATAATATCTGCATCAAGCCCATAACTTTTATTAAAATTTAGGGCTCATACACACACGGTTGGGTCGGGTGTTTCATTCTTTTTTAAATTAAAATGCCCTGCATACACATGACACAAGTTTCTTCCAAATTAACTGGCCAATTAGTGCAAATTGGATAATCCACTTTGAAAATGGATTAAATTCAATTTGTGTGGATGCATCTATATATCAGATTAATTTTTCAGTCCTCCCACTGCCATCCCATACTACATTGCTTTACACCAGGGCCATAATGTGATACCCTGTGTCCCCTCTACTTCTCTGGGTTGGCTGGATTTCACCACTAGCCAGGAACCACCCCACTTGTGACGATGCACTTCTGGAGCATTACATGAGCATGGAGCCATAGAGAGGGTCAGGGATTTTCTTGTGATCTGGGGAGAGGAGCCAGTTCAGTCCTGCCTTAACAGATACCGTAATGTGAAGATATACTAGTGTATATCAAAGCAAATAACTAAGAGGGGTCACTCTTTGGACTTCTCACTGCTGCAACACTGGGAATAGGCAGCTGCAGAATTATGGAGAACCCCCCCACACACAAAGAACAGAAACAGGACCTCTGGCAGTGCTCCAAGTACTCACCCCTACTTTGAGGATCAGATTTTTTCCAAGAAGGCCACCACACCCTGGTATGTCATGGACAGCACTGAAGGCATCAAAGAGAACACAGTCTCCTACCCTGACCGGATTTCCCGTGGAAGCCAGGATCTTTTCCCCACATGAAAACCTAAGGCAAACCCATAGAAGCAAACAATTCCCAAAACCCAGGTGGACACTCAGCATGATAGTGCTGGGAAGGAGACCTCCCCCAGTAAGTATTCTGTCCTATATTACAATAAAATTGTATGGATAACTTCAAAAATCTTTTGTTCTGGTTGTCCAGTGGGCACCACCAGGAGTTAAGAGCCTTTGCAAACCTTGCCAGCTTCCAGCCCTCCCTCCCCACCATGCTGTGTTCTAAAAATTGGTATCTGTGCCTGGGAATTTAAGATCTGAAGGGGATTATTCCTTGATATTTTCAGTTCCCACAGCTATTTGCTTTACTGGCATCCACCCCCAACACTCCTTTCCTGTGCTCTTCATGTTCCTTTTCCCAACTGGTTGACCACTGGACTCTCTGCCCCTGGTCAAGCTATTGCTCTGCAGTCATTCTATATTTTTTTTTAAAAAGCCCTTGTAATGTAGGCATGTTTATTGAAATGTCAGTTACAGGAAGAAAAATGCAAAAGCCCCCCCTCTCCCCCTAAACTCTTCGCTTCACAATTTGAGCAGTACCCAGAAATTTCAGCTAGCTTAGCATTTTATGAGATATATTTCCCAAAGTGAAATACTAAAAATGAATAGAGTTCATAAGACACTTGGGTAGCTGAAATAACTCTCAGCATTAACTCCTTAAGTTCAAAACAGTTACAGCAGAATGCTATTTATTTTGCTGTACACTTTGTGCAGGTTGGCAGGTGATATAAAACAGAAGTTAAGGCAAAGACAATGCTGTATTTTGGCATGATGTTTCAAGGTAAAGCAGCCTTCTTGGGGCTTCCTGTATAGGTAGGGTTCCCCTTCCAGTCATGCAGCACTTCTGAGGCAGGGCAGGGGACCATTCTGGTGAGTAACATATCTGCCTATCTTTCTGGTCTGCCCATTGCCTTTTTAACAATCTTTGTCTATTTCTTGGTGATTCATATGAGGATAACATCCTCCAATAGAAGGACTGACTGCACAGGTGCATGTGCAATTACTAGCCTTCCCCCTGCAGATTCCCAGTCAACCACCCAACCTATGCAAATCTCAAATGCTACTGTTTGTCCACTCAGCCTGCTAGCCAAACATAAAACACCAGCCCTAATCCCCAAACCGTGCTGCACACCCAGCCAATCTCCACAACAACATAGGAGTAGGGTTACTATTCAAAAGGCAATTAAGATGGCAAATGTCTTACTATATGTAAGTTCTCCCCAGACTAGGAAGAGACTGTGAAAATAGTATTCCAAAACTAAGTCAAAAGCAACAGTTTATCATTGAAGCCTGGAGACTTGAAATACTACGATAAATACTTCTTTGGTTTCTCAGCTTCCCCAGCTCCTGTGCCTGATTGTGCATGGCATCCAAGGACAGGACTGTCACCAATTGCAAAATGCCTAGCAAATCTCCGGGGCACGAAATAAAAAAAGACCAAAACTGAAATGTTTGGGAACTCTTGTCAGCATCCCAGAAGAGGGCTAAGAAAACAGAAGAGTGGAGGGATGTTCTCCTTGCAGAGAGACAGAAGGACTGAGAAGGTGTCATTGCTGAGAGAGAAGACGACACAGAATTGACCAGAGAAACCACTGAGAAAGATAGGGATGGGCAAAAACAGCTTCCGGACCTGATGTAAAAAATTAGTCTTTATGGAGGATGTTTTGGCTCAGCATTGCAACCAAAGACCCTTACCATGTCCTGCAGCCCATGGAGAACAATGTGTACTGGGAGCAGCAGTACCATTTCTAAAGTTCAAAAAGGCACTTTCTTCCCTCCTCCACATCACCCAGGATGTTGAAAACAGTGAATGCTGGGAGCCCTCCTTAACTCCAACACCCACAAACGATGGTTTCTTCCCACACCGTCCTATACCAGAAGGCAAAGGCAACAGGCAGAAATCTCGTACCTACACGTGTGTGACCAGTACAGCACAAACATTTGTACAAACTCAGAACTTCTAGGCATTTGTTACACATCTTCACTGTAATGTTGTATAACATTTGCTTTGTTTTATGTTGTGGTTGGAATCAATGTTTGCAGTTTTGTTCTATAAATGGTGTTAATTTTTACTGCTCAAATAGCGCAAATAATAATTTTCACAAAAGTTCACTAAAGTCTCATAAATCACCAGATATCCCATAAATGATAAACACCCCAAGCATAACACATTTTAAAAACCATATAATCTTCTGTTTGAGTAAAACCGTATACAGAGTTATGAAACCATGCCACAGTGCATAATAAAATTACATTGCAGCACCTCAACTCCTAGCCTCAGAAAAGGAGCACAGGGCATCCCTGACCTGTGGCCCTGATGATTTGCTGTAATTGGCAAAGGAAGCCTCACTGGTTGTTCATAGCTTCCTGAAACTCTTTGCATCTCTGCTTCCCACCTGTCAGTGAGGTGCTCTCTCTTCCTCTAACAGATGTTATGCAAAACACAGCAAGCAGTTGTGACACGAGTCTCCAGCCTCACTATGTGACAAGGTCATCTTCCTTTCAGCCTTACGAATACATACTTCACTGTCATTTTGTAGCTACTCAGAATATAATTATAAAGGTCCTTTCTGCCATCCTAAGTGTCCAATAAAAGGCTTTATAAGGCAGGGAAGTTAAAGATAAGTGGGCTAACCCAGAATGATAGTGGGACTCACAACACCATTATGGTACATAGAAGTCCTGAGAGCAAAAATGCCAATTTTTGTTAAATAAAACAGGTGTGAGTTTTAAAAGATGATAGCATCATAAACCTTTCCAGGCTACCTCACATTAATACTGGTGATCAACCATGCCTTGGAGCAGCATGGAGAAATACCCCTTTCTGTTTGTAAACCCTGAGGCCTGGCGGGGGGGTGGGGTGGAGGGGGAGAGTGGGCACAAGGTTCCCATCAGTGGCCCCATTATAAATCAGGAACCCCAACCAGTGCAAATCCATCAATAATCGCCTGTGCATTGTCAAGCTTTCCAACTCATTCCATCAACAACTTCTTTATAGCAGCACACACCTCCATGGCAACAGCCCTGACAACTAATCTTACCAACACCAGATTGCATAGTTATTAATCAGCACCAGTTGGAGATGGTGAGCTTCCAGATGGCTATGGCTACACATTTTCCACACTGAGGGAAGGTTTCATATTGGTGTGATGCTAGTGCAGCTTCAGGGTGAGCTCTGGATAGACCTCTATGTACATGACATGTGTCAGTCTGAAATTTTGCCTCCTTTGTTGCCCATCCAAGGACCAGGTCACTGTTCTTTCCCAATGGTCAGTGCTGGTTCCCCAAGCCCAGAAATGGCATTGAATCAAGTGAAGCTGCTCCAGAAAAATTGTATCCGTGGGTAGCTGTCCAATTTCCTCCACTTCTTCCTCTACCAAATGTGGCTCAACAGCATGGCAGCTAGCTTCCAAATTTGCCTGGGTGCATGATTACAAATGTGTGTGCATCATGTAGTGTGTATTAATTGGTGCCTGGGCAGTGGCAAGTAACTGAGTGAGGTCCCCCCATCCTGGCTGACAGCAAAAGACAGAAGAATCATGGGAATTTTAGTTTGATCTTAAGTCCCAGAATTCTAGTGGCTTTCTGTAGGTATCCCACAATGAGCCATGAGAAAAATTCCAGAATTTGTAGAGCCCAGCAGGGGGACAAAGCACTATGGGATACCTGATCTGTACAGTGCAAGCTCATTAATATAGATTGTGTAACCCTTCTGCCCATCTAAGTTGGCAGCAACAAGGGCCGGGTTCTGTATCTAGGGGTTCCGTTTCAATAACACAATGCAAAACCGGCTCGAGCCCCCACCCAGTGACCTGGGACAATTACATACCACCCCCCTGGGTACCTCTAAGAGGCAATACTTCCCCTCTCGCAAGCACGGAGTCTGAGTGTAGCAGAAAATGTTTAATAACATGAGGTAAACGACATCAGCATAAAATTGGAAAAACACCACAAACAGGATTCATAACACAAACCATGAGCAAAACCCACCCCAGCAAATTGGGCTGTGTCCTTTCCCTTTGGTTCTTGAATCCAGCAACCCAAAAATCACCCAGAGTCCCCAAAGTCCAACATCCCCAAAGTCTCTGGGGTCCAGCAACCACCCAAAGTCTCTGCCCCTGGTCAGTGCAGCCCCAGAGTAAAGGGGTGGGCATGCAGGGTGTTAAGGGGCACCTTACGTGATCCGAGGCTGGCCAGCCGTCTGTTTCTCCGTGGGGGTTCCGCCGCAGCCTTTACCACGAGCCAGTCCACTTTCCTGCCATCCCACGAACTGCTCCGCTCTACAAGCTGCTCCGCTCCGCTCCACTCCGCTCACCGACTTGTGAGCCGTTCCAGCCGTCCCCGCAAACAGCTCCGCTCGCCGTTCCTTGGACCACTCCAACCGGCCCCGCAAGGCTCCACGCCGCTCGCTGCTCCTCCAGTCGTCCCCACAAATTGCTCCGCCAGCTGCTGAGCAATATAGCTTCAGGCTCCCCCACTAGTTAACATAGCCTCAGTGATTTCAGCTCTTAATAACATCAGCTCTTTTGTGATTTCAGCTCTTAGCGATTTCAGCTCATAGTATAGTAGAGGAGCCCCAGTGCTGGTGCACCATTGGCCCAAAGTGAATTCAGCTCAGCAGCCTGTAACTAGACTCCTAAGGGAATCAAAGTTAGCTCTGACATTCCACAGTGGAGAGAGGAGGTGGTGCAATTGGTGTTTTGGACCCTCAGAGGGGACCCATACCATCAGGTACAAATACCTGTCCCCATCCTCTCTCCATTCACTGGGTTTTGTAACCCATGCCCCTTGTCAAGCAAGTGCTACTTAGGTAATGGTGAAGGACTCACTCAGTCCTTCTGTCATACAACAGTTCCACTGGCCTTGATTCACAGAATCAGGGTAACAAAACTTTATTCTTCCTGCCCCAATAATAGAGAAACTGGGGATCCCACACCAGCCAAAGTAACCACTTTCAGTTGCTGTGTTTCATGCCAGGCGAGTGGGTGTGCCTATGCAAACAAGATCAGCCCCTGGAGTTCTTTTCCACACTCGCCATAATTCGCCACCAGATGTCAGGGTAGAGCTCATCCTGACTCTGCTTACAATTGCTTTCCCCTCGATGTGGGAAAGATATGTACCAAGCTGAGACTTTTTCCCAGACGCTTCACTTAAAGACACACTGGTTAAGATAAATCATAAAACAAGTTTATTTACTACAGAAAGATAATCTGCTTTGATTTGTTTGCTATCATTTATAATCACTTAAAATCTATCTAACAAACAAAAACTGCAAACTAAGCCTAATATACTAAACAGAAAGGATTTGGATTAGCAATTTCTCACCCTGATTGATGATACAAGCAGTCCACCAAGTTTCCATATATAGGTTAGAAATCCCTGTAGCCTGGGACTAGCCGTCTTTGTTCCTCAAGAGTTCTCTTGTGTGGGGAGTGAGGCTAAGAGATGATGTCACACCCCACCTTGTATAGTTTTTCCATATGGCAGGAACCCTTTGTTCCAAGTTAAGTTTCCAGTCCGGTTTGTGGAAAAATACAGATACCAAAATGCAGTTCAAGGTCACGTGGTCTGGTCACATGCCCTTGCATGCTGTGCTGAGTCATAGCAGTCATTACTCATAGGCTGTCTGGAGCGTTCTCAGGAAGGCTCACCAGGTGGGGGATAAGCTTCTCCTAAGGCCTACTATTTCCTTTAATGGCCCATTACCTTGAAGAGGCCCTTCACAACCAGCTGTCTAGACTGGAAGCATCTTGCCTGGTGGGTGTTACCCAGGTGTAACCACATTTGAAATACAGATACATAGTTAATATTCATAACTTCAGATATAAAAATGATACATGCACACAAATAGGATAATCATATTCAAAAAATCACAATTTTTCATAGACACCTTACATGGCACATCTTGTACAAGATGCATCATAACTATGTCATAATCATATAATGATACAACTGTGATAAATATGGGGTGCTGTGTCACAGCCGGGGTACAAAGCACTATGGATACCTGCCCAGAATGCTGAGTGCTTACTTTGAAAAAAGTCACTGTCATGTGTATGCACTGATTCAGAGCAATGCAGATAAAACGCGGCCATGTGGATACAATTATTTTGGAATATTTATTCTGCAACAGTTTGTGAACACAAACCTAATCCACAGGCATACACTACTCCCTCCCCCATATGTAGATAAGCCCTTAGAAAGATACCAAGTCTTGATTTAAAGATTTGCAGATTTGATATAGATTAGCTTTGAAAGTACAAATCTATAGTTGCAATCAGTAGTAAATTAGTTTTCTTTGAATTCAAATAAATCCTCCTTGATTTTGCCATAGTCTCTTTGGGACTTGATCCTTTTTCAGCTCTTTTGTTTGTGCATTTTGGAAGCAATTATACATGTATTACAATCCCAGGCCAAAACAAAATCGTTTACCTTTTGATTAAGGTTTCAGTAGCAAAATGCTGTGAGTCTTAGTGGTTGTTTCTTTTCTTATTACTGCTAGAACTGTCAGTCTTTATTTTATCAAGAAGTCATTTCACTCATTTTTACCATAAATGAGCGTAGTTTGTTTGGTTGTAACTCTGATCTTGCTGTAGGCCATCCTTTGAAAAATGTCAGTTTTAGTTTATGCAAAATTGGCTCTGTGTTCAGTCTGAGGTTTTACTAACTTTGAACTAGTAACAGGTGTATGTATGCCTCATTGCGTGAATATCACTTTCAGGTGATCATGTGTTCACTAACTTGCCAAGTGTATCTGGTGTGGATGATTGCTTACCAATTTTGTATTCAACAGAGATCACACTTTTCAGCCTCAGTGTCATGTGTTGGTATATAGGAGGTGCTGAAAAGAAAGACTTTGTCAGATAAAGTTGGGTATTTTCTAATGAGATTTTATATGCATCTTTTATTTCCCATTAATAATGTGTATATGTATGATGTGCACATGCAGTATAATATATTGGGGGAATATACCACCACCAAATACAATTACCAACTCCAGCATAAGAAATCCAAACTGTCCTTTTCAATTTGTGCCTGGATTTCTTGTTGCCTTGTTTAGAGATTTCACTCCAGGTGTGATCAGATGCTCCTCCAGCATAAAAAGTGCATGTAGACCTTCAGAAGATGCACCTATTGACAAAGCAACTGCCTAGTTAAATTGTAATTTAAAACTGGTGGATTGATGATGCGTGTTTTTAACTACTGAAATGCCAGTTTTGACTTCCCAATAGTAGGCAATCTTATCTTCCAGTGATTCTCTTAAGGATTTATTTGTCATAGATATTTATTGGCAAAAACTTTATTATCCTCAATCTCTGAAGAACAACTGCTTTTATTCTTTACTGAACCACATTTAAGCTATCCATGCTCAAGTTATGGGCAACATAGAATTGTTCTGTTAGACAAGTTTTCCAGAGAGAGAGATCACATTCCTCTGAAGATCTTCCTAGTTGTCTCTGGTTTTGACTAACAAAAATATTTTTTTGTCATTTTCAGATTTTTCCACCTCACTGGTAAAATGATATGAACTGTTTTAAAATTAAACATCACTAAAATTCATAAAAGCTAGCCTTTTCCAATATTAATACCTCCATTGGTTTTAATTTTATTAATGCATTTTGATACATATTACATATATAAAATATGTAAAACAGCAAGGCAAATATAAAGCATATGTAATAAAAATAGTGAACTATAAAAAGGGAGATTTTACTAAAATATAATTAGACATGTTAAAGGCCCTAGAAATATTTTTAAAAGACACAATCCAGATTGTGAACACTGATGTTCAGTATTTCTATTCAAAGATTACACAATTTTTCAAACTAAGAATCATATCTATAAAGGACTCCCTCTTTTTTAGACACCTACATAAATAAATAAAAACACTTTTAAAAAAACCTTCATTTATAAAAATTGCTTCTGAACTTGTGATCATTTTATTTTTGAGCCACTTCCGTAATTGTTAGCCCATGACAACCTCTAACGTGCTGCTGCTGTACTATCCAAGAGAAACACATTACATTTGTTATAATGAAGGAATTCTGGAGCACTTATCTTTGTTTTGTGTGTGTGTTCATCTGTACTGAGCGTTTAAATTTCACTGGCACTAAGCTCATAGATACTTTTTGAACACACTTGCATCCACACACTGAAATCTTTGTTGTGTGACAAATTGAAATACCAAAAAAAAAAAAATCTAAGTTGAGGGTGACTGATTTGATTTTGAAAGTTTACAAGTTTATAAATCATGGCCATGTGAATATAAGAAATAAAATGTGAATCATTGCAACAGTGAGCTTTTTATTTAGAGAAACTTTATGCAGTAATATAATCATTAAATCTTCTATTCAGCGGGGTATTGTCATATTATAGAGTGAGCTTCTTAACTTATCCTATTCTATCTGGAGATTATAACATACAGATGTAGTATCACAGACTGATATGTCTTTTTGCACTACTTGCAGAACAATTCACTTAAAAAGTGTGACATCTTGTGGCGCTAATTATTTTTGAGAGCCTGAGAAGCCAGCTTCTGTTGCCATGCTTTCCAGAACCCAGCAATGCAGGCTGAATGAGATGAAAGTAGTAGAGTGAATCCGCCTTTTTAACTTCCTTTTCTCATTTCATTTTAACTGAACAACATTTAAATTATTCGGTCACTTTCCTTGTCAATATAATTTTTTTCCTTTTAAATATCATTCTTTAACAATACTATGCACACAGGATTTTCACTCTTGGGCCTCAGCTTTGTAGTGCAAAACAAGGTCTTAAAATTATCAGTGTGTGAAATACTGGTAGGAGCAGGAACAGCTCCCATGTTCCATTCCATCTTCCATTGCCTCAGCTCCCTCTAGGACCTTGTCAGTTATTTTCTAGCCAGAGCCTATATAGGAACTCCCTGCAAGAGCTCTGCACTGAACATTGTCTACTGCAACTCCAGTACTCGTTTTCGAGACTCTCTTTACTTTTACTTTGACAGCTCAATTACATTTTCCTTGGTCTCTCCCTCTATTATGAGCTCCTCTCAAAATTATTATTGTTTGCTGTTGCGTCTCTTGCCTTATTTTTTGGAGTATTGGCTGTTTTCAAATCTGTTTCTTTAAATGCGGGCTATTAAGGCAGCAACTTTCAATTAGAGAAATAGCTGTATTTCTGTCTTACGGCTGTCTAGCTCTCTTGTGCAGTTTTGCTTTGTTTTAATGCTTCTCTTATTGCTCTGCTCTGTTTATTAGGTTTTTTTTTTTCCAGGAAACTCGATGTTTTAAATGACCTCTCGCTCCTTGTGCTACAGCCAGTGCTTAATTTGTGCAGGACTTGTCAAGGCCGAGTCCTGGCACCTCTAGTTTTGGCAATTCATAGCCCCAGCACCTCTGGGCTTTCTGCATCAGTTATGAATGTAAATAAAATTGCTTGAGCCCCTGCACCTCTTTTCTTACAAATTTAGCACTGGCTTCAGCACAAAGCATAGGATGTGTTTCTGGCAGTGCTGGCAGATTGAAGCTATTTTGATGCTATGGTGTACGTTTAGGTGTAGTGGTAACCTGAAGCAAATTCAGAGTCATTAGCATATCCATAACATCTATTGCACAAACAGGTGAAGCTACATAAAGACACGTTCACCAGATCCCAACTGCTGTATAAGTAATAAGCTTAAGGTCAGGCTTCCTCCTAGAGTCTAAAAGTGCTTGAGTCTGCACTTGTGGCAGCAGAGCTACTCTTGTTAGTGCTTTACTGCCTGTATTTCTTGACATCCGATCACCAGTGTATGCATGCTCTTAAGTCATCAGCCTGTTGGTATTTAGAGACCTGTCTTTATTGGACCCTCTCCCCATTTTGAATTGTCTTTTCTCATGGGACAAGAAAATTGTTCTTGGATGAATGAGAATTAGACTGTGTTTATGCTTGGATTCTTTTGGAACATTACAATTTGGGCCAGCTGCTGAAGGAGCACTTTTTTCCTCTGGCCTAATGAGCCTTTTTTGTCACCTAAGTTCTGCCTGCAGTTGACACTACCCTCCCCCCCAATGCATTTATGATCTATAGCAGGGGTTTTCAAACTTCATTGCACCGTGACCCCCTTCTGACAATAAAAATTACTGCATGACCCCAGAAGGGAGGACCAAAACCTGAGCATGCCCGAGCCCCATTGACCCGTCTGGGGTGGGAGGGGAAAGCTGAAGCCCAAGGGCTTCAACCCCAGGCATGGCGCCTGTAGTCTGAGTCCCAACACGCAGGGCTGAAACACTCAAGCTTCGGCCTCGGGTAGTGGGGCTCGGCTTCAGGCCTGGGACCCAGCACGTCTAAGCCAGCCCTGGTGACCCCATTAAAATGAGGTTCTGATCCACTTTGGGGTCGTGATCCACAATTTTAGAACTGCTGATCTATAGAACAGAGATTACTGGGCATATAAACTGTCAGAACAGTTCCCTATATACTGTGCAACTACATCATGTGGACTCCTACCTGTATTGGAGGCTGTCTGCAGATGCAGGAAGGCCATCATTGCATGAGTTGCACTTGATTCACATTTTCAAGCTTTTCTTCATAAAAAACATACTTCTAGCCCTCATGTTTAAGTAAACAAATGACCAACATCACATGACTCTGTTACTTTTTATTGATATGTTAAGCTTTACATGTAGCCACAAGAACAGGAATAGAAAATACTACATACAATAGAACCTCAAAGATATGAACACCAGAGTTATAGGTCAACTGGACACCAAGTGAAACTGGAAGTAAGCAATCAGGCAGCAGGAGAGACCAAAAAAGAAAAGAAAATACTGTACCTGTATTGCATCTTAAAGGTAGGCACATTTGGGCTGCCCCACCTGCAGGGCAGCCATTTACAGCAAGACACTGGGGCTGCCAGCCCAAGGCAGCTGGAGCCAGCCAGCACAGCAGGAGCGGTGCTGGGGTCTGCACTGCTTTCACCCCTCACACTGTTTTTATACCCCCTCCTGCTGCTGGGAGGGAGATGCACTGTTTTTACCCCCGATCCCCTGGATGGGAGGACACGCTGCGCACACACACACCCCGACACCCCCACCTACCCACCCCTCTCTCTCTCTGCCGGGAGCGGGCAAGCTTGCAAACTCATGCCAGGGCTGAGTGGGGAGCTCAGCTGCTGCTGAAGCCAGGCCTGGCCTGACTTGGCTTGTCAGCCGCTGGATCTGGAGCCCAAACTGTGCTTTGTTCAGACTTACAAATGTTTCAGAGTTGCATACAACCTCCATTCCCAAGGTGTCCATAACTCTGAGGTTCTACTGTATATGCAATGTGGCTTAATTAATTTAGCTCTTGGAACCAAAGAGGGTGGATCTAGACTGTTCTCATTGGTACCAGATGACAGAACAAGGAGTAATGGTCTCAAGTTGCAGTCTATGATTCTATGAACCCTTACTACTGCTTTTCTTGAGGTATAAGATTAACTGTGTAATACTATTTTGTATTAAATATAACTCTTTATGCTAAAGTTCTTGAAAGAAAAGTTCTTTAAAAGAAAAAATGTCCATGCTCAATAATGTTAACATTTAAATTGTCCCTACTGGAGTTTGATTTTGCATACATACTTTTCTTAGACAGAGAAGGGGAGCAGTGCTGCTGTTGTACGACCGGGAGATGTTTTTCTGCAAATTGTGGTGTTTCCTTGTGAGCCCATAGTCTTAGTGTGATGGCTGTATCTTCACAACAGAAAAAGTTAGAACATATATTTTAAATGAAAGCTTTGTTTTGAAGCTATAATAGAATGCAATAAAATTTTCGGGGACACTCGCCGAATTACAGGGTTTACTGGTTTTGATTTTTTTATTATGCGTTTGTAATTTTATCCTGTTCCTGATTTTAAGGTAGCGTGGTCAAAACATTTTGCACTCTGTTTCAGACATTTTCAATTTCCCTCACGCAGATTGTCCTAGCAATATCCCCCAACCCTGCAGAACTCCACTCAGGTAGAGTAGGAGTCTCTGAGTGGGTCTACAAAGCTATGTTGAAACAATAACTGGTGTGAAGTCACAGAGGGGCAATTCTAATTAGTCTGCTAAATGTTAACAGATGTTCACTGATGTGTGCTTAGTTTTCACTTTAAATATAACTTATTTAAAATCTTTCTCTCTCATGCAAGGAAATAAATTGCACTAATCCTCACTGAGGACGTATTTTTGTTGTAAAGGGCGGGGGGGGAGACAACAAAATCAGCATGTGGTTAGAATTTTGTTTGCAGTGTGTTTTTCTTTCCTTGCCAAAATGAATATCCACTGAATACATTTTGCTTAAACTTTTTTTTTTTTTTTTTTGAATTAACAAAATCACCTTTGAGCAGAGCCAGAGAGAATGGAAAACTTGTTTGCAATTTTTTTTATAAACTCAAGTGATTTTAATACATACGGTTGCACAATCTTTTCCATAGCAGGAGTTATCACCACTCACTCTAGAATCCACAATGGCTGCTCTGTAGTACTTGATCAATTTAATTTATTATATATCTACATTTGCTGCTCTAGTGGAATATTGGTGCTTCCAATAGATGTATGAGAAAAATGGTTAAAGGTGGCCCGTAAATAGGATTACTAAAATTCCATCAATTTTAGGATTATATATCAAACACTTCAGTTGGCAAGTGTAAGCAGGGCATTCAGCATATAATTGATTTTAAACTTAATATTTCTTCCTTTCCAAATAATCCTTTTTCATTCAAAAGAATTCAGTTGACATACAAACTATATGTCCAAGAATCAGGACACCTACCACTTAAATGCATCCACGTACGAGGGAGGAAAGAATTTAACAGTGCACAGCAACATTACAGTTTAGAACAGAAAGTGAATGATGATTTTATATTAAAAAGAAAGAAACTTTCTTGTTTCAACTGTAGGGGGGAATTAAGCTATGCTGAAGGTTATTATCCAAGTTGAAAATTGGCCAGGATGTGTAGCATTTATTATCCCATCTCTTATATACAGTGCCATTGGATGTTTAATGATCACAATTGATCAGGCCTGCACATTTATATTTTATTCAAAAGCCTGTACTACTTAACTCATTAAGATAAATGTGAAATAATCCAAACTTTTCTCTGCAGCCTGAAGGGGGCAAGTTTTTTTTTTCATGTTTATTCATTTTTTTTTTTACTTCAAGAAGAAAAATGCGTAAAGAACAATATGGGAACTGCTGCCTGTGAAATTTTAGACTGTCTCCATGAGGGCTAGCTTATGGAGCGTGAGAAGCCTAGGACTGAATTTTTTCATACACCTCTACCCCGATATAACGCTGTCCTCGGGAGCAAAAAAAATCTTACCACGTTATATCAAACTTGCTTTGATCTGTCCCCGCCCCCCGGAGCGCTGTTTTACCGCATTATATCCGAATTTGTGTTATATCGGGTCGCGTTATATCGGGGTAGAGGTGTACTTAGAAGCATCAAGAAAAAAACGTAGACAAAACTTTCACCACTCAAACAAGACTTAAGATATAGGTAAATTAGACACGTGTTAGGCACATTCAAATTAGACAACTTTTGCAAGTCCTCCTTGAAACACATTCAGAAACTTATGACATCTTAAAATTAACTTATTTGTTTTTGTATGACCAGAAATTGAATATTAACACATCTTGCAAACACTTAGTGATCATCATTCATTACAGTTTGTAGTTATGTGGACATGGAGGCAGAGGTGAGACTTTTAATGAAGAGTAACCCCTTCAGTCAGTTAAGCATTGTTTTATAGTTTGAGAAAGAATTCTATCTAAATCTCCTATTTGGGAAAGGATGTTTAACTACAACAAAGGGGATAGGGATGTGGGGAGACAGGTCACACTTCACCCATGAAGCTTCCGCCCTCCTCCCCCATTGACTTAGAGAAAGTAGGACTTAATAAAAGCCACTTGTTGAGTTCAAACGGATATAAAAGGGGAGGCTGCATGGGGAACAATTTTTTCTCAGTGTATTTTTTTAATGTCAATATTATCAACTAGCTTCAGGAATTTTAAAATTAACTATACTCAAATCATTGACTTCATAATATGTATACTATTTTGTCTTCACGGTCTGGCACTTGGATGCCATATAAGCATCCTATAAATGGATTAAATTAGAATACTTTTTCTGGATTGTAGATATTTACTGTAGTTATTGGTCTGTGGCCAAGTCTGAAAAAGACGCTAATTTAAATGATTGTAAGGAAATTTGGCAGAGGCTTAGAGATGCAGTTAGACCAGACACATTGGAATTACTTATGTAGGATATTAAAAGGTTATCTTTAGAGTTGAGACACTGACTCACTCAGGGGAAAATCATCCACTGGATATTCTGTAAATCAAAAGGTTAGCAGCTGGTGTGAAGATCCACTGAAAACCATGAAATCGGGTCAACCTAGAAAAGCCCATATTGCATGGGTACATAATGTAATTGTTCTGAAGTCTGTCCAGTAATAAAATTTTCTTCATTAGCTTTATACTAATATTTTCAGCTTTATCATTCTAGCTCACTTTTTAAGGGTGGATCTAAAAAAAAATGACCATGTTTCTCCATATTGAGCAAGTATCATAAAATAGTTTTTCAAGATTTTTACTAGAAAGGAAGTAAACTTCGAGTTGGCTGGAATTAGAAAAAACTGCATATCTACATCAGCAGAGAGAATCTTGGATGGTCATATCCTCAAGAATAGGAACATTTAAGGAACCTTTCAGTTTAGGGTTTGTCTTCATTACAGTGCTAGCCTGAGGTATAAAAAAAGCGTTGATTCCTGTCCACACATCAAAACCTCTGGTTAAGGTGCTGCTTTAACCTTGAGCTAGCTGGCCTGTCAGAAGGTGTTGGTTGAAGTTCAAGTGCTATTGATGCTTAGGCTAGTTATGAAATGGGGATACAACTACTTTGTGCTGCTAATCCAATAGTGTGCAGCTTGAGTGCTTTGCAGTGTGACCATTCTCACTTGAACTAAGCTAATTCAAGAGGAGTTAGCTCAAGTGTAGATAACTAGAGTTAACTCTTCAATGGAGATATGCCCTTAGATACAGGAGAACCTCAAATATATGACCACCAGAGTTCTGGACTTACCGGTCAACTGGACACCCTCTGAACCAGAAGTAATCGGGTAGCAGTGGAGATGCACGCACGCCCACACCCACACACATGCATGCAAATACTTTACTGCCTTGGAGATTTAACCCTGGGGCTCAGGGCTTCAGCTGGGGGGAAGGGAGGGTTAGGACTGCAGCCTTAGGGTGAAGAGGTGCGGGGATGTCAGGGCTTCTGACTCTTGGGAGCACCAGGGCGCAGGGCTTTAGATCTGGAGGGAGCGCTGGGGCTCGGGGATTCAGCCCTGTGGCTCTGTTCCCAGCTTCTCAGCCCCGTGGGGAGCTCGGGGCTTTAGCTATGACGGGAACACTGGTTTCAGCCAAGCGCTTCCTCCCGTAGCTAAAGCCCTGAGCCCTGCACCCCATCCCACCCCAGATCAAAAGCCCTGAGCCCTGGTGCTCCTGAGGGTCAGAAGCCCTGACCCCAACCTGCGGCTGCAGCCCCAACCCCCTCTCCCCAGTGGCTGAAGTCCATAATGTCTCGTTCGGAGTTACAGACATTTCGGGGTTGCGGACAACCTCCATTCCTGAGGTGTCTGTGACTCTGAGGTTCTACTGTACTAACAATAGTTATTCTGCCCTTGACAAGTTTTTATTCATTCTGAAGCCTTTTGCTAGCCAGGCTAAACCTCATGGGATACATATCTTATTTTTAGGTTCTTACCAAATTCATGGCCATGAAAAACATGTCACAGACCGTGAAATTAGACCTCCCCTGTGAAATCTAGCTGTTGGAGGGGTAGGGGAGGGGCAGAGCTGGGGGTGTCAGCCAGGGTCTCCTTTGTTTCACTGGGCTCCAGCTGCTATCCGCCAGGCTGGGGAGGGATGGGACTTCCTCTTCTCCTGCACGGCTGCTCTTGGGGGGAGATCAGACCCACCTCTGGGTACCTCCCCGGCTGCAGGAAGCTCTGTGGCTGCTACCAGCTCTGAAGGCTCCCAGCAGCACAGGGGAGATCAGACCCACCTTCACCTCTGGAAATCTCCCCCAGATTCAGGAAGCTCTGCAGCTCTGAAGGCAGCACAAAAGTGAGGGTGGTAATCCCCCAACCTCCCTACATTAGTTTTGTGACCCCCATGAACCCCTTTTGGGTCGGGACTCCCAGGGTTACAACACTGAAATTTCAGATGTAAACATCTGAAAACGTGAAATTGATCAAAATGGACTGCGAATTTGGGCCCCACTTATTTTCATGTGGATCTAAGGGATACAGTGCTTAAACGTTCCTCTAGCATACCATTTTACTCATAAAAGGTAGTGTGGAGGATTATTCCTGAACAAGAGCTATCAGCGAAGACAAGTAATCTTGATAGTTAGCACCCGTAAGCTCAATCAATGGCACTGGATAGAAATACGAAATATTGTTCTAAATAAGATGGGGTCATTTAATACAGTAGTGGAAGATTTGTTCCTGAAACACCAGTATCCTGGCACTAATACTGTGTATGAAGTGACCTGATGAAGGGTTAAAAAAAAAAAAATAAATAAACCCTTCCTTCACAGCTAGTGCTAAACCATTTGTAGCTACCCCACACTAGGTGAAGTTAAAGCCAACGTTTGCAAAATAAGCAGTAATTTTGCAAAAAAACCCAACAACTACTTCAGTATGGATTGACCTTTGGTATCACCACAACTGCTTGATCTCTCTTCTAGTGAATGCTTACCTATTTAGTGAATACATTTGTAATCTAGGTCAATCTGGAAAAGACATGTAATACTTCCCAAAACATGGAATGTTACTTTCAAGACAGGCCAACTCTAACCAATTGACTGTTATCTGTATCTGCATTGTTAAAACAAATAAGCAAACAAAAAAGTTGACTAGGTGATGAGTTGCAAACTGAAGAGTTGAAGCTTTAAATTCTATTCCAGATGTCTGGTTTTATGTTTATTCTGAAGGACAGATTTAGATGATTTTTAAATGTGTATACTAAAACTTGTTTACCATGGACACTCAGGTATGAGTTGCTGAGTAACTTCTGTAGTTGTTCCTCCTTTAGGCTGACAGATATCAAAAAATAATTGTTAATGGATAATTATCATTGAATGGTGGGCTGTTTCCAGTAATGTTCCACAGAGATTGGTTCTAGTTACAGTGCTATTCAATATTTTCTTCGGTGATCTGGAAGATAAAATCACTTCTGATAAAAAATTAGTGGATGACTAGACACATTGGCCAAGTGGTTAGTAATTCTGAGAACAGGATAGTCACACAGGAGTAATCCGAATCACCTGCTGGGTGGGGCCAATTCAAACAGAATATGTTTTAATACAATATTCAACATGATATGCTTTATTATTAAATGGTCTTTAGACACGCAGATCTTATAAAATAAAAGGCTATTATAGCTAAGTTTAAAACTTAATTTTCTTTATCTGAACCTCCTTGTTCATGTTTTATGTGCAGAACAAAAGTTAGTTAAATTGTACTTTAAAAAAACACATCTATATAGTGATTCTATGTACAGTTTTTGGACCTGATTCTGCAAAGAGATCCCAGTGGGCAGGTACTTAAGCCCATGTGAAGTCTTACTGATTTAAAATGACTCTTTGGGGATGCAAGGATTCCTACTCCTACATTACTTTACAGGATTGGAGTCAAACGTGATATATTGATTGTTAGCGTTTAATAATAATGCTGTATAACAATATCTTTTCAAATTATTTTTAGTGGTACATGATCAGCATTGTGCACATCTACAATCGTTGGAGAAACAGTGAAATTCGGTGTTACGTTAATGGTCAACTGGTATCCTATGGTGATATGGCTTGGCATGTTAACACGAACGATGTAAGAGATTTTTCTTTCCTTTTCTTTAGTTACTGTTTTCTATCCTCTTAAGTGCATGCATAGAACCATAATTCATTTGTACATTCCTATTTGGTTAAAAAATAGGATTGTATAAATAACAGGCATGTTTATTTCCTTAAAATGTTTTTTTAAATTTTTTAAAAAGAAAAAAATCAAGAATTGGGTTTATACTCTAATTATTCCTTTTTTAGTTCTATATTTTAACAGAAATCATCTCTCTGGGGTTAGATTTATTTCTTATCTTTATTAGCATATAAGCTCTTATGTTGAGACTATTTTGTAGAGATATTAATATGAAATTCACAAACTTCAATGTGTTTTCAGATTATAGAAAATATTTTAATGTATTATAATATATACAGACCCTGGATAACACAATGGATTGGAAGTTATCTTTTTTACCTGTGGGACATTAATTTTATAATATAGGTTTTTCCTGAAATAGCTAAAATTCAGTCTAAACATTATAGCTGAATAACAGAAAATCTTGAGTCTAATTCAGCCAAGTTACCACACACGTCTCATAATAAAAATTAGTTCACTTGTGTTGCATATCTGGAGTTCTTGTACTATGTTCAGTCCAGATTGAAATGTTTTTAATAAATTTTAAAGATTAAATATCCCCAGTTGAGAGGTGGAAAACGGAGGCAAAGAGAAATTAAATTACGTGCCTTTAGTCATGTTGCGATGTGTGTGGCAGGTCCAGGAACTCAGATCTTTGTATTCTGAATCCTGTTTCTTAATAACAAGATTGTCCTTCATGCCTCGTATCAGTTGGCGTGATGTTAATGAAGTGCCAATTGTGGCACCACAGTTAAACATGTTTTTTGTGTTAAAGCAGGGATTCAATCTTTTTGTTGTGTATGTAAAATGCAACATATTCTCCACAAAATTACAGCACTACCTTTTGGTTGCTGAATGAAATAAATGAAAATTCATAAATAAATCTGTTAATTGTTTTGAGTTAAGATCAATTTTAAAACAGGTCTTTTAAATAATATAGCAACATGTTTCATCCCCATCTCAATGGGAGGTGTGGTCGATTGGACTGCCTCAATGAGACACAGCATGTGGAGGTGAGAGTGCATGCTTGGTGAAGCAGCAGCCAGGCCCCTTCTCCTGATGTCCTCCACCTCCTATTGGCTGGGCTGTTTGGTTCTCATGCGCCCCTTCACCTCATCCTGATCTATTTAAACTCATCATAGGGTTTTCAAAGGTCTCTTGCTGTTTTCAGCAGTCCCTTCCTCATTCCCCTTAATTGTAGAACAAGAGCTGTGTTCTTCAGGAAGCTGCGGTCTGATTCACTGCCTGTTTGGTCCATTGGGCCAAATTGGCCCAGTTCTGCTGATATTTTTTGACTTTCTCACAAAGTCATGGGGGCACGGTTGGGTTGAAAGGAAATAGCTTTGATAGTTTACGATTAGGAAAGGTAAGACTGTTTATTTAGCTCATTGCAATTTGTGGCTGGTGTTCAGTGAGGACCAAAACTACAAGGGCCAGCTCCCAGGGGTAAATGAAAGCTGGGATTTTGTAGGTGGACCGTGTTCCTCTAGGAAAAGGGGGTACATGAAATATTTGTGAACTGCAGTTCTCTTCCCCCTCCTCCCACGTCTCATGGAAGGTCTATTACGAGTTCTTGATTATATGATGGGATCTGGTAACCCCACTCTGAACCCAGTTAAATGCCAGGTATGTGAGAGTGGGGATGGTCATATAGTGATCTCTCCCATGTGGTGGTAAATTTGAGGCCTGCCACTTAAATCCATCCCTGTGTCTGTCATTCATTTGCCCGTTTAGTCTGATTGCTTGTAGTGTAGACGTAACCTATTTGGCAATCAAAGGATGATATTCCCCTATTTGTGTACACATGCTTGTGCTTGCTTGATGAGAGCTTGTATGAGTATAAATAGAAGTGTAGCCACGGTAGCACAGGGTAGTGACAGTGGAGACATGGCTGAGTTGTGCGGAGTACATACCCACCTGAAACCAGTGGGTATGTGTTCAGCATGACTATCCCATGCCTCCTTTGCCACTCCCGGTGCTACCACAGCTATGCTGCTATTTATACTGACTCTAGCTCTCATCAAGCATTGCTTAATACGCAGCAATTATACTAGATTTCATTGTAAACATGTCTAAGTTTATTTAACAAAGTATAAATATTCAACTAGAAGTACTGGAAACAAATGGTTACATATATAGTAAAAACATAACATGCATTCTAGAGTATTCCTCACCCAAAATCCATGCAGGGCTTTTGAGTCAGCCTGGCTGTGATCCAACTTTCATGAGCCAACATGCTGTCAGTTTGCCTCCGAGATGAAGAATTGTGTCTCTCTCATTGCACCCCAAGTCAAACCACATCAATCCTTTGTCTTTATTCATAATCAGGACACCCCAACTATTGGTTTCTTCCTGTAGATTTCCTCCCTTGTAGATTTCACAATCTTTTAAATTGTATCTGACTCAGTATGCAAATTAGGTATAGCTTGTAAGGCTTACAATACACAAATGGCCGAACAGGGAGATAGGAATCAGTTACCTCCTGGTAAGCTGCCTTAACTCCAAGACCTTAAGAACATAATTTTCAGTATGGATACATAACTCCTTAAATATTATCTGTACCTATGTTTTGCAATGATTATGACAACCAGTGAGCTACTGGTTCTCAGTAGAGATCTCACATGCAACCCTTTGGTGACCTATTATGCAGATATCTGACTGGGTTTCCTGTAAAACCCTATGCACCCCTGGTGCTCTCTGCCAGTTGGCACGAAGGGGTCCCTGGGTCACATCAACCCTTTCAACCACTGCAGTCTTCTTTCTTTGAGAGACAACCTGATATATCCAACATGATTAAGCCATTATGGTCTTAAGCGTTATGGTCTGAGGCTTTTCTACATATAAATATGTTGGAACTTGGAGCAATTCACATGGCCCATATATTCTTTCTTTATCTAATCCAGGGCAGAGTTATTCAAGTCATGACAGACAATTCCTCTGCTATATTTTACATTAAAAAAAAAAAAAAAACCAAGGAGAGGCAAGATTAACACCCTTATGTCAAAAAGTGCAAATTCTTTGAAAGTGGTGTATACAATATAAAGTGTCTCTGAAAGCAGCTCATCTGCTAGGTCTTCTAAATATTCGTACAGACCTAAACTAAGCAGAAAGTTTCCATCAGATCATGAATAGACTTTTAAGAGAACTGTGGCTTGTTTAATATTGCACAAATGGAAATGATAGGGTTACCATATCTATTAAATAAAAAAAGAGGACCCTCCACGGGCCCTGACCCCGCCCATTTACCCAACCCCCAGCCCCGCCCCAACTCCGCCCCCTCCTCCCTCCCACTCCCAGCCATGGGGAAAGGGCTGCCGGAGCGCTACCGGCTTCACAGTTTGCCGGGCAGCCCCCAGACCCTGCGCCCCCGGCCAGCGCTTGCCCAGCGCAGCTGGAGCCTGGGAGGGGAAGCGCCCAGCTGGGGGCGCAGGGTCTGGAGACTGCCCGGCAAACCGTGAAGCCGGTAGCGCTTGGGCTTCAGGCAGCCCCCATGCCTCCGGATCCTGCGCCCCCAGCCGGGCACTTCCCCTCCCGGGCTCCGGCGGCGCAGGGTCCGGAGGCATGGGGGCTGCCTGAAGCCCATAGCG
>NW_020664490.1:9543133-9599980 GCF_002925995.2 Terrapene triunguis
GGAGGAGCAGAGCCGCCATTTTCCCGGACATGTTCGGCTTTTTGGCAATTCCCCCCGGACGGGGGTTTGAGTGCCGAAAAGCCGGACATGTCCGGGGAAAAAGAGGACGTATGGTAACCCTAGGAAATGATCTCATGTGCATTGGTTTGCCACAAACGTCAACAAAAAGTGTCAGAGGTATTGCTCAAAGGCAGGGATCAGTCCAGGCTCTATAGCTGATGCATTCACGGTCCCTAGGCTTTCATTAGGCTTACCCTCCAGTACAGTTGATTCCAATAACTTCTGCAGTGAAACTCAGTCAAGACTCAACTTCCATAAATCTCATTGCACCAGCATGGCCCAGGCTATATTGGTTTCCAGACCTGATCAGGTTGTTGATACATTCACTGATCACCCTTCCTCTGATTGCTGACTTCATATCACAGAACAAAGGGACAAATCTTCCTCTTGGCATCCCTACATCTGACAGCCTGGATTCTAGCTGCTTGAATAAGACTAAAAACCTTTTCTTAAGCAGTTTTAATAGATGATAATAAAAAACTGATGTTACTTTCATTTTAGATTACCTTCTATCCTTAAAATTCTCTAGATTGTCAATGTTTTCCATTAAAGTGCATCTAGCACCTGTATCTGCATAACATCCTAAGATTATGGTTATAATATATTTTCTCATCCTATTACTAAACGATTTCTTAAGCATCTGGCTAAAGTATTTCTACCTATAAAGGATCCACATGCTCCATGGGATCTGACTATTGTATTGGCTAGGTTAATGAAAACCTCATTTGGGCTTTTCACTACCTGTCAAGTCTTCAATCTGTGAAAACAGTATTTTTAGTAGTGATTACTTCTGTAGCATGGGTAAATTTAATACTTTGATGTCAGGTTCTCCCTATATAATTTTTCATATGGATAAGGTTTCATTTAGGCCTTATCTGAGTCTCCTACCTAAGACCAGTGTAATGTTAACCAGTCAGTTAACTTAACAATATTTTGTCCAAAACCTCATGCCAGTAGAATGAAAAGGACTCTGCATTCTTTAGATATATCTAGAGTTTTAGCCTTTTATCTAAATTGAACTAAATCTTTTAGGCATTCTTCCAAATGTATTGTGTCATATGCCAAGAGAGTTAAAGGTAAACAGATTTATTCTCAGAAGCTTTCAAATTGAATTTCAAGACATTAAATTGTGCTATATGCTTGCAGGTCAGGATCCCCCATTAGTAATTAGAACCCATTGTACAAGGGCCCAAGATGCTTCTGTAACTTCCTTTAATAATGCCTCCATTTTAGAAATTGTAAGGCAGCCACATGAGCTTCTGTTAATACTTTCAGAAAACCTTATGTAATTGGACAGGCAACTTGAAAAGATACAGCCTTTGGTAGAGTAGTACTTTGATCTGTCTTTATGTAAGACTTCAATACCCACCTCCATCTGTAAACTGCTTTTCAATCTCTAAGAGTGGAAGTCATAGATAATCACTCAATATAGAATGGGGTATAACTGGTTTGGTAACTACACTGCTGAGGAGGCTCTTGGAGTTGTGGCGGATCACAACTTCAACATGAGTCAGTAATGTGATGCTATTGCAAAAAAAGCAAAGGTAATTTTAGGTTGCATTAATGAGAGGCATAGCATGCAAGTCACGGGAGGTGATAATACTGCTGTTCTTGGCACTAGTTAGGCCTCAGCCAGAGTACTGTGTCCAATTTTGGTCACTAATGTATAGAAAGGATGTGAAGAAACTGGAAATGATCCAGAGGGGAGCAACAAAAATGATCAAAGGGATGGAATGCAAGCTATACGAGCAAAGGCTGAAGGAACTGGGTATGTTTAGTTTGGAAAAGAGGAGATTGAGGGGGCATAACAGCGGCTTTCAAATATTTGAAAGGCTGTCATAAAAAAGAGAAAAGTTGTTCTCTCTTGCCGCAGAGGGCAAGGCAAGAAGCAATGGGTTTAAACTACAGCATAGCAGATTTAGATGAATTCTCAGGAAAAACTTCCTAACTGTAAGAACAGTAGGACAATGGAACACACTGCCTCGGGAGGTTGTGGAAACGCCTTCGCTGGAGGCTTTCAAAAGGAGGCTGTCATGGATGGTTTAGACACAACAAATCCTGTGTCTTGGTAGGGCTTAGACTAGATGACCCTTGTGGTCTCTTCTAATCTATAGAATATATAGCAAGTTTATACCTTGACATATGTTGTTATATTTTATATTGAATTTTAAACAGGTTTATTTTTTTTAAAATAAACTTATTTGATTTAAATAAAAATAGTGTAAATAAAATCATTTTAAATTTAAAAAACAATTATTTTATCCACCGTTATTAAATGATATTGTTAATATTGTTGTATCACCTAGAGGGCACAGTCAGGTTGTGTTTCCATCATCTTAGATGCTGTACAATGTATACAGGGCTTCTGATTTTTTATTTTAATCAATTAACTCTGATAAAACACTAGTGATTTTTTTTAGAAGAAATTGGTGTTCATGCAGTAAACACCAGAAAAACACTGGAAATGGTTACTTGTAATAGCCATTGATGGACCTATCCTCCATGAACTTATCTAGTTCGTTTTTGAACCCTGTTATAGTCTTGGCCTTCACAACATCCTATGGCAAGGAGTTCCACAGATTGACTGTGCATTATGTGAAGAAATGCCTTCTTTCTTTTAATGCCTTCTTTTCTTTCTTTTAAGTCTTGCCTATTAATTTCATTTGGTGAACCCTAGTACTTGTGTTATGAGTAAGGCTGCAAGTTTGTCACGGATTCCGTGACTTTCTTGGACCTCCGTGACTTCTGCAGCGGCCGGTATGGCTGGCCCCGGGGCCACCTGAGCAACTCAGGCAGGTTCTGGGTCGGCTGAAAGCTGCTGCTGGAGCAGTCTCAGCCCACTGCACCCCTTTCCCCCAGTAGCAGCAGGAGTTTGGGTGTGGGAGGGGGCTCACGGCTGGGGGTTGGGGCACGGGAGGGGGTGAGGGCTCTGGGCAGTGCTTACCTCGGGAGGCTCTCTGGAAGCGTCGACATTTCCCTCCCTCAGCTCCTTGCTCCATGCGCTGCCTCTGCCTGCAGATACCACCCCGCAGCTCCCATTGGCCACAGTTCCCAGCCAATGCCAGCTGCGGAACTGGCGCTTGGGGTGGATGCAGTGCGCAGAGCTGTCTGGCCGTGCCACCGCCTAGGAGCTGAGAGAGGGGGATGTTGACACTTCCGGGGAGGCACGGAGTCAGGTAGGGAGCCTATCAGCCCTGCCGCCCCCCCCCCCCACACCAGTGGGGATTCCAGGCTGCCCCCCCAGTGCCTGTAGTCACCTGGGCCACCCACCCAGCACCCTCTGCACCCCCAGGCTGCCCCCCATGACACCCCTGGGCTGCCCCCCCCCACCCCCAAGATTTAGTCAGGGGTATATAGTACAAGTCATGGACAGATCATGTGCCATGAATTATTGTTTACTGCCCATGATCTGTCCATGACTTTAACTAAAAATACCCATGACTAAAATGTAGCCTTAGTTATGAGAAGGAGTAAATAGCACTTCCTTATTTACTTTCTCCACACCAGTCATGGTTTTATAGACCTCTTTCATATTCCCCCTTAGTCATCTCTTTTCCAAGCTGAGAAGTCCCAGTCTTCTTAATCGCTCCTCATACCCCAATCATTTTTTTGCCCTTTTCTGAAGCTTTTTCGATTCCAATATATCTTTTTTGAGATGGGGTGACCACATCTGCGCACAGTATTCAAGGTGTGGGCGTACCATGGATTTATATATAGCCAATATGATATTTTCTGTCTTGTTATCTATCACTTTCTTAATGATTCCCAACATTCTGTTCACTTTTTTGACTGCTGCTGCACATTGAGTGGATGTTTTCAGAGAACTATCCACAATGACTCCAAGATCTCTTTCTTGAGTGGTAACAGCTAATTGAGACCCCATCACTTTATATGTATGGTTGGGATGATGTTTTCCAATATGCATTACTTTGCATTTATCAACATTGCATTTCATCTTCCATTTTGTTGCCCAGTCCCTCAGATTTGTGAGATCCTTTTGTAGCTCTTCGCAGTCTGCCTGGGACTTAACTATCTTGAGTAGTTTTGTATCATCTGAAAATTTTGCTGCCTCACTGTTAATCCCTTTTTCCAGATCTTTTATGAATATTTTGCATAGTACTGGTCCCTGTTCAGACCCCTGGGGAACACCACTATTTACCTCTCTCCATTCTGAGAACTGACCATTTATTTACCCTTTTGTTTCCTATCTTTTAACCAGTTACTAATCCATGAGAGGACCTTCCCTCTTAACCCATGGCAGCTTACTTTGCTGAAGAGCCTTCACTGAGGGACCTTTTCGAAGGCTTTCTGAAAATCTAAGTACACTATGTCCACTAGATCACCCTTGTCCACACACTTATTGACACACTCAGCGAATTCTAGTAGATTGGTGATGCATGATTTCCCTTTACAAAAACCATGTTGACTCTTCCTCAACAAATCATGTTCATCTAAGTGTCTGACAATTCTGTTTACTATAGTTTCAACCAGTTTGCCCGGTACTGAAGTTAGGCTTATTGGCCTGCAATTGCCAGGATCACCTCTGGAGCCTTTTTAAAAAGTTGGTGTCACATTAGCTATTTTACAATCATCTGGTACAGAAGCTGATTTTAATGATAGGTTACATACCACAGTTAGCAGTTGTACAAGTTTTCATTCAGTATGATAAACAATTATTTTCCTTGTTAACTCAGAAAGAAGAATATGCAAGGAAGAAGGTGTTTTTTTAATTCATTGAACACCAGTGTGTAGTTATGACTGAATACCTATTTGCAATTCTAGAATAAAAGGAGACAAATTTGAATATTTCATGTGTTCTGGGTCCAAATGTAGGAGAATGCTTGATACTTCTGAATTGGCTATTTGTTTTTACTACTGGAAGAAGAATGTGAATGAAAACCAACCATGGCAATCAGTCATAATAGAAAAATGCTTGTAATAACTAATGTAATCCCAGCCCTGAGGCGTGTCTTAAGCCTTCTCCTTGCTGCTTGGAGTGATTTCTCCCTTCTCACTTTAGGAGTTTGGGTCCTGAGTTCTCTATCTTGGAACCTGGTGCCTCCAACCAAGGTGCCCCTTATTGCCTGGAACACAAGCAGGCTTTCCCTTGGGAAAATGTTTACTAACAGATAATATACTAGGATTGTAGTACAATATGCAAAAAATAAAATAATTATCACTATTCCCAAAGTAACAGTACAACAGCAGAGGGAACTTTATTAGGTACAGGGAACAAAGGGTAAGGGATAAGGAAAGAGAAGAAGTAACTAGAATAATAAAATAACAATCTTACACCCTTCTCCTCCCAGCATTTACAATCAGCCCAGACCTCGCTGCTCCCTCCCAAAGCCCGCCTGGGCAGATAGTGAGTTGAGAATCAGTTCTTTACTGGGTGATGCAGCACTGTAATTGTTGGCTGGCTTAAAACGCGCACATAAAATAAATAGACATAGAATTCCTTATGAGGTCTTCGCCCTAAAAGGGTAGCTTCTTCCTGAGGCTCACTGGTCTGGAGTCCAATAGAAAATTAGGTTGGCTCTTGGTAGCCTGGCCTCCTCAGCCTCCTGTGAAGTTGGTCTCATGGGCTGACATCCTTTAACAATGCAGTAACCACGAACAGAGTTCAACGTTTCTGGTCCACCCAACAACAGCCAAAACCAAAAATAGCCGAAAGTAAAACAAAACTCGTTGTCTCTGGGTTCTGGTTTATGAATGGTTCTTGTGGTAGCTTTCAACTTGTTCAATCTTCACCCTGAACTCTAGGCAATCTTGGAAACTTAGTCCTCAGCCTCTGTAGCCATTGCTTTTGAGGCTCTGAGTAATATGACAGGAACAACCAGCTCCAGAGAGGGTTACACTAATTAAAGTTATTTTTTCTTTTCTCGATATTACTTTATTCAATAATCTAGTTTATTTTGTTGGTAAAAAATAAACCAGGACTGTTTCTTTGAATATCCACTGTGTATTTTAAATTCATTAAAATTTCTTCTTTTTTATACAGAGCTATGATAAATGTTTTCTTGGCTCTTCAGAGACAGCTGATGCAAATAGAGTGTTTTGTGGTCAACTTGGAGCAGTATATGTGTTCACTGAAGCACTCAATCCAGCACAGATATTTGCAATACATCAGTTAGGACCTGGATATAAGGTAATAACTTAATTTATTTCACAAATATAAAAATAGTTTTCCAATTAAAAACACAATGAGGTATTTTTATTTTTTTAGCCAAAGATTTTGTTTGACTGCACCTCTTTTGGGACTGCTTGAGTGGAGGTTTGTGAAATGTTCTCAATGAAATATAAACCACATCTGTGTTTTCCACATCTGTGTCTTTACCAATCAGAAATTCAACCAGCTTTTTAAAAGATTCACTAAATTTTGTTTTCCTTTCAAGCATACTTGAGTGTACAATGTGTGTTTGGGTCAAAAAGAAATCATGTGAAATTGCAATTATATTCTATTCCAAACAAGGGAAATCAAGCCTTTTTATTGTTTTGTACCCCAAACTCAGAGAGGTAACAGACCAAGACGGATCAAAATGTAACCATCTACTCTTATAAAGTGCAAATTCAGAGTTTAAAATGGTTCTGCAGTTGAAATATTAGTGGTCCTTTGGTTTTCATGGTTGTGCTGATGCCATCACGCTAATATTTTCGACAAATTGACGGTACATACGTTACTTTGTTCTCTGATAAAAGCAATATTTATTATTTTCTGTGGAAACTGTAAATAGCATTATTTTAGCTGGTTTGTCTAACTGCAGCAGTTAAGGCATGAGGATGGGAGACAGAGCTGGATTCTATTCCAGACTCCTCTTTGGTGACATAGTGTCAATCTTTTTGAGACTCAGTTTCCCCGTTTGTAAAATGGTAAAACTTTTGGTATTGTTTTTAAAGCACTTTGAGTCCCTCAGAAGTCAGGTGCTATGTATGTGCAAAATACAGAATTTAAATTAACAGATGAAAATAAGGTAAGATACATTTAAACTCCATTAACATTTGGTATTACATTAGGAAAATGATCCTGTAAAAACAAAGTTGTCGTGATATACAGTGAGACTATAAATGTCTCTCATGCTATGTGTATTATATGAATAGGAGAGTATATGTGAGGTACATAGATAATAGGAAATATGTCCTATGTGACTGGTATTTGTAGGTTTTTCTGGAATTCGAAACAATCATATTCACTAGCAGTGAAACAAAACACAATACCTAGTAGACTGTGTATGTTAATGCTTAGTGGAATGAAAGTTGCTTTAGTTCACTGTTTTGTGTCCGAGATCTTGTCTCATTTATTATGGTTGTGGTATCTATTCATTGGTCAACACTTGCAGTGATATTGTGCAATGAGATATAAGCTTTCCTTTATAGAAAAATTAGATATCTAATCCTGATGTTTGTAATGATAATCTTGCCAACATTAAGGATAAATCAATTAAACAATTCCTACTGGAGTTTGCAGAAAGTTTGGAATAATCATTCTGGGATCTGTGAACTCCAAAAACAAAAGCAGACAGTTTAAATACTAACTTTAATTCGTTCACTGCAGATCATTTTATTAGAATCATACAACTACCAGGTTTCTCTCACAATTCCAGGTGGTCTGGTGCACATCCCCCATGCTGAAAGTGTTGTTTCACTTCTGAGCTGCCAAAATCTCAAAATTCCTTCTTGTCAACTTCTATTATGCATTGTATATAAAGTTGCTGTTATACAGAGAACTAGAAAATGTAGTGACCGTGTATAATGAAGTATAATATCACAGTAAATGGGTACTGACTGTATGACTTATTTTCATATTTAATTAATTTAAAAACTCAATTAAAAAAAAGCTGCAGAATTTGTAGTCTGCCATATTAGAACACACAATTCTGGAAACTTCTCAAAAGGTTTGTAGGTCAGTTCCGATAAGTATCCAGATGTTGCCCAGCTATATGAAAACTCTGTAGTTATTATCCTGGGCTGGAAACACTAGAAGAGATTTTTTGTAGTGGCTTTTCAAACTCTACATGTCTGTGCTTGGATAGAAAAACAATTGAGATGCACAAAAACCCCAAAGTAAAGATCATATATTTTAGACAAAGGTTGGGGGTATTTACTTATCTCTGAGCTATTTCACCATCTTGGATGATAATATCAAAGTGTAAAACTGGCACAATATAGTTTTGGGGTGTCACAGGAGAAGCATTTTGATGAGGAATAAGGGAAGTTAGTGAGAAGTATGAAGGAATACAGTTCTTCTAGATGGCATGCTGAGAAATTACCTCAGTGAAGTGTCTTTTGGAAATGATAGAAGGTTTTCATGTGTCCACTACCATACTGCCCCAAAACCAATTTCCTTTATTCCTCTTAGACAATTCAACCTCCATTGTCACTCGATTACAGACTTCAAAGTCGCAATCGCCAACAAAAAAACTTCAAAAACAGACTCCAACGAGAAAGTGCAGAATGGGAATTAATTTGCAAACTGGACACCATTAAATTAGGCTTGAATAAAGACTGGGAGTGGATGGGTCATTACACAAAGTAAAACCTATTTCCCCATGCTAATTTCCCCCCCTACTGTTATCACTACAAAAGTTTTTTTTTCTCCTGCTGATAATAGCCCATCTTAACTGATTACTCTCATTATAGTTAGTATGGCAACACCCATTTTTTCATGTCCTCTGTGTGTGTGTATATATATCTACCTACTGTATTTTCCACTGCGTGCATCCAATGAAGTGGGTTTTAGCCCACAAAAGCTTATGCTCAAATAAATTTGTTAGTCTCTAAGGGCTTGTCTATACTTACGCGCTGGTTCGGCGGCAGGCAATTGAACTTCTGGGTTCAATTTATCGCGTCTTGTCTGGACGCGATAAATCGAACCCAGAAGTGCTTGCCGTCGACTCCGGTAATCCTGCTCGGCGTGAGGAGTACGCGGAGTCGAAGGGGGAGCCTGCCTGCTGCGTCTGGACCGCGGTAAGTTCGAACTAATGTACGTCGACTTCAGCTACGTTATTCACGTAGCTGAAGTTGCGTACCTTAGTTCGAATTGGGGGGTTAGTGTAGACCAGGCCTAAGGTGCCACAAGTACTCCTCATTCTTTTTGCTGATACAGACTAACATGGCTACCACTCTGAAATATTTAGGTCTGGTTCCTCCCTGAAGAAATGGTCTTTCTGTGTGTTCTGAGACCCCATGTATTCATAATTTTTATTCTTGTTACTTTAACAACTGCAAGGTTAATAGAAGACAGCATACTCTCTTCTCTTAGACTTGGTTTAAAAGCATTTGAACCCTTACTTTTTTGAGCAAGGTGACATGATAGATTAGTATACTGCTGTAAATCGATAATGTACTAAAAAAGCCTAGCAGCAGGAACATCTCTTAGCAGTCACAAAAAAAGAGTAAGTCAGGTAGATAGGAACAAAAATAGAAAAGATGTCTGCCTGAGGTGCTATCAAAATTATACCAGACAATTAAGAAGGATGCCAAAGTCATAAATATACTAAGATTCAGAATTAAGGCCACTTTACAAAACAGTGATGAGGATGCTCAGATGCTCAAATAAAAGGCTGCTCAATTCTGAACATTTATCTGTTAATGATTAATACCAAAATTTTTAATATATATACAGAAAATACAGTGTTGGTATCGACATCCCTAAATAATTGGATCTCAGTAACACCATATTATTCTCAATCCTATATGTCTTATAGATCATTGGTAGGGTGACCATACATCCCGTTTTGGGTGGGACAATCCCTTTTTTAAGTGCTGTCCCGGCTGTCCTGACTTTTTTTGGCAAAACTGGACACTTGTCCGGTTTGCTCTTGCCAACTGATCAACTGGACAAATGCACAGTTTTGCCAAAAAGTGGGGTGCGACCCCCAGCGGGGTACAGTCTGGGAGGAAGGGCTCAGGAGAGTGGCTCAGGCTGGGCTGAGCGGGTGGGTGGCAGGGGGTCTCAGGCTGGCCCCACATGCCAGGGAGGAGAGTTTTTTCCCTTTGGGAAAATATGGTCACCCTAATCATTGGAATATATTAATCAGGGTGGATTTGATTTAAATTACTAGACAGGAAGACTCGATTTAATCATGTTTTTCTACATAAAAGTGCATTCTTGTTGGTTGTTATAACTTTAATACATATTCTTCATAACTCAGAGATAGATGTAGGTTTCATTTTTAGAAGGTACACACTATACATTTGTAAACAGTGATTTATTTTGAAAACTTTTCAGATTAGTTTTACAGCTATATTAGAAAATGAATGATTGTTTGGTTATTTCATTTACCAAAGGTAATTGAAGCAGATATTTATGAAGTCATTGGGAGGTGAACTATCTCCAATTCAACAGGCTAATCATCACCAGACAGAGCATGTAAATTGTTTTATTTAACTAAAACAACAACGTTATATATTCTGGATTTTTTTCTTCAGCAGCAAACATATAATATTTTAACAAAACAAGCATATGTCCCTCGCTTCTCACATTTATCGCCAGACTTCTTCTCCTTGTCCAGATCTATTCCGCCCCCAACAATCTTCTATTCATTGAACTTTTTGAAACTTTGCACTTTAGAGAGAGATAAGGGCTTTACTCTGTGTACACAAATTAGCAGAGGGACAATAGAGTTGAGGTCTGTTATTTCTCACCTCTATATATTTATTTATTTAAAAAACATTTTTTGCTGGTAACAAGCACGTTACCTCTGGGGAGAGAAATCCACAGTTTGAGAACTGCAAAACTAAGCATCTCTGATGGTATCTTCTACACTGAGCACTGAGTCCAATTGGGTAGATAGAAAGATTAACCTAAATAATGTATACAGAAGCCTGTGGAACCCCATAAAATTGGGTCCCTAATCCATGAACTATTGGAACTCATTTACAAAACTTTTCTTAAACATTACATGAATATATTGTCTCATACTGTAGAATTAGAATTTATAATCCCTATTCCATGATGAGATATCTTTGAGCTATAATGTATCTTAATTAAAACTATCTTTAGATAGGTTTTTTTCCTCAAAAAACATTTTATCAAAAAAATCTGATTTAGGTAAAAAAAATAATTTTTTTTTAAATAAAAAAAAATCTGATTTCTATCCACCCTAATATGATTTAAATATGGGGTGAAAACAACTTTGACAAAGCTGGAAGAGTTTTTTCTATCAAAAATTGAGGTTAATATGACTTTGTATGGGGGTGTCTTTTATTCTAGCAAACGATGCAGTATGGATTCCGGACCAGTAGTTTGATTAACAGGAGAGAAAGGGGGCAATTGGGTAGCTGCTGAAAAAGTTTTGACATCGTGCATTTGAGCTATAATGTATCTTAATTAAAACTATCTTTAGATACAATGCTTTTTGAGGAAAAAAACCTATAAAAAAACTGATTTAAATAAAAAAAATCTGATTTTTAAATTTTTTTTTTAAATCATTGATTTTAATCCACCCTGATGTTAATGCCTCTGCATATGACTGGTACAAGTTTAGAAACACTTTGGCTCTAGTGATTTCTCTATTAAAACTGAAAATATGCCTAGAGTTCAGTTGTGTGAAAACCAGTATGTTTATAAATAATAAAAAATATTGATAGCTACATTAGAAGGGATAAAATATTGTAAAGGACATAAATGCTCATTCTTCAGATTAGAAGCCAATCACTAACTTCCTAGGACTAGGAAGAAATTTTCCCTGGGGGGAGATTATTCCATAGTCCATTTGGGGTTTTCTTTCACCTTATTCTGAATCATCTGGAACTGGCTGTTGTCGGAGATGGGTTACTGAACTAGATGGAACATTAGTCTGATCCAGCCGCTGTGTCCTACATTTCCTTAGAAATACCATCTCCACAGAATTCTTCACTTTTAATCTTCCTTTTCCCCGTATCTCTTCTGTTTTCTGTTTACTCTGTTACACAAAGAACATTTTTATAAGAAGTACAAATCAACTACTAGCTTAAAAATTGGTTTAGCACAGCTGAGCTCTTGGTGCAATCAGCAATATTTTGAATCCACAAAAGGCTCAAGATGTGTTCATTTTGGAGTAGCAAGGTATCTATTGCAGACCCCTGTGTCTGACTGGAGTCCATTAAAGTGGCACTGCCTTCATCTCAAAAATGAGGAAGATAAGATTCATAGACTGAACGTGTTGCTGACAGAAGAATTGGCCTTTCACCTGGATATGCCCTACTAGGCTGAGTGTTCCATTTTTACTTTTCAGCAGAAATCCTTGGATCATAGAGGACAGTCAAAGCAGTTTGGTGTTGAGAAAGGAGGACCTTTTTAAAGGCCTGAGCCTCAGAACAGAGGGGGGGAAAAGAGAAGTAGTGTTCCAGAACTTCTGATCCTTCTGCTTTGCTGGGTCCTAAGTATCATAGAATCATAGAACTGGAAGGGACCTCGAGAGGTTATCTAGTCCAGTCCCCTGCACTCATGACAGGACTAAGTATTATCTAGACCAGGGGTAGGCAACCTATGGCACGCGTGCCAAAGGCGGCACGCGAGCTGATTTTCAGTGGCAATCACACTGCCCAGGTCCTGGCCACCGGTCTAGGGGGCTCTGCATTTTAATTTAATTTTAAATTAAGCTTCTTAAACATTTTAAAAACCTTATTTACTTTACATACAACAATAGTTTAGTTATATATTAGACTTAGAGAAAAAGACCTTCTAAAAACGTTCAAATGTATTACTGTCACGCGAAACCTTAAATTAGAGTGAATAAATGAAGACTCGGCACACCACTTCTGAAAGGTTGCCGACCCCTGATCTAGACCATCCATGGTGCACATGGCTGCCATAGCAAGTCCTCAGTTCTAACCCTTTCTTTTAAATGGGAAGAAAAAGAAGCTATGCTTCATACAATCAAGCTCTCAAGAAAGGAGCATTCTTATTCCGGAAATCTGTTGCTTGATCTTGCTGGTCCTCATTCTCATTCTGGATTGTGATATTGCTGAATAGTCTTATATAGAGAGAAAATCTGCAGAGGCAGTTTATGATAGAGAAAGGAAGATTAGATTCTATTAAATTGAGTTCTTTGAATGTAGTGCATTTGCAGATCTGCACTGAACTTCTCTTTTCCATTCTTAAGAGTCAGAATAGGAGTTGTATAGGGGGTGAGGCATCTATAAGCCTTTGGTTCTGGAGTGTATAAGCCTCCCCTAATGGTTTTACTACTAACTGTTTTATGGCTTGCAAGGCATGGCACAAAACTCTTACACTGTGGATCTACAGAGGCAATGTATTTGGTGATGTACATTTACTGGTAAGGATCTTTCTTTTATCTTATTTAATTTAAATAATGACTTGTGTAGAAAATCGTTTAAATTACTTTGGATGACGCATTGCAGTTTTAATGTTAATGATATTCCTCTTTTAGATTAATATTTTTATTTTGGTTGATTGAAAACATTATACTGACTGCATCATAGAGCAGTATTGAGAGGCTGTGGAGTACTTAATTTAATTAAATATGACATTCTTCATTCACTGATAACAAACAGCCAACGATTTACAGTATATGATCCTATATCTCATAATTGTTGCATGATAAAATTAGTCTATACCTTCAATCTAAGAATTTGTGTAATGTAGTACAAAAATTTCCAATAAAAATTCACTTTTCTTATACAATTTTGCAGGAATCATAGTAAGATATTGCACATGAGAAATAAAATTGAATAAGTTAAAACATTAATTTTACTGTCAACCACAATGTTTCATAAGTGATCAACCATGCAGCAGGTTTTGGTGAGGTGACTATCAAATCTCAAATACAGTAGTAGTAATGTTGAAATAACATCCCCTATGGTTAATTTTATCATACACTTTTGATCTTAGTCTGTGCATAACACTAATCCTGGTATGTGTGAAGAACTGGAAATAGTGCAGTATGATGGTTTAATTAGTTAAAACATTTGTTTTGTTTTCATTATAGGCCGAATATCACTGTCTATTGTAGAAATATAATTCTGCTGAAATTAGAAATGTCCCAGCTCAACTAGCTAATTTAGGTGATAATAAACAGAATTAATGTGATGATTGCACTATGTAATCAGGCCTCTTTCCTTATTCCTGAAGTTGGTAGACTGCTGTAGTGGAACCTAGCTGGATATATAAAAGAAGCAAAACCAACAGGTTGCTTCTTGTAAGACCCTGTTTTTCAGTTGCTTATAACTTTGCTAAACTTTAACTGTTTAGGTTGAAATTTTCCATCCCAGGTACCTGCCTGTGGCTGAATTTTGTTGGGTTATTTCAGCAAATGGTTCTGAAGAATTTGACTAGGGAAAATAAGTTATTTTAACTATGTAAACAAACAAACTTGCTCTGGCATCAGGGACGTGCCTTTTCTTGTGTGAAAATCTACCCTATTTGGTCGAAAGCCTTTGAAAATCTCAGTTCACGAATGTTCAGGAGAAACTAGCTAGTGTTTGGCATCAAACTACTACTCTGTGGAATTTCTTCCCTCCCTGTTACGTTGGCCTCCAGATGGTTCTGTGTCTTGGTTCTGTGATTATCTCTATTTCTGTAGGTTTTCCCTGGATGGTGTCTGTTGGCTTGCAAGTGCCTCCTGTTCGTTTGGATTACTTGTCCCTTTTGTGTAGTCAACTCGTGTGAGCTAGATGACACTGCCCCCTTCATGATTCCTTTAGTCCACTCTTTCTGGAGTCTTTCTAATGGCTGAATCCTCATAGGAGAGCCGGTCTCCACGGCTTGTAGGTTATGACTGAGCTGTTGTACTCTGGTTCCTGTTTTTTCTGATTGGTGGCCATCTTCTCTCTGTGGTATCTCCATCTTTCTGGCTGCAACAGGTCTCCCCTCATTGGTATCAGAATTTTGGTCCTTTGTCCTATAGTTGCTGCGCTGGATTGTTTTGGTACCCTTGTGATGGGGTATTCTTGTGTGCCAAAAATGCTAACAAGAAACAACCTTGTTTAATGGTCTCTTAGCTGTTTTCACAGCTGATCCTACATTATCATTAATCTGTGTGTACGCTGGGGAGAAGGGGTGGTGGTCAAATTCCTGGAATTTTTCTCTGGGAAATTGGGGTCTGTTGTTGGTGAATACTCTGGAATGCATATCTCACAAAGTGGGCCTTCAGTTTGCCAATCACTGACTTGCTTTTTGTATCAGGCAGGGCATTGACATCCCCAAAAATTTGAATAGTAGTCCACTGTAATCAAGTACTGCTTTTCTTTGAAGGTAAATAAGTTTATTTCCACCTATTCCCATGGTCAGGAGGGCAGCTCATGTGGTAACAGTCTCTTTCAGCTGGCAGTTATCACACAACTGGCAGGTGTCGTACCTCTCTGTCAAGGAGCGGAGTTGTGTATTCGTTCCCAGCCAGTAAACACACGCTCAAGCCCATCTAAGACAGCTGTCAATATCCAGGTATGACATTCTTATGTAATGAGGCGGAGAGACAGCTCTGTGTCCTCAAAATGTAATTTCATCCTGCATGCTCAGATTGGTGATACTGGGTATGTATGCCCTGGTCAGGGTGTCATGTACCAGTAATCTTCCTGGACAATATCTGATCTCTATTCTGGTAGTACTTCAGGGCTGGGGCATCTGTTATCTTTTGTTTCAACACGTCAAATGCTTGATTTTGGGGACCAGCCCAGTCCCACTCAACGTTCTGTCTTGTGAGCTGATGTATGGGGGGTGCTGCTGCAACCAGAAAATTTATCATTCCTATGAAGACCTGTACCCCTTTTCACATCCACTGGAGCCTCTGACTGCATTGATCTTCTTGGGATCTGCTTTCATTCCCCCTTCTGTGAGCAGATGTCCAATCTATGTCATCTCAAGCTGTTTGAGTCACATTTTTTCTGGGTTGGGTTTTATGTTCCTAAACCTGCATCGCTGTAGAAAAGCTTGCAGTTTTCTGTCATGGTCTCCTCCAGATCCAGCTTCTGTATCATTGCTCCCTGCACCTGTAGTGAGGCTAGAATCTGCAATTATTTTAATCCCCAGGCAGGTTTTCTAGCAGTTGGGTGAGTCTTTTCCGGAACACTTCTCATTCTGGGGTTATGCACTATGACATGCACAGCTATCTGTAGCAAGACCAAATAGTGTTGCGAAGGTCAGCATGCTGGACGCTTTATCCAGGCTTGTGCTAAAACGTGTTCCTCACGTTAAAATATAAAGTTTCTGTCTTTGGAAAGTTCTGGCAAGACATTGTCAATTCTGGGCACTGGATAGTGGCATTTTTCAGTGACTGGTTCAGTGGCTTTGGGTCCAGTGGCTTCTTTACCACCACCATCTTGCTTATCCAGACTATATTGGCCTCTACAGGTGCTATGATACCCCTACCTGCTTTGCAGATTTTTGAGCTCTTCATGTATTGAATTAAGTAGTTCCACTATAATTTGTCTTCTTGGTAAGTACATGGGTTCCACTGTGGGGTCTACTTCCAATTGCAGCTTTCCTTTGAGGCACTTGTTGCCTTTGAAAACATCCCCATATGCTTTTAAACTTGTCTCCGTTGTGCATTGGACTCCCCTTTTTGCTTTCTTGCACTGCAACTGTAAAATTCTGATGCTGCACCCTGATCAGATCCATGGCTTGCTTGGCTGTATTTCCTGAGAGGAATCTGTAGTGCTTTCCATCCACCACTAAAAACTTCAGTTGGTGGCATCTGATATTTTCTGGATAGTTAGTATGAGACCACATTTTCCTACAGGCTGCATTATGCTCTCGTACAAATTAGTGGGTCTGCTCTCTTTCATGGGTATGTCTGAATCTAGTTCACCCTGAAGAATCATGTTGCAGGAGGCCCCACTATCCTCTTGAAATGGTACAGAGCATTTCACTATTAACATTATTGTATGCACGGAGATTGGTAGTATTCCTTGTTGTTTTCTTGTCCTGACAACCTGAACCTGATATGCTCTTGGACTCAGCGAGAGAGTCAGAATGTCATCGCTGCTCTCTGTTGTGCCATCCCCCTCTTGTACAACTCTGAGTGAATCTTTTGAAGACCTTCCTCTGCTCTTGCACACAATGCTAAAATGGATCAATGTGCCTCATTCCTTGCAATTCTGTCTTAGTGTGGTGTGCTTCTCCTTTGCCCGTTCAGGCTGTCTCCCACAGTAAATGCATCTAACTGTGCATATGACTGCTGGCTCTCCTTTGCTTTTTTCTCATTGCTTGTACTTCTGGGGGTGTTATGCCTTCTTGGCTTTCATCTTTTCCCTTGAGGCTTCTGCTGCATGTCCCATGTCTAAGCATCGGTCTAATGTGAGATCACCTTCATGGAACAACCACTTCCACAGGTGGTGATCTCAACTCCTGCAGACAATCCTGTCCCGAATCAGGGATTCCATCAAGTCCTCAAAATTACATGTAACGGACAGTGTGTGTAAAGCTGTAATATGGGAATTAATCCTCTCTCCTTTGCATTGATTTCTAGAGAAAAACCTTTTGCTCCTCAGGGTTTTTTTTCTGCTTTGGGGAGCAGTATGTCACTCAGACTCCTAGGATTGCTCTGAGGCTTGAAGTAATGTTGAGCTTCAGAGTGCTGCAGACCTCTCTGCCTTACTACCCAATAAGGTAAAATAAAAGTTTTACTTGCCTGCTGTTGTCATCCTTCTGCATGGCGAGGTCTATGTACAGCTTAAACTCCTCCTTCCACTGGCTTCATCATTGGGCTAGGGTTGTGTCTGCAAAATCCAGGGCTCCGGGGGGCTTCAGACTAAGTTCCATGGCTCATGGTGCCAGGTGCTGCACTTCATAGATCTCATAGCTCTGCCCTGCCACCATGTTTCATTCACACAGAGTGACACTGAATGCAGATTAAGTAGAACTTTATTAAATCCTGTGCACTGCTTTGTCTATGTGGCTGAGTTGCTTCCAGCCTAACTCGCCACATTTTCCAGTTCCACTGATGTCTCATCAATGATGGTCCATCCAGGGAATGTGGGCCCTCTGACTCTAGTTCCAGTGATCATGATACAGGACCAGAACAAACTGTCAGGGCCAGGGGCAGATGGGGTCCGGCTTACAGGGACAGACGCAGAAGGGTTTGGAACCACTAGAGTACACTCCCCTCAGAACCTAGAATGGGATTTAGGATTCCTGAGTGTCAGCATTCCTCTGCTGTCAGCAAATACCTGTGAAACCCGCTTGCAAATGTGTGCCTTATAGTAGCTGACCCACATAAAGGATAACAGCCCTCTACTGCTATCAGTGACTCTGTTAGCCTAAGTGGCAGAGGTCTGTGCTGTGGATCTAAAGGTTCCACATGATGGAATTTAATTTGTTTTCAGTTTCCTTTTTTAAAAACCTAGGAAATTCCATCCAAAAAACTACATTAGAAGAACTTTTTAAGATTGCAAAGTCATAAGTTAGAAAAGGTCCTAACTCATTCTCTGATCACCATCTGTCCTGTGCACTCAGTGAAGCATGGGTCCTGTGGAAAAGAATAGCATGTGATCGTGCTAAAGGCTATGATAATTCAGGTGCACAAGGAGGCCAGACTGCACAAAGAACTTTAATTCTGGCTTTTCCTAACTTTAACAGTTTGACTTTGCAATTTTAACACTTTTACTTAGTTGTTGTGGATGTAATATATGAACTTCTGTGAATCCCTTCTAGTTTTTCAACAGAATTTATAAATAATCCTTTAAATGTTACTTGCAAAGGAAAATATAATGGTGCCCTTTTTGCTGCTTTTGTTTTACAAAATAGGCTTGAAATGTTTTTCGTCCCTGTCTTTTTCCACTCTAGATATGCTAGCTCTTGACTTTCCCTGTTTGTGCTGGAGGACTGAAGAGTGGCAGAAGTGCAAATAAATGAGAAGAGGGAGGAATTTCTATTTGGATTGGTTAAAATATTTTTATTTAAACAAGAAACATCTACAGTATTTAACACTAAGTGCTTATGAATGAGGTTCCTTGTGAAATTTTAAAATCCTCCATGCCTTCCATTGAGGGCTCTCAGTACAGTTCTTTAGTTGTCTGCCTAAAACAGAGAACAACATGTGACATTGTATTTCAACAGTACAAAAAAGTTGAATAAATTTTAACCACCCTCCCCACAATTTCTCAAAATTCGAGCTAAGCAAATAATTGATTTTTGGTTTGGCAGTTGAACTGAAAAATCCTGAAAAAAGATGAGTTTCAAATCAAAACTCATTTTTTATCACTGAAACAAAAAAAAATCATCCCGGTTAAATAACGTGATTTGAGTGTTACGTTTCAGGGAAAAAATAGACAAATTATTCACTGAATTTGACCCAAATTTGTGAATAGTTTCAGTGCCCTGAAAAATCAATTTTTTGGCAAATTTACTATTCACCAAAAAAAATTTGCCCAGCTCTACTCATAATCTCTTAAACTCTTCAGACTCTCATCATACATCATTAAAAGTTAGTCAGCACAAACAAATTTCACCCCTATCCAGTGCAGTGTGATCTGGCGCCTCTCCCAAACTGCTATACAAGTATATGCATATTATTTAAATTGCAAATTTACCCTATTCCTGGTGCTTGTCTTCATTAATAAAGAAAACACAAATAAGAGAACCAAGATTAGAAGCAATGAAGCCTGGGGAGAAAGTTGAAGCTACAGCTCTTCTCTTGGGAGACCTCAGCCCACACCCTCCATCCTCTTTGCTCATGGAGCCATTCCCACCTCTTGTTCCCACAAGGATTAATGACTTTTTGGCTTGTGTGAGACAGTAGACCGCATTTAACCTTTTCTGAGTAGGATCAACAGATGCTACAGTGTGGGATATTTTAGGAAATTACTGCTATCCTATTAAATTTACCTTTTAAAATGTTTGTGTCCTTGTCTATGCTTTTTTTAAATTCAGTCCAGATAACATGAATAGAAACCAACACGAGAGCAGCTCTCTTTGCATGTATGGGGAAAGGGCCACACCTTGTGAAGACATGGAAGCTCTCCATGGGCCAACATCACAGATATATGCCATTTGCTCTAGTGCAGGGGTCGGCAACCTTTCAGACGTGGTGTGCCGAGTCTTCATTTATTCACTCTGATTTAAGGTTTTGCGTGCCGGTAATACATTTTAATATTTTTAGAAGGTCTCTTTCTATAAGTCTATAATATATAACTAAACTTGTTGTATGTAAAGTAAATAAGGTTTTAAAAATATTTAAGAAGCTTCATTTAAAATTAAATTAAAATGCAGAGCCCCCCGGACCGGTGGCTAGGACCTGGGCAGTGTGAGTGCCACTGAAAATCAGCTCGTGTGCCGCCTTCTGCACGGATGCCATCGGTTGCCTACCCCTGCTCTAGTGCAATATAAATAGTCAGTGTGTTTTCTGTGTGCATACACAATGAAGAGTCCTTGTGGCACCTTAGAGACTAACAAATGTATTTGGGCATAAGCTTTCCACTTCATCAGATGCATGGAGTGAAAAATACAGAAAGCAGTATAAATATTACAGCACATGAAAAGATGGGAGTTGTCTTACCAAGTGGGACGTCAGTGCTACAGTGAGTCTTTTCCCGCATGATACTAACAACAGGGCCGGCTCCAGGTTTTTTGCCGCCTCAAGCAAAAAAAAAAAAAAAAAAGGGCCAGAGTGCCGCTCCTTGAAAAGTGCTGCCCCAAGCACATGCTTGGAATGCTGGTGCCTAGAGCCGGCCCCGACTAACAATTAGCAATATAGGTAACAAAGTATTATGTAGAAGCATTTATTGTGTTTCTTCCCCTACCTTGATGATGATTCCGAGTGTGGATCTTATGGGAGCTCCAGGTTATGATCACTTCCTTCAAGCAAAAGCTTCCTATCTGCTGTTGTCAGAAGCCTGACAAAGTGCAAGAGAGATGTCTAACTTGTGTGTGTCTGGCTTTCAGGCAGTGATCTAGAACATTAATTCTCTTTTGAACCAGTGTAAACCAGTAGGCAGCACAGATCTTAAACTTATTAATAAAATGGGTTTGTTTGAACCTAAACCTTTTTGAAATTCAGGGCATTGAATTCTGAATAAAATGTTCATAGAACCTGCTGCAAACAGTAATAGGGAGTGTTCACACTAGATCTAACTAAATTATTCTGGTCTCTGGGTCCAATATAATGAAAAAGTCCAAATGGGTTGGAAGATCCTAAAATGTTGGACAATCATTCTTTTCCTCTCTACTCATCCTCAATCATTCCTTTTCATTTTGTTTTTTTTTTCTCAGCAGGTAAGTATTTAATTTAAAAACAAAAACAAAACAAAACTCACCTTTTCAATTAGTAGTATTTTAACAAGGTTATCAGAGGACTTGTTTTAAAATAAGATACTAGCTGTGTGACTGCAGGGCTTCTTTCCTTGATCTGTCATTCCTACTTTCCTCTCCCTGGTTGAGCCCTTATTTCTCCTCAAGTATTAAGTCAAATGTGTCTTGTAATTTCAGTTTAAATTGCTTTTGTCTTTCCATTATTCAATGATATAAGATTTAAGTGGTTAGAAGTTTAGATTTCTGGTAAACTTTGAACTGGATAACAAGTTTCCTAATGCTCAGAAACAGTAGATATTAGAGTAATAAGAAGCTACTGAAATTACTTTAAAGAGTTATGTTAAAAATCTATAACCACTTAGTGACAAAAATGGTGTAGAGTTTTGCCATTTTTCTGTGTCTAAATCCATCTGATTTAGGCCTCGAAATGCTACCAAAATGTAAAGGTCAAATAATAATATTAAACTGTCTGCCATGCTTATAGCTGCAAAACCTAGAAATTTGGCAAAGTATTTAAAGAAAAAAATGGGTTTTTGCTCCATGAAAAAAACTCAAGGGTATGGCTTTTTTTTTTTTTCTTTGTAGGAAGAGATTTCATATGGTAGTAAAACTTAAAAACATGTCAGAAGCTGGAATGCAAATTTTTTGTGAAATCAACGAAAAGGCAAATGTAGGTTTGCTCAATATGTAAACCACTGCTTTTGACACTGGGGGAGGGGCAACAAATAGAATACTTTAATTATCTGTACATTTAAAGAAATTGTCCCATTTTTTTAAAAGACGTACTCCCTTTTTCTCAGGCAGATGTTTGTGAGGTAATATAACTATCCTTATTAACTGATAAGTGAGGTCTAGGTAGCATTATCAGCAAAAATTAGCTGCATTACATGAAGAATAGCTGTATATTTGTAAGAAAATGCAATTTGTGGGAAGGGGGCGAGGAGCCTCCTACAAATTGTCTTTGTTTGCTACTAGCCTGGACATCAGTGGACTTGGATAGCATGCCACCAGTTCCCTGATCTAATTATTACATACAGCACTGGGTGGGAGTGCTGGTGGGGGTGTAAATGGGAGAAGTTGAGGAGGACAGAAAGTGATAAAAATGTTGCACATTTTAAAATGTGGTTGGTTATATGCAGTTTGAGCAATGTGAATTTGATTAGCCTTCAGAACAGATTATTTAATATAAATGATGTTTTTAGAAATCATTATATTGAAATTCAAACTTCATTACTTAAATGGTAATTTTTAACAATTTTAGTTTATTTTTATGGATACTGTGTTTTACCACTAGTTGCCTTCCTGCAGCTGTCAAATGATTATAACATGCTAAAGTAGTAAGTCAAGTAAAGCTGACAGCTTGTTGCAGAAGGAAATGAATGTATCTCTTCATGCTTGGTCAGTTTGACAGTGTTGCCAGAAAACATGGTTTTGAATCAAATAAGAATCACAATATATTTAAGAGTAATACAAATTTCCAGTCTTCCCTTAACTTTGAAAATCATTATTCTTGAAATCTGACATTTGGAAAAAAATTTTTTGTTTTGTTTTTTTATTATTATTGTTGTAAGTAGTTTTTCACATCGGTAGCTCCTGGGAATGTGTTACTGTCTGTTAGTTAATGAAGCATGGGATGCATGCTGTTTTATAAAACCCCTTTCCATTAAATCAAAAAGATATTGGTAGAAGCCATGGGAAGTATGCATGTATAAGCTCTTCCATTAAAATATTTTCTTTGGACTTGGTAAACATGTAATGTAATTGGTAAAAAGTGAAAGAAGCAAGATTAAGAACATATGAAAATCTGTTGAAAACACAAGAACCCATACATACAGCATGTAAGCAGTTTTTAATATCTTTGGCAATTCTGAATGGTGTCACTGAAAAATGATCTTTGTTTAACATGGATTGCCAGTATAACAAAGTAAGAGTTTAGTTTGGAAAAAAAGATTCGCAAGTAAAGAACAAGTAATACAAATAATTTTTAGATCATTAAACTTTTATTATCCTGAATAATTGGAAGGTGTATACTGTATTACTGTTAATATTAACAGATTTATATCTGCTTTTTGTGATGCATTTTCTGAAACATAGATTAATTGCAACCTGTTAAAACATTAATGCTGCTGCCTAGAAGAATAAATCATACCAGATAAATGAACAAAATGACATGCTAATAGTAGCGTGTAGTAAATACTTTGATTTGTTCTTTTAGGTTGAAAAAATGATTCCCTACCCTATCCCAGTTTTACATTACTAATGGTAATAACATTCAAGATATAAATTTGTGGCTTAAATGTATGAAAACATTTCAAAACCAGCAGAAAATACAAAATATAGTTTAATGATAGATTCTGTATTGCTTGCCTGCCCTTCCGTCATATAATACAATAAACAGATCGTGTGACATGCAATTTTTATTATTCATTTAAAATATACATGTTTCAAGTCACTTTTTTTTTCCAGAGTACTTTCAAATTTAAATCTGAGAGTGATATTCATCTGGCTGAGCACCACAAACAAGTTCTATATGATGGGAAACTTGCAAGTAGTATTGCCTTTACTTACAATGCTAAGGCTACTGATGCTCAACTATGCCTTGAATCCTCGCCAAAGGAAAACCCTTCAATTTTTGTACACTCTCCACATGCTCTTATGCTTCAGGTTCGTTTATATTGGTTCTTTATTTTCATATTTTTGTTAATGTAGCTTACAGCAATACAGGCTGCCAAAGTGTGATTGAGTGTCTGTTTCTAATTAGTAGTATTATCTTTTAGTGTGTGTGTAGTCTTTCCGAGGTATCCATTGGCCCCTTTGACACCTCATCTGACTGAGGCTGTCATTTTCTCCATTTAACCCATGGATTTTCCTTCCTTTTGTACTGGCTAACATTTCTGTATCTTTCCTTCAGCATGAAGGACAGCAAACACTGTCGCTTCTATGGCTATCATCAACTATATAACCTATTAATTGTTTGAGGTGCATTGTTTAGCAAGATGTATGTAACTATACTTCTCCAGAAGTATCTCGTGTGTAGGCCAAACTCTGCTAACACAAAAATTCTGCAATCTCTCCCCAATCTACATCTTGTATGATGATATAGTATGGTGCTGCCATTGCTGTTTTCATTTAGCATTGCTTTAGTTCTAGATTAACATTTGTTTGTTTTTAAATATGAGTAGCTATCATTCGCACCTAGCTACTTTTTCACTTGTTTTCTTGAGCCAAAATTATTAATGATGCATTAAAGAAATGTGTGTATTACGGAATGAACAGTAGTTTGTCAAATTATATGTTGAGGGCTATCAGTTTAATGCTTGCCTATTTTCCAGCCCAGTCATTTTGAGCGAAATATATAGGTAATGAAACCAAGAAGTTTGAATAGGTCCAGTTTTAAATTAAAATTGACCAACTAAAGCATTCTGTGGTTAAAGCATTTTTAATAGGGCTGTGGATTAATTGCAGTTAACTCGTGGATTAATTGCAGTTAACTCATGCAATTAACTCAAAAAAAATTAATTGCGATTAATCGCAGTTTTAATCACACTGTTAAACAATACAATACCAATTTAAATGTATTAAATATTTTTGGATGTTTTTCTACATTTTCAAATATATTGATTTCAATTACAACACAGAATACAAAGTGTGCACTGCTCACTTTATATTATTATTTTTTATTACAAATATTTGCGCTGTAAAATGATAAACAAAAGAAATAGTATTTTTCAATTCACCTGATGCAAGTACCGTAGTGCAATGTCTTTATTGTGAAAGTGTAATTTACAAATGTAGATTTTTTTGTTACATAACTACACTCAAAATCAAAACAATGTAAAACTTTAGACCCTACAAGTCCACTCAGTCCTACTTCTCGTTCAGTCAATCGCTAAGACAAACATATTTGTTTACATTTATGGGAGATAATGCTGCCCTCTTCTTATTTACAATGTCACCTGAAAGCGAGAACAGGCATTCACATGGAACTTTTGTAGCCGGCATTGCAAGGTATTTACGTGCCAAATACGCCAACATTCATATGCCCTTTCGGCCACCATTACAGAGGACATGCTTCCAAGCATATGACACTTGTTTAAAAAAAAATGCATTAATTCAATTTGTGACCCAATTCTCCCCCAAGGAGTTCAATGTCCCCTGCTCTGTTTTACCCACATTCTGCCATATCTTTCATGTTATAGCAGTCTCAGATGATGATTCAGCACATGTTGTTCCTTTTAAGAACACTTTCAGTGCAGATTTGACAAAATGCAAAGAAGGTACCGATGTGAGATTTCTAAAGATAGCTACTGCACTTGACCCAAGGTTTAAGAATCTGAGGTGCCTTCCAAAATCTGAGCAGGACGAGGTGTGGAGCATGCTGTCAGATGTCTTAAAAGAGCAACACTCCAATGGCGAAACTACAGACTCCGAACCACCAAAAACGGAAAATCAACCTGTTGCTGGTGGCATCCGACTCAGATGATGAAAATGAACATGGGTTGGTCTGCACTGCTTTGGATTGTTTTTGAGCAGAACCCATCATCAGCATGGACACGTCCTCTGGAATGGTGGTTGAAGCATGAGGGGACATATGGATCTTTAGCGCATCTGGCATGTAAATATCTTGTGACACTGGCTACAACAGTGCCATGCGAACACCTGTTCTCATTTTCAAGTGACATTGTGAACAAGAAGTGAGCAGCATTATCTCCTGCAAATGTAAACAAACTTGTTTCTCTGAACGATTGGCTGAACAAGAAATAGGACTGAGTAGGCTCTAAAGTTTTACATTATTTTATTTTTGAATGCAGTTTTTTTGTACATAATTCTACATTTGTAAGTTCAACTTTCATGATAGAGATTGCACTGTAGTACTTGTATGAGGTGAATTGAAGAACTATCTTTTGGTTTTTTACAGCGCACATATTTGTAATAAAAATATAAAGTGAGCACTGTACACTTTGTATTCTGTGTTGTGATTAATATCAATATATATGAAAATGTAGAAAACATCCAAAAATATTTAAATTAATAGTATTATAATATTGTTTAATTGTGCTTAATTTTTTTTTAACTGCTTGACAGCCCTAATTTTTTAATAACACCTTTTGTGGCAAAATGGCCACAGGAACCTTACAGTATGTGTTACCTGTATAGACTTTGTGTGAAACATAACTTTGTGGTGTTTGTTTACATATTTGGATGGCTTTAAGTTATGAAAAGAGATTATAGCATTTAGACTAAATTGACAGAAAATAAAAAGCACAGTAAATCATTTTGTCTTTGAAGCGCCATTGGTAACTAGTTTTTAATTATTAGACATTTATGGTAAAATGTGATAATGGCAAATACAAACTAACACTGAGAAACTTTTTTTTGATTTTTAATATAGGATGTGAAAGCTATAGTAACCCACTCAATTCACAGTGCAATTCATTCGATTGGAGGGATTCAAGTTCTTTTTCCTCTCTTTGCCCAGTTAGACAATCGACAACTAAATGACAGTCAAATGGAAACAACTGTCTGGTAAGCTTATTTCAAGCAATTTACATAAAGTATGCTAGCAACATTTTTCTTTCTCTTGTTGTAATTTGGTTAATATAAATGCAGTGAGTGACTTATGTGCGCTCTTCTTTCTGTTTCTAGCATGAAAACATCAACTTTTTAAATGGCATTTACCACTGACTTTTATTTTTCCTGGAAGTGCTCCACCCCTGCCATGCCCCTACTCTGCCTCTTCCTCCAAGGCCCCACCCTCGCTCCGCCTCTTCCCATCCCCACTCCAACCCCTCCCCCGAGGCCCCTGGCACTAGCTGCTCTCCGCCCTCCCCCTGCTGCCAAACAGCTGTGACTGGTGGGTGCTGAGCACCCACTATTTTTTTCCCATGAGTGTGAGAGTCCCGGAGCATAGAGTCGGCACCTAAGGCATTTACCATGGTACTGTATAGTATCGTGCTGAAGAATGCTTTTAAACTAAAGGAAATTCCATAGGAAAATGAAACTAATGTAGTGCACTAAACATGGAGTTCAATCTACCAGGGGTGCATGTACAAAGTATGTATAGTTTGTTAATGCTGTAGGTCTTGCTTAATTAAAATTCTCCTTTAGTTGGCCTACTATCCCAAATTAACAAAGGACATGGCTCTGGTGAATAAATCTGTTGGAGAAGACTGCACATGCTGTATCAGGATAGAGAGGAGGACCCTGGTCTATTAGCCATAGGTACAGCTCTGAGTTATCCAGAATGATGGCTGTGGCTCAGTGCATATCATTAGTGTTGAAGGGCTTGAGCTGTTAGTCAGCCAACACAGATATGACAGTGTACTTTGAGAACTGTCTCTGTGTTTCCCCATGTGTAAGATATGTACAACGGGGATGCTGATATTCAAGAATCTTCTAGAAAACAATGTCTTGCTGGGTGGGTAGGAGCACTCCCCCTCATGGATTTGAATGTTTAGAGTCTGCACAAGTGCTGTGCAACTCAAACCTCTTTCCAGGGCTAATCGCATAGGGGCCTTCTTCCCCTGCCCGGAACGTTGGCCAGATGTTTTTTTAATAAACTCTTTTGTGTATTTTATTGTAATTAATAGCTGTGAATAATTTCTAGTCATTTTAGATAGTTCTTTAGGAAGTGTATAAATTGTAAAATTTTCTGCTCTGTTGTATGTTTTTAATTCTTAGACACAGAAAATGCACTTCAGGATTAGAATAAATGGGAAATCAGACTTTCAGTTATTTGTAAGTTCAGTGGTATTTTTGAAAGAGTGGTTAACTGAAGAATGGTTAAACTAGTGTTAAAGTAACACCAAACTTTTGACAGACTGTGGAAAATCTTAAATTTTGTGTTCATTTCAGTTGTAAGATAAATGTCCTATATTTCATTCTATTTTTAGCAGCAAGGCCAGTGTGGTGATGTAGTGGCAAATTGTATGCTCCCTTTTATAGTGAGCACCTTAAGCACCTTTCACTTGAATTGGGTACTGAAATAGAAATGATTTCCAAAAACAGTATTGAAAATTCCTATATTCAATGTGTATGTTTTCCAGTACATAGATATAAATTAATCACTGGATTTCCCCTGAAATAACTATACTCTGTCTGTACCACGTGATATTGATTTGCCCCCTGCCCCTGTGCTAATCCCTCCATGTTTTACCCAGATAGAGTAGTTGTGTACTTCCGTAGGTGGGATACTCACTTATTGCTAACAGATTTAATTGTGCTTTGCACATGATGAATTTTACTTTGCAGTTTGTAAATGCAGAAATGAAAAAATGCTTGGTTTGAAGTAACTGAAGGGAGTATTTATTTATCTGTGAACTTAATAGCATAGAAATAAACAAAATGACCCATTCTAGTTTTAGGAAGCTTTAGATATGACAAAACCTACTTTATATTCAATTTATTAAACTTATTTTGTAGACAGTAAAATAATAAATTGCCCTGACTCTTCTGTTTGAAGCACTTAAGTGAGATTATAATGTGAGTTTTAGAAAACCCTCTTTCACTCTGTGGTTTCCCTAGTGAAAACACTAAATCCAATTTTAAATGCATATGGCTGTTTATGGAGTTAGTGTAACTTTGACGAGAAAGACATTTGCTCTAATTGAATCAGGCAATACATTCCTTTTTTTTAAGGTATTGACGTTCTTATGGAATCAGATTATTATTTAATTTCTAATCAGAATCTGGAACCTATCACGCTAAACACTATGCAAACATACTGTACCAAGATGCAGTCACTGTTCTGAAGAGCAAATAATAAAAAAGACTCAAACAGATGACAGATTGGGGTAAGAGATGTAACAAAAATGATCGAGCTGGTGATTGTTACACATTATATTTTTATTTTACTTTTTTATAGGATAGAGGTGGGATGAGGATTATGGCAGGATAGGGGAATTAAAATAAACAAGGATGTAGGAAAATGAAAGAAGGGGAGAAGGGACATTGAGGAGAATGGAAAAGTCAGATGGGGAAAGGCACTAGAGAGGGAAGGATGTGGAGGCATAGACATTAGGGAGACTAAGGCTTGCTGTGTGGCAGGATTGTGATGGAGAGGAGAGTGTCCCTTACCTATATAACTTTTGTTAACTTTCCTTATTTTCTATTTTGTAAAGTTTAGCTTCTTGTGTATTTCACTTTTTACCCAGTTGCTACTTTTTCAAAATTTTATAATTGATTTTCCCTAATTCAAATTTTTAATCTTTGCCTATTTTCTGTTTAAACATAAATGTAATCAATACCTTGTCTGTCCTATGTAAATTTATAAAGAGAGATTATTACAATATGTTTAACAAAATAGCATTCTTTCAAACAAAACAGTTAAGCCCCATCTTCGTAAAAAGCAAATAGGCCAGAACATAACGTGTATTATCTCCCTGAAGAAAGTAAGTCCAAATGACTTTTGATGTCACCAAACCTTTTGCTTTGTAAAGACCGGCTACAATTGCTTTCACCTCTCTCTCTTTCTCGGGGGGCGGGGCAAATTGGGTGACTCTTTTGTAAGTGGGCCCTGATGTCTCTTGCCTTGTAGCTGGGAGACCTCAAGGAGGGCTGATGCTCCAAAACAAATATTGTAGGCTTCCAACCTTTTTTTCCCTTTTATTTTCTCAAAGAATCAAAATCTGTTTAATAAATTCAAGTCCTTTTGAAATCTATTTTTCTAGATTTAAAGGGCTGGGTAAAGATTTATGGTCCCAACAAGGTTCCTACTTTAAATTTTATTCTCTTTGACATACTGATACCTTAATTTCCCCAAAAATGATAGATTTAGTATGAATAAAATGTTTAATTACTGTGCTGGGCAATCCTACCTCAGCAACCCAATGGCCTGCTGATATTCTTGTTCAGTTCATTATTGTCCCATAGCTCTGTCTTATCTGTTCCAGTCTTGTGAGCGGGCCAAATAATGAAATATCCAACAATTTTGCTGTCTAAACACTGTAGAGATTCTTGTACTTATCTGCTCAGAGAAGAGAGCAGCAGAAAAATGTGAACTGCAGTCTACACTAAACTCAGTTGTTGGTCTAATTTGAGACCATCCATCATTCAGTGTCTTTTTTCAGAAGGGGGAACTTGAATGCTAACAATTTCTTCTTTTCCTCTTGCTTCTCAGAGATAGTAGTTATAGTAGAAAATTCTGCAGTTTGTCAGAGATATTTATCTACCAGCAAGAGAGGTATTATGCTACATATTTTGTGGTACAGCTGTAGATCCTTTTGATAATATATATTGGGATTATAATATCAGAGGATTAACATTGTTCAGCAATGCTCTTATATTTGTGTCACTGTTGGTATTAATTCAGGTGTACTTCTCATCATTGACATTAATATTGAATTTGACAGTGTATGAAGTATAATCTTCTCAATTCCTGTGCAAATCATAGGTGACAAATTCTAATTCAGATGATTTTTCTGGTTTTGCTGATAATGATTCAGTACATCTGGAGAAAAATCCTGAAAGAAGTAGGAGGATTAAAATTGTTTGATAGACTAGATTAGGGTTAAAGCATTTAGAGGCAAAATAAGACTTGGACCCAATCTTTCATACACTTATTCTAGAAATGGCAGTCCAGGATTGCAGACTACATACTTTAGACAGAGGAAATCAAGAAGAATCAGAAAGATATCACATATGTGGGAAGTAAATAAAATAACTAGAGTTGTTAAAGTTTTCTAAATACTGATTTTAGACAAAGCAGAGATGAATTTGTTGCAAAAAAAAAAAAAAATTCTTCCCCTTTTTCAAACACCTCTAGTAATAGCATTCTTCTGTATTTTTAGCTCAGTCAGTCCAGATTGAAATGATGTTGTCTGCCTCTTGAGAGAGAAGTGTGAATGAAAAAAAAATGACAGCCTTGCATCCATGTTTCTGTTCTTTCTTTATCTCCACCTCTGAATAGTTTCCAGTGTCTGCCCTGCCTTCGTCAATCAAATATCTTGCAGTATCAGTGATTTTTCTAGGCTTTTTGTGTTTGTTTTTTCTTTGTTCCTGTCTTTGCAGTTTGCAGTTATACCTCATGTATTGGATAGCTTTAGGAGCACGGGAAGAACAAAATGGGGAGGGGTGAAGATAGGAAATGTCATTTGTGTCTCAAACTTTTACCATAGGTTGGTTTCTTTTAATCTGCTAGTCTACAGCAACACTGTTTAAGAGCATACTTGTTCTGATCTGGGTTTTGGAAATTTTTTCTATCACTAATATGTCCCACTCATTGACGTGGTCATGAAAATAATGAGAGAGACACACCGCAATATGATTAAATATGGAGACCGGAACTTTATTTAAAACTATTACCTTTCCTGGGGTAACAACCCCAAGCTACCTGACAGGGTTGTTCCATTGCAGTTCTCCACTGGCTCTAATGGCCCCAGGCACTACAAACCTGTGGGTGGATATGAAGGCCATGCTCCCTCTACACCTTCAAGCCTAGCCAGGGACCCAGACTGGAAGTCAGTCTGGTCCCATCCCACTTCTCTAATGCTGGAGATAGGAGACATGAAAGGAGGGGAGTTGCATGCTGCATGAGACATCTAATACCTCAGAACTGTCCTAAGAACCAATGTATGTCCAAGCAGCTCACTGAGTTACAGGGACCTCAAATCAGACCTTTCTAATGTACCAACCAACCTGCCAACATCACGACAGTTGTAATATAACCCCCAAAACAGACATGCTGGACAGACGGTAAAAACCCATATAGCAGTTCACCAGTTTTGCTATATGGGAAAAGTCCCTTTCAGACCTCAAAACTGGGGATCAGCCTAGCCTTTGGCATTGAAGGAGATCCAGCAACCAGATTATGGGTGAGAAGGGTGGGGCTGAAACATAGTACCCTAAATGGCTACTTGCCAGGCAGCAGATAGTAGCAATTTCCCTTCCACTCCATCTCCTGCAGGGAGGAACTAATCACTTTGGGTCCATTACCAGTCCCACAGTCAGTGGCAGCAGTGGTGGGAGGTCAGGCTTTGATGGCTGGATCCAGAATGTGATACCCTTCTCCCTAGCCTGAAGCACAAGGAAAGGGGAAGAGGATGGGAAGGGAAAGAGGAAGAAGCATTCTCCTTCCCTCCCTTCCTCCACACACATTGAAGGCAAGTGGAAGGGGGACAGGGAACTTAGAAAAGCAGAGGGAGCATATGGAGACTAACCTAGCTAGTTGTTCCTGGTTAAGATCTTATCTGAACACATGCACAGCCCAGAATGTCTCCACTGCTCCACCACTGAGTAATAATAGGAAACATTGGGGCCCTTCCTATTTTATAACTAACATGTTTTAGAAGGCATGATTAAATCTGAACAAGTCTATTTAATTTGCTGAACAAAGGGATGCTTCCAGATATGCACAGCAGGATGACTTCAGCTTTAGAGTCCTAGTACAATTCTATTTTGCACTCTGTAAGAAGGTAATTTTCCCAACCTGCACTACAAACACAATCAACACAGTAAGTAAAGTCTGAACAAGGCCTCTTCATGTGTTTGATCTTATTAACGAAGAAATGAACAATAAGGTAATGAAGATCAGCTTAAACCTTCTCCCTGTGGCATGATTACTTCTAAAGTGAAGCAGATTAAGTGGTGAGTCACCTACTTCAGTGAGTCAGCAAAACTCATTTAACCCTTTCCCAACAGGATTAACTCTTGTTGAAAAAGTGAGATGCTACAGACTTTTACCAGTTTGTTACCTTCTTTATAATTATCCCCAAATCACATTTGTCAGTGGATTGGAAAAGTTAACTCCAGGTAGTTTAGTAAATTTCTTTGTCAAAACTGAACACAGCTTTTAGGTGTAGGACTATATATATGTTTCCCTTATATTAATTTTCTCTCTTTATGTCTAGCAAATACTAGTGAATATGTTAACAACTTTTGATACAATAGATCAATTGGTGCTTTTGTTTCCTCTTTGGGAATTATGAAATGTGAATGGGATCAGTTTTTAATGAATTCTCTCCAAAGTTAACCAGATACAGAATGTTGCAGTTTTCCATCCTTTCACATCTCCTGCTCAATGTACATGCCATACTATTAGTGGAGACTGTAAGACCTTTGCAACAGCACTTCCTTCCTACTGTTTCCATCAAACCTCACTTCTATAATTTTCTTACATCCACCTGCCTAAATAATGTACAGTTCCAGGGGACACTTAGCTAGCTTCAAATTTATGGAGGAAATGCTGGTGGGCAGGGGAAAAATAGAAGAATTTAGGCACAGCATGACTCTTCCCTCTATTAAGGGATATTTTCTATTTTGAATCAATGGCTCACCCTCTCAAGCTGTTATAGAATCAATTTCCATAGAGTCTCAGAAAGCAACAGTGGCCAAAGTTTCTTTTACCATCTTTGGTTGATTTGTAGACTTAGAACTCTCCTTCACTAATACAGACCGTGCCATGTTTATCCATTGCTTCATTATCTCTGCAATGTATTATTATTATATTACAAACTCCCCTTCTACTTCTCCTCCCCCCACCCCAGATTTCTATTGAAGCATTTGTTGTTTGATATGGATAAATGATACGTCTGTTAGGTGATCTGGTCTGTAAGGGACATGGTGATATTTCAGCCCATTTAGGAGCATGTTCTCCAGTTAATCAAATGTTTTGGATCCATAAAGCAATAATAAATTGCTCTCAAAGGAGGAAACATTCATTTTAGAGTTTGTTAAAGAAAGTTGCCTATTGTTCATTGATTCACTCAGTATAGACCATACAGCTGGGATCTTCAAATGTTACAAATGAATTGTCTTTATACTTGAAAATGTTTCGCGGTCTGAATATCCAACTTGAAGGAACTATACAAGAAGCTATTTTGATTATGAGCAAAAGTTATTGCTTTTTTTGTTTTTTTTTAAGAATGAGGATTATCACATTCTGGAATTATGAAACCCATTATCCAAAATCTGTGTTTTTATGCCTGTAAGCTGTAAAACTATCATCCTTCTGTTTAAGGGGTGGCATTGCTAAGTAGCTTTTTGGTAACAGAAGATGATTTACACATAATAGGGATTCATATTAAATCATGTTTCTGCATGAAGGAAATCAGTTTATAGAGAAGTTAAATAATTAATGTACTGACTTTATAATGCATATGACAAAACAAATTATGTTGTGCCTAAATTATATAGGAAAAATAGCCAGCAAGTGCAAATATAAAGGATATCTTAGTCTCCCTGTTGAATCCATAAGTTATTCCCATAGCACATATATTTTCTGATAAATATCTCCACCTTTCTGATTAAAAGCTTTCTTACCCTTCCAAGAGTACACTTGTTGGTACATTTGTGGGGGGAAAAAAAAGTTTGTAGTAGATTATTCATATAACCAGTTCCAGGTATTTATCATGATAAAGTACATATAATCTTCCAGAGACTGTTATCTCCATTACTTGCTAATTCTTGAATAAGAGGAGTAGCATGATTCATTGAAAAGTGTGGCAATTTCCTGCTGTGGATTGAAAAGTATTGCTGGAAACATATCCTGATGTCCTGAGATCAACACATTTTTCATCAGAAAACACAGTATCTGTTTTCTTCTGTATTCGTTTACATGCATACTTGCCATTGTGTATATCGTATATTTTAGCTGTTGTGCAGGCAACCTGATGTGTTCTAGGTGGGACATGGTATAGAGGAGATGTAGGAATGGGCTGAAGTATCCTTTATATTTGCCTTTGTATCTAGGGGAGTTGGAAATAGGCAAGAATGGAGAGAAATTTTGTATGGCAGTGCACAGAATTTTGCAAGTTTAATGTGAGCCCTGCAGCAATCCGATGCATTTTAGTTACTGGTAAGTTTGTTAAATTCTGTTTGAAAAATGTTCATCTTGGAAGATGGCCTTCTAAACAATATTACTTCCATTATGTCACCAGTAATCATTTTTAAAGCTTCTTTTTGGCTTCATGGTTCTGCTGATAAAATAAATGTTATACTTTAAAGACTTCAGCTATAGCTCATTTGCTAACATTTTGAATGGCCGACTTAATACAATTAACTGTTAGTTTGACTAGCTCTAGAAATAGACAGTATTAAAAACTAGGGGCCTAATCCTCTGAGATGATACCTTCTCAAACAAGACCCTCAGAATTCAGTGTCAGAGAGAGTGATTACTTGTTTATTTTAGTACTATTTATGCTTGGTTGGGAAGTCAGTCTCAATAAATGTTAAAGTGGAACTTACAGGGGGGGTTGAAAGGAAGTAACTTTCAAATTTGTGTAATAGTTAGATCCTTCAGGTAGGCAGATAAAACTTTCCATAGTGTAAAACATACATGTTAGATAATGTACAGTGTATAAAAGAGGAGAGGCCTGTCTCTGTCCTCTTTTCTTTAATTAATATTTTGTACAGGAGCTGTTATTTAATGTAGTCTGTCCCTTTCCCAAGCCAATGACTGAAATGTGTATGCAAGACTTCCACAACAAATTCAGGCCAAGCATGTAATTTTTCTGTCCTTTCCTTTAATCATCTCATTTCTATGCTATATGTGCAATGGCAGTTTAAAAACAAATATTTGTGAAGTGGCTTTACAGATCTTTTATATCATTTGACATGTTAGACGCCCCTTAATAGCTCTGTGTTCTCTTTAGTAATATACATAAACCATTTTTTCTCTAGTTATGTTTAACTAGCTAAATGTAGTCAGTTCTGTTGTCTTATACAGAATTTGCCCCAAACTTCTTGATGGTTATATCTTTAGGTGAATGTGAGATGGCTCCATTTAACCTCTAATTTCTCTGGTACTTGTAATTTTAATTATTTTAGGTTTGCAGTGGCCCATTAACATGTTCTCTCTCAAAGATTTGATTTATACTCTATATGGTACTAATGGCTTTTCCCCATAAAATACCATATTTGTTTGTTGTGGTGGTGGTTGTTGTTTATATTTATATTACAGTAGTGCCCAGAGGCCTCATACGAAACTGGGGCCCCATTGTTCTAAAGACAGTATGAATATATAGTAAGAGTAAGTCTTTATCAGTGATTTTACAATCAAAATAGACAAGACGAACAAATGGTTAGAGGCACAGAGAGGTGAAGTAACTTGCCCAGGGTCACATAGTAGGTCCCTGGCAGAACTGGGGAAAAAACAGGTGTTCTGAGTCCCAGTTTACCCCCATATTAAATAGTCCATCAACCATTATAATTTCTAATAATAATTTCTGATTTTTATATCAATCCTATTCATGATTATAATTCTAGGGCCTAATTTCACAATGATTTATGCTTTTCCTTAACTTTACACACATGGTGAGCAGTCCTGTTGAAGAAAAGGGGACTATTCCCAGTGCATAGAATTAAGTACAGGTATAAAATCTATGCAGGATTGGCATATTAGGTTGTGACTAGTTTAAACAATTATATTTCTAAATATAGGTCAATCTGGAATGTTGTATATGTCAGTTTTTTGTAAAACACAGTTTGCCTCTCTTGAGCTGCTAAAGAGTAAAGTTGTTCACTATAGATATACTTAATAAAATACAGTGCTTTTCTATCAGGATAAAAAATAAAGCTGATGAATTTTACTTGATTTGAAATGAATGACAGTTTGACAGACTGATTTGATTAAAAGCTTTTGAGTACTGTAATTGGATATTGTCTGTGTTCTTTACTGCTGATAATTTGTAGAGGATACCGTGTGTGGATTTATACTGATTATTGTACAATAATAAAGCAAGACAAGACACTAGATCCTATTCACAGCATGCATTCTGACTACACTGTGTACTTTCATCTCAGCGCTCCTCACCAGGAATACTGCTTCCTGTTTCCCTCCTTGTGCCGATAATCTTTTTGGTGCTGACGTGGATTACCTGGTCTCAAAATGTTTTCAGAAATAAAAAGTTGTGTTTGAGAAGCAGTAGAACCTTTAGTTAGATTCTTTAAGTAAAATTTAAATTTGTAAAGTGTAGGGTTGATATTATCTTTAATTCATTCTTCCACAGTTGCCAGTACACAAATTAATTTTCCCGGGAGAATTCTTATAACAAACTAAATATATGGGGACAAATAGATATTTGCCTCTAAATTTGAATGAATTTTTGTTACTTTATTTTTAAAAGGGTTATATTTAAGGCCTTTGGTACACTACAGTTCATTTCCAACAATCCAACAGCTCTCTGGCTTATTTAAAAAATCATCCAGTGGAAAAAAATGTGCTCCTCTTTTTAATCTCTGCCATGAGTTCCTATTTTTCCCCTTCTGTGTACTTCTGAACAACAGATGAATGCATTTCTTTCTCTTCCTCTGACTCCACCTTATTAATGCATTTCTTTTCCTTGCTACATTGCTCTGACCTTGCTTTGTTAATTGCTTTTTTCTTCTTCTCAATTAACTGGTTTCTCACACATCCCTCTATCACCCTGGGTCCTCACAATATATATTTTCACCTTTTTTTGGCAAGTCTGTCTTCTATAGTCTCTCCCACCTTTTCTTCTGTTCCTTCAAATAGTAGTCTTTTGTGACCACTTTTTTTGTCTCTCCGTCCCAGCTAAGCATCTTGTTCACAGAGAGGGGCTGAGCACTACTGGCCTGGAGGCTGGTTTCTTTGATTCTCCTGGACTGGTCTCTTCTTTACACTTTTCCCAACAGGTGAAACTGATCTTTAGCCCATACTACGGTGCACATTGGACCATGTTGTGTGGCCAGATATTGATGCCTGGAGTCTGTCCTCAGGGTTGTTGGGGAGGAAGGAAACACTCAACACCACAGCTCCATTGTGCTGTGTTCTGGATAGTATTGCCTGCATGAATACATATCTGCTTTAGTAGTAACCATAGAGACTGGAGTGATGGTGTAAAGTGGCCAGAAGTTTGGTCTGAAATTTACAAGGTTTCTCTTGATTTTGAAGTTTAAAAGATTGCTGAGACAACCTCCGTCTACACCAATCTAGGTCTGTCAGTTGGATCTCACTCATCAGTTCCTGCCTCATCCAACTGCCCATGACTTTGATAGCAGGTTCTGGAAGTGGGTGTTTAAAACTTGGGGCAGTCCTGGCCAAAGTAGGAGAGTTGACATAGATGATCATCACCCCTAGTTTGAATATGATTGCAAAAGTAATGTAATATGTGAATAATTGACTAAAAACTATTCAGCATAAAATGTGAAATTTCTGGTTTCATACTTAAAAATAAAGTTCACTTTAAGCTTGTTTCTTCTCACTTAATAACTGATGACTAGTGAAAACACAACAGGTTGCTTTTAGAACATTTTAAATCTGATTAATGCCTGTACTTTACATGCAGTGCCACCCTTTTGGCTTTCCTGGTCGAACTTCTTAAGAGTTCAGTAGCCATGCAAGAACAAATGCTGGGTGGAAAAGGCTTTTTAGTCATTGGCTACCTCCTTGAAAAGGTAAGTTGTATTAATATTATTCTTTGCATTAATACGATCATTCTGAAAACCTAGCTGAATACAGTATTTTCAGTCATGTATTTTTTTGTGCTACTAGTCTTTTAGTTCTCCATGTTAGTAAGTATCTAGGAAGTTCTGTAATTTTAATATTTTATATGCTGTTTACAGGATGCTTTTCTTCTTTTCCGGCCTGATAGTTCACGTCATGTACTAATGTTCAGAAATCCCTTTTCTCTTTCCTCATATTTATTAGTAACTTCCCTTTAAGCTCAGATAAGTCTTACCCCTCAAATCCTGTGTAGAACTGGAAAGCCAAGTTTAAACATAGTGAGCACTCTTTAAAAGTTCCTCCAGTTTTTGTTTATTTTTATTATTTCATTTTATTTACACATACAATCCACATCAAAAGGAGTAACTATCTCTTATTCTAGGCACCCCTGAAAATTCCTTAAATATACAGTTTTGAATAGACAAATGCTGTAATGTCCCTTCAACCATTAACTAACAAAACAATAATAATAGGGAATGGGCTACCATCAAGAGCAGTCTCCTTCCAAAGAGTTCCCATTCCTTCATATCTAGGAAAAACAAATGAGTCTTGCATCATGTCCCGAAGTTCACTAAGCTTTGGTTATTTATGATTGGATGAGTAATGAATCCGAAACCTGAGGAGTTCTTGTCAGATGTGCTCCACCAGCTGCCTCCTTGACTCAGGAAGGAATGGACTTCTCTACCAGTAATAGACCTAGTACTTGTCTACAAGTAGTTGCCAACCAAGAAGAGCATATCATCCAAACCTATGCTGTTGGAACAAATGATCCCAACACCTCCAAGCACAGATGTAGCATTTGTTCCCTCCAGAACTTACTTTGCTCCCATGGTGCCAGATAGTTCAGACCAAATTCTTGAAATTTAGTCCTCAAAGTAATTTTCCCCATAATGGAAGGTATTTGTATCAGCAGCCAAGTGGAGACAGTTTAGAACAGCCAAGCTGTCCACCACTTGAAACGAAATCACTGACTGAAACTTAGTAGATGCTATTATGGAGCAAAATAAATGTTTCTTTCCTTGTACTGCCAAGGCAAAAGACTTTAAAAACACCTTAATGAGCCCTAGACTTGGAACCACTAGCACTCTAGTCACCCTACTACCTATTCCAGTTACTGTAAACTTAAGTGACCTATGATGAAGGTGTGAAAGAGGAAACTTCATTGATAGTTGGGAACAAAATGTGTTATAAAATTCCATTAAATCATAAATGTGGGTCCCTTACTGTAACAGTATTGTCACATAAAGCCTCCTGAAAATTTACTGGTTCCATTCGTTTCTGAGGGTGAACATCAAAAATGGTTTATCACTATAGGAGAAGTGAGTTCCAACCTGAAATTCAAAGAAGGCAATGACTGATATATAAGGGTATCATTTCCACCTTCTTTTCCATTCTGAGCATCAGATCAAGTTTGACCAGCTGCATGAATTGAGCTGAAAAACATCTGCGATAGTGCTATTGGTGCCAGAATGGCCACATACAGTTTATTTTAGATAGGATAACACTTTTTTTTTTTTAAAGACGGACTACAAATCCTCATGTTTCAAGGTATTTGCAAATCATTAAGTGATTAAGTTTATGAACACACTTCTCTTAAGAGCATTTTATTCATAATTCAGTTGCTTTCCTTGCCAGATGGCTTCTGTACTGTGGAAGACTGTGCATGGTTAGTAAACAGGGCCGGCTCCAGGGTTTTGGCTGCTCCAAGCAGCCCAAAAAAAAAAAAAAAAAAAAAGCCGCGATTGCGACCCGCGGCTGCAATTCGGCCGAAGGTCCTTCGCTTCCAGCATGAGTGAGGGACCGTCCGCCGAATTGCCGCTGAATTGCTGGACCTGCCGCCCCTCTCCGGAGGGCTGCCCCAAGCACCTGCTTGCCAAGCTGGTGCCTGGAGCCGGCCCTGTTAGTAAAACACAGGGAAGCCTCTGGAAGGAAGATAAAACTCAATTTGTCTAGTCCCTTTGGAAGTTACTTTTAATTTAATTATGATGATCTAGGCCTACAAGTGTGCAATAGGTTTCTGAAAGTGTTTAAAGGATAATCTAAAACACATAAGACACAGGGTGAATGAAGAGTTTCAGTCCCCCAGAGCAAGAGTTTTTTTTCTTTCCACCTCTCCCCACCCACCAGGACTTGCAAGATCCACTATCAAGACTTTTCACCATTTTTCTACTTATTGGTCAGTAATAGGACAGGATGCTCTGACGAATGATTCCTTCCATAAAACTAATATTCGGTCACAAATTCCAAATGAATATACCAGCTGTCATATAAAGCCCAATTGGTCCCTGATTTAATCTTCATTATTTGGAGATTAAATTTGGTTAGGATTTTTTCCCATGGATGGGAATTGCACAACACCACATTCCAATACCTCTTCCATGAGTGGGGCACCTCATGTTTGGACCTTTTCGCAATCTGTGAGAACTGCAAATTTGCCCTCTATTGCTCCAGAGGGATGGTGGGAGATGACTCAGGGCGACATCCTTCTCCTTTCCCTCCTCCTGCAAGTCATCTGCAAGATTCATCAGGATCGAGCAAGAGTGATACTAACAGCCCCATTTTGGCCATGACAGTGCTGGTTCATGGACCTCCTGAAATGGTCTGCCTGCACATCGCTCTGCCTCTCCACAGAGCCGGATCTCCTCATTCAAGACCAGGGCCAGCTCCGGCATCCTAGCCCTCTTCACCTCACAGCTTTGTTTTTGGATGGAGCTCAAGCTCTGGCAGTGCCTGCTCCACCCCAGTGCATTGTATCCTTACTCAAAGCAGAAGAACATCCACCAGAGCCTGCTACCAAGTGAAATGAAAGCACTTCACCTCCTGGGCACACCATCAGCAATACCCACTCACGACGATATCCATACCTATTGTCCTGAACTGCCTTCTTGAACTCAAGATTTCGGGCCTAGCCCTTAGCTCCATATGCGTCCACCTGGTGGCATTCAGTGCCTTCCTCCACCCAATGGATGGCATTTCTGTGTTTACACACCCTACTATAGTCTGTTCCCTAAACGGCCTGCTCCACACCTTCCCTTCATTACAAAAACTCACACCCTTGTGGGACCTTAATCTTGTTCTCACTGCTCTCAGAAAACCGCTCTTTGAACTCCTGGTGATGTCCTCCCTTTCATATTGCTCCATGAAGGTAATCTTCGTACTGGCCATTACCGTGGCTAGATGGGTCACTGAACTAGTGGCCATGATGGCTGAGCCCCCAGACACCATATTACACAAAGGCAAAGTGTCTTTGCATCTACACCCTAAATTACTTCCTAAGGTGGTGTCCAAGTTCCACCTCAATCAGTGTATACACCTCAGTTTTCTACGCTAAACCCTACACCTCAACTGCGGACAGACTCCTCCACTCCCTTGATGTCTGCAACAAACCCTTGACTTCCGAACATCATCATAACTCTGTTAGCAATTGCCAAATGATGCAAGGGCCACACCCTTTCCTCACAACTCATTTCCAAATGGGTCTCTGGGTGCATCCAGGAATGCTACACGTTCAGCAACATGAGGCAACCTGATGTCATCACGGCGCACTGTACCAGACTCAAGCAGCCATGTCGCCTGTGCACATTTTTACCTCAAATTACACCATTGCCCAAGCAGCAGCAGCAAATGCAGGAGTAGGCCAAGCTGTATTGCACTCAGTACTTTCACCCCCATTCTCGCACCCACCCTCCATGCTGATCACTGCTTGCCACTCACCCACATTTGGAATCCATATAGGGACCATCATTTGAAGGAGACGAGGAGGTTACTTACCTGTAGCTGGAGGTTCTTCAAGATGTGTGGTCCCTATTTGGATTCCAATATCTGCCCTCCTTCTCCTCTGCTCCACACCGGAATATTCAGCAGTAAGAAGGGCAAGGGAGAGGCGTCAACCCACATGGCCTATTATAACCTCGGACAGAAGCACGAGGCGACGCACAACGCATGCAGGTTAATGGACTCTGCTATGAAACCTTCCAGGGCTGGCACATGGCGCACATGTGCACCCATGTTTAGAATCCAAATAGGGATCCCACATCTTGAAGAACCTCCAGTTACAGGTAAATAACGTCCTCTCTTACTTACCTGGTAAATGCTCCTGTCAAACTTGCAGCTATAAGAGAAGAATTATTATTTTTCATTTCACATCTAGCCTCACTATTCTTATTGTAGATTTCTCTACACTTACATGCATATGACCGAATAGAATGGAGAGAGATTATTTTCTGACTTGCGCATCAAATGAACTCTTATCTATGTGTCAGTTGCAAAATGTTTTTACTGGTGGTGATGCATTATTCCCACTCTACCTACCACCTGATTTGTGATCAAGAGGTTGACCCTTGCCTCCAATTGGTCCATGCATGATGCCAGCCCCCATAGCCCACTTGTTAAATTTTCAAACACCTTCATGCTTCCTCCCATGCTGCCCCTCATGCTTCGGAGAAGCTCACCATAAACATGCACAAAGCTACCTGATTATCTACATTCAAAACTCTAATTTGTCATAATGCCTACAAAATAATTGATAACCGTTAGGCTGCTGGTGTGCTGTGACCACTGCCTATCACCAATATTGTCTGATTGTTTCCTTTATACTCCATTGTCTGTCTGTCTGTCTGTCTGTCTGTCTGTCTCTCTCTCTCTCTCTCTATCATTTGTCTTATACTTAGATTGTAAGCTCTTTTGGGTAGGGGCAATTTTTTTGTTCTGTGTTTGTACAGTGTCTAGCACAATGGAGTCATGGTCCATGACTAAGCCTCCTAAGGTGTGTTTACACAACATTTTGAAGCAAGCCTCCAAGTCTGGGTTGACAATGGGGCTAGTGGGCTTGTGCTAGCACTCTAAAAATAGTTGTATAGATAGAGCTTTGAAATTTCATCTCAGGCTCTGAAGCCCACCCTACTCTTTAGTATTCAGAGCCTGAGCTCCAGAGCCTTGCTCTATAATGCTGTGTAGACATACCGCTAGGTGCTACAATAATACAAATGAAGAAGAAAGAACCTATCTTAAGTCTCAAATCTCAGGCTGAGTTGCAGCATTGACAATTAGAAAAGAAAATCTTTTACTTGTTAAGGAATATACCATATTTTCTCAGTTAATAGACATAGAACATTAAAAATAACTGATACCCTTACAATGGCATTGTGTTGCTGCTCAACACTATTGTTTTCTCTTGTTTACTTAAAAAAAAAATGTAAAATGGATCTACATGTCATATCACTTCAAGTGAGAAAATAGCACTTCATCCATGATTTTACACTGTATGCTATGAAACTGAAGGCTTCTTTAAATAAAAAGGTAGTAAGAAAAAAAAATCTAAATTCAAACTACTCTATAGGTTTAAAAACAAAAGCCTGCTTGCTCAGTTGTGTATTGAGACACCCATTAACTTGGGGAAAAAATGTTCCACCATAAAATATTTAAGTAGTTCACAGCACTGAAGAAATGCTGAAGAATTCAAAAGGAATTAACGAGACACAACACTTCAAAGAGTGGAAGACTGACTATGATATGGAGGAAAATAAAATGGAGAAAACAGGAAAAAAAATAATCTTAGCTGCAGATATTTGAGCATAGTTTCAAAGCAAATATTGAAGTTAAGATTCAAACACCTTATCAGTAAGCAAAAAGGAGCATTTAAATCTTGACCATTACTGAGATGAATTATTAGTGAACACAATATTCATCTTTTGAACTGGGAAACTGTATGGACCAAAAAATAGTTTTCTTCTCTGTGAGAAAGACCAATAGTATGAGTTATGAGAATGTATATGTATTTGTCTGATTTTATTCTTGTCTTTAAGAATAAGAATGTAGCATTTTACTCGTGCTTAGTAAATACTGCCCCAGTTCAAATCTCTTCTTTTAGAGTAAGGCTGGAAGATTGAATGAAAGTGTATTAAGACCGAGTTTACATTTTTTTTTTCCTTTGTTCAGTCATCTAGAGTTCATATAACCAGGGCAGTTTTGGAGCAATTTTTGTCTTTTGCAAAATATCTGGATGGATTGTCACATGGAGCACCTTTACTGAAGCAATTGTGTGATCACATCCTTTTTAATCCTGCTATTTGGATACATACCCCTGCAAAGGTATGTGTACAGTGTAAATGTGTTGTTGCTTCTTGTACTGTAAAGTGACATACAAGTTTTCCTTTACCTATGGTAATTAATGCAGCTTACTTTTTTAAAATGCAGTATTAAATATTTGTAATTGTAAACCAAAGGCAAAAAATCCTGTAATTTGCAGTTTTACATCTAACATGTATACTGAGTTTTTAATTGTTCATCTTTTCTGTTAGGAAATATGATAGAAATGATTACTCATCCCCAATAAAAATCAACCTGCAGTTTTTTTCATGCATTGTGGTTTAAGACTGTATGAATGAAAACGAAATGCAAAATCTGAAAAATCATACTTCAAGCAGCCAAAATATGAGCCATTGGGGAAAAAAATCACTCATTCTATAATAATTTTAATTCACTTACTGTTAACATCTCTATTTAATATGAAAATAAGATTTAACTTTATATTTGTGGGCTATAATTTTATTCTTCAGGTGCAGCTTTCACTGTATACCTATCTGTCTGCTGAATTTATTGGCACTGCTACTATCTACACCACCATACGCAGAGTAGGAACAGTATTACAGCTAATGCACACACTGAAATACTACTACTGGGTAGTTAATCCTGCTGATAGCAGTGGCATTACTCCTAAAGGACTAGGTAAGTACAATACAGTACAATTCAATTTTATAACAAACTGATTATACAACTTTCTCATAATGAACAACGATAACAGCAATGGAAACGTGAGAGCTCGTGTAGCCGTTAGACAAGGAATTAGATGAAAGTTGATAATAGGTGCCAATGTGTGAAGCTGGCTGACAGCTTAAATACTACATAAATACTTACTTTCATGAAATATTAAATGATGTTTTATTGCACTTTATGCATCTCTTTTTGGGTACTTTTGAAAATAATCAATTTTTAGGTGTCTTCATAGATACCTGTGCTATGTGTTTAAAAAAAAAAAAGAAATTTTTGATTTTCTGATTTTTATTAACTTGTCATCCCTCACATACGATATAATTCTGTAGTTCTATATTTCTATAATACCTCTCTTCTGATTTGCTGCAGTTTGTAATAATTTTACAGTGCTCTCAGAAAATGCATTTTACATTGTGCCTGTCTTATAGGCAAAAGGAACCTTCACTGCACAAGATTTCACTTTTGCGTAGTGATAGACTACTGTCATAGGTGACCCTTAAAATTGTGTGGACAGCTCTGATTTTTGTCTCAGATCTCTAACGCCGTATTTTAAACTCAGTAATATTTTCTCTCTACTCTAATTTAACAGCATTTAGTTACATACAGGTTTTTAGCTCAGTAAGTAATTAAATGCAAAAACCACAATAATATATGAGGCTAAATTGAATCTATAGTATATGTGCAGGTTTTACGTACTGCAGTACTCCTGTTGCATTTAATGGACTACTCTTGGGTAAAGCAAACTTTTGGTTCAAAGGCTCTGAGAGCCACTGGAAGTTTACTAATTTCCTCCTCATCTTCTGATCTTTCCTATCCTGCTGACAAACTAAAAACTTAAGAGAAATTTTATTTCTGTGCTATAATAGTATCACACTGACATTTTTTAGTTTGAGAATACAGAAATTAAGGAAAAATATGAATAGTTTGGAATAACCATAAATTGTCAGGGAGCTGTTGGCATAATACGTTTTTTCCATTTCTTATGTTTATGAATAATAATGCAATTGCAGGGATAGAGCATCCCATAGAGAGGTATCCCCACTTTCGAAGTGAGGAGGCAGAGGATCTCAAAAGGAGTCACTACCAGAGCTAGGATTACACCTCAGGATTTCCTTGTTCCCAGCCCTCTGCTCATTCCTCTACATTATGCTTAGTTTTCTTTCTATGATAAAATGATAAAAAACTGCAAATGACTTTTTTGTGCTTACATTTTCCATTAAAGTGAATGAGAAGTCTATATAATAGTAAATTATGAAAACTACATCTGGTAACTGGTGGTTAAGTAGAGAAATAGCTTTTCTATAGATACCCACCTCAGAGATTTCCCATTATTGTCTTGCTTCAAGCATAAGACCAAGTGGGAACTTCAGTAACTTCACAGTTTGGAAACTTTGATGCACCCATAGAGGTGCCTCTTGCGTCCCTCAGTCAGGTTCCTTGGGATGTAGAACCTTGGCAGTACCAGAGGGGCAGAGGCTGCAGAGTATGCTAGGTTCAGGAATTATTATCATAAATCATCTTACTCTGTTCTGAGCCCGGTGAGATGACTGTGTGGTAAAACCAACCAACCAATCAAACAAACCTCAAACTGATTTTTGTCTACACTACAGATTCCAATGTTGCTATTCGTGGAACACCATCCATTGAGGGTGCTAGATTCCAAAAATCATAGTGTCTGTAAGTCCTGAACTATGGTCTGAAAATGTGTCAAATTAATTCAGGGCTTTAAATTTGATATCGAAGGGTTTTTTCCTCTTCAGAAAATCCACCTCATACTCACATGACAACTTATTATTGACCTATTCTCCATAATGTACCTAACTTTCTTGAATCTGCTTCAAATTGCAGACTCTGTCATGGGGTTTTCAGAATATGCCAGTCAAGCTCAGATAATATACAGTTCTTTCAGTCTGTAGATTTCTTAACAATTTAGAGTTCAAAGCTATGGGACACTTAACAGTATTTCAGTATTTGTTGAGTGCTACAGTATGTGCTATCAGGTATTGTATTTCCATCAGCATCAAGATGCTAATAAACCTCAGCCTTTCCAAAGCAAGTAATGAGAGATAATTGGATGCAAATTAGTAGCACTTTAATGTTGATGCCTTTAAAGCCTGTCTGCTAATGAATATGTTGGCAGTTTTATAAGAGACCTTAGAAGTGTAAGTATACCTAATTTTCAGTTTAAAATTAAAAAATTGATAGTGTTATGCTTCAAATAGCTTATGAAATACTGAAAAGGAATGCAAGAATTTCTAAATTTTCAATTTTATTTACAGTTTTAAAAATTGCTTAACTGATCACAATTTTGAAAAAATATAGAAATACTTGGATGGATCTGATTAATTTTTTGCACTTGAATTGCTTCAGTCCATATTAGCTATTCCATTTATCCAGTCCTTTTAAGGCATTGTGTTAAAGTTTAACAAATGCTTTAATAATTGTTTTAATGATTTTCTTTTAAAAAAATCATTTTGTAGTCTTGGATTTATGTCTCAGAGGATTACTTACAGTAAAGGCAGAAGATAATTCCTATAACAACAGCTCTTGAATTGTAGCATTCTTTCTTTGTGTTTTTATCACACTTCTCTGACTCACCAAATTTTAATCAAAGTGTAGTTTAGTATATAGTTTTAAGCAAAAATGTACTCACTGGCTATTATACAGTTATTTAAAAGTTTTTAAAAATTTAAAAAGAGACAACGTAGCTCACTTCTTTAAAAGAAATATTCCATATTCTCATTGTGTTAAAAGCTCAGCAGTCAGGAAGACAAGACCATTGCAGAGAAGCTAAATGAATTCTTTGCAATAGTCTCCAATGCAGAAGATAGGAGCTTCCCACCCCGAGCCATTCTTTTTAGGTGATAAACCTGAGGAACTGTCCAAAATTGAGGAGTCAGTACAGGAGGTTTTGGAAATAAATTAAACAGTAATAAGTCACCAGGACCACATGGTATTGACTGAAGATTTCTGAAGGAACTCAGATATGAAATTGCAGAACTACTAACTGTGGTATATAAACTATCACTAAAATTGGCCTCTGTTCCAGATGACTGAAAGATCTCTAACATAATACCAATTTTTTTTTTTTAAAAAGGCTCCAGAGGTGGTCCCGGCAATTCCAGGCCACTAAGCCTAACTTCAGTACCTGGCAAATTAGATGAAACTATAGGAAAGAACAGAATTATCAGACACCTAGATTAACACAATTTTGGGGGAAAGAGTCAGCATGGCTTTTGTAAAGGGAAATTATGCCTCCCAAATCTATTAAGATTCTTTGAGGGGGTTCAACAAACATGTGGACAAAGGTGATCCAGTGTGTATAGTATACTTGGACTTTCACAAAGCAACAAGGACCCTCACCAAAGGCTGTTAAACAAAGTCAGCAGTCATGGGATAAGAGGAAAGGTCCTCTCATGGATCAGGAAGTGGTTAAAAGATAGGAAACAAAGGGTAGGAACAAATGATCAGTTTTCAGAGTGGAAAGAGCTAAATAAGGGAGTTTCCAATGGACCAATACTGGGACCAGTGCTGTTCAACATATTCATAAATGATCTGGAAAAAGAGGTAAACAGTGACAAAGTTTGCAGATGATACAAAATTAGTCAAGATAGTTAAGTCCAAAGCAGACTGTGAGGAATTACAAAGGGGTCTCTCAAACCTGGATGACTGGGGAACAAAATAGTAATAGAAATTCAATGTTGATAAATTCAAAGTAATGCACAGTGGAAAACATAATCCTAACTATATATACAACATGATGGGGTTCTAAATTAGCTGTTACAACTAAAGAAAGAGATTGTGGATAGTTCTCTGAAAACAGCTCCTCAATGTGCAATGGCAGTCAAAAAAGCTAACAATGTTAGGAACAATTAGGAAAGGGATAGAAAAGAAGACAGTACATATCACAGTGCTACTGTATAAATTCATGGTATGCCCATACCATGAATACTGTGTGCAGTTCTGGTCACTGCATCTCAAAAAGGTATATTAGAATTGGAAAGATGCAGAGAAGGGTAACAAAAATCACAGTTCCTCGGGGCCAGGATAAATTTCACAACAGCAAGGGCTGTCTTACCACAGGACAGATAGCTTGCACTTCAGTCATAACTGAACACTATGGTATTGCATCCAGCGACAACAGTACATACTTGCCTCATGTTGTTAGGGCATATGTCCAATGTACATATGTGATGCTGCTTGCCAGAGTTTGCCCAACGTCCCTACAACTCTGGGTCAGGTAAGTATACTCCCCCACAAAGCATCAATTGAGCACTATTTTAATTTGGTATTTTGCCCTCACAGTACCGACCTGTTGGCTGCATCCAGGCAGTGCTCAAAAGGAGTGTCATTCATGACCCCATTGCCATCCAGTGCAAAAGTCACAGATGAGTCTGGGGACCCCCTCTGGACCACCCTGCAGATACAGGAACATGGATCCCAGAGGACATGAAACTGCACATAAAAGTCTTGGAGCTCAGAGTCTTCAGACTCACATGCAAGGCATTCTTTCTGATCTTATAACATTCTGTAGAATAGATACAGACAAACAGTACCTCAACAATATGCCATATGAGCAAGGGAGTGCCATCTTTTTCTCCCTCTTCAGGGAGGCAATCAAACTATGGAGCTGTTGCTAGCTGCATGGCATAATCCAGATAGCTCTCCACCTTCTGGGAGCCAAGAACATTTTCATAATTTCCTAATCAGGCAATCTGTCAAGAATCAGAGTGGATACTGCTGAAATCCATCACCAGGTCACTATTCCATCAATGGTGCCACCAAGCACAGTGCTGAGTGCCCAAGCTTCTATTCCAGAGGAGATAGGAGCCACAGGATCTGTGCCAGACATTTTCCTTTTGTAGGGGAATCAGGGCCACCTTTACACTTCGCCCATGGATTCTGCTAATCCCCAGGATCATTGCCGAGGTCAGATGAGACCATGACAAATTCATTTTCACAGCTCCCTACTGACCGAGTGGCCTGTTGTCCACACAACCCCTGATCAGGCTCCCTGGCCACCCAGACCTGGTGTCACAAAATCAAGATAAAGCATTCCATCCAGACCCAAAGTTGCTGAAAATGATGGCCAGGATGTTGACTGGTTGAGTGCCATGGAAAGGGATGGCCACTCACCCATCAAGGAAATCTTGTCACAGAGCAAGAAGCTTCCCAGGAGGAAAACTCCTCCAAATGGAAAAGGTTCTTGATATGGGTGGCCCAACACAGCCTAGAGTTGGGGCAGGTTCCAATACTGGGGATTCTGGACCATTTGCTGCAGTTAAAGTATATTGGGCTTTCATTTAGTTCAGTCAGAGTCCATCTAGAAGCCATATCATCCATTGATATAGCCACTCTTGGTCTTCCCTCATCTAATGGTATCTGAATTCCTTAGAGACCTAATGCATGCTTATTCATTGGTTACAGAAATTACTTCAGGATGGACCTCAACATTGTCCTTTTGAAGCTTATGGAGTTCCACCCATCCGTGCTCTTCCCAGAGTGCTTTGTTCACCATCTGATTTTCAAGTGATCTTTCTGGTGGTTATCACCTTGGCCAGAGGAGTGAATGAGCTTCAGGCACTCATGCTGGAACTCCTTTATACCTTGTTCCATTGGGACAAAGTGGTATTGAGGCTTCATGCAAAATTCACCCCCAAGATGGTTTCTGAATTCCACTTAAACCAGCCAAGCAACTTATTTGTGTTCTTCCTAAAGCCCCATTCCAAACCTTTGATGTATCCAGAGCTCTTCAATATTGCATTGACATGGCCAAATCTTTCAGATTATCCTTGCATCTATTTGTGGCTGGCTTCACTAAAGGTCAGCACGTTTCATCAAAGACTATGAAAATGGTTAACACTTATTTCACTGTGCTACCAGTTGGCTAATGTACCTCTCACACTAAGGGACACTTACTTCACCACCCTCTCCAGTGGCTTGTCCACATAGGGGATAATAGCCTGCTACTGCTAATAGTTCAGGGGTGGGCAAACTTTTTTTGACCTGAGGGCCGCACTAGGATTCGGAAATTGAATGGAGGGCCCATTAGGGGAAGCTGTACCTCCCCAAACAGCCAGGCGTGGCCCAGCCCCCGCCCTCTACCTCCTCCATCCCCCTCCCCTGCTTCTTGCCCCCTGATGGCCCGGGACTACTGCCCCATTGAACCCCCCCTGTTCCCTGGTGGCCCCCCCACGACCCCTGCTCCATCCACCCACCCTACTCCCTGTCCCCTGACCGCCCCCGGAACCCCCACCCCTAACTGCCCCCCGCCACCCCATCAAACCCCCCTCTCATTCTTGAATGCTCTCCCCTGGGAACCCCCACCCCATCCACCCACCCCTTCTCCCTGACTGCCCCCCGCTGCCCCATCCAACCCTCCCTCCTTCCTGACTGCCCCCTGGGACCGCTGCACCCATTCAACCCCCCCATACCCTGCCCTCTGACCGCCCCGACCCCTATCAACACCCCCGCCCCCTGACCACCACCCCGAATTCCCCTGGCCTCTATCCAACAACCCTGCTCCCTGCCTCCTTGCCGCGCTGCCTGGAGAACCAGTGGCTGGCAGTGTGGCTGTGGCTGGAGCCAGCCACGCCACCGTACAGCACAGAGCACGGGGTCAGGCCATGGCTCTGCAGCTGCGCTGCCCGGCCGCCCAGAGCATTGCGCCGGCAGTGCGGCATGCTAAGCCTGTGGGGGGGGAGGGGCAGAACAGCGGGGGAGGGGCTGGGGGCGAGCCTCCCGGGCCAGGAGCTCAGGGGCTGGGCAGGAAGGTCCCGCGGGCCATAGCTTGCCCACCTCTGTACTAGTTACTCCATTAGCTCAAGTGGTATAAGTCTGTGCTATGGATCTAGAGGTTACATTTTTTCTGATGACCCTTCTGGAGACAGTCAGTACGGTTCTATATGATGGCAATTCTATTTCTTCTTAAGTGTCTTCTGAATATTCCCACTTTTGGAACATGAGTGATTGGTGCTAATGAACAATGCAGCCCTTCTACTAGTAGTGCTTGTTAGACCAAATCATGCATCCCTCTCTAACCCCTCCCCTCAGCACTCCAGCATGTTCTGAGGGTGAGGCTATAAAAAGGGGCTATAGTGGTTGCCATTTCAATTCTTGCCAACTTGCTGACCAAGATGAATTTGAGTCCTTCTCAATAAGATCCGTAACAGCTTAAATAAGTGCTCACACTTCTGAATCATCTCTCCCCTCCCCCACATGGAAAAGGACAGGAAAAAACCACATCTCTTATACTACAACTACAGGGAAGGAGGGTGAGGCAGCTAAAGGTAGCAAGAGGCTTAAAAAGCTTGGATAGATGTTTAAATTAATGGGGGGGGAGTAGTGAGGGGTCAGTCAGCTCCCATCTCCCTTTGCCTGGCCAATGGGAGGCAGAGAATCTCTGAAGGAGTAGGAGCCCCTCCCCCCCATGTTCCCAGACATGTGGTCCCCCCATCTCTGGGGCTGTCCACCATACTGTGGGTCTGATCAAGTTTCCCGCTCAGTGAAATGGGTGGGTGGCTTTGTATAACAAAAATACAAAGCAAGGTTCATAAAATGAAAATATTTTTATCATAAGAATTCCAGTGCTTGAATGTTACCATCACTACATTTTAAGTGGCATTTGGTATTTCAAGATGAAAGAATGAAGCCTGTTGTCTGTGACTAATAATTTTACTGTAAGAAACTGAAAAATGTCACAGTATGGGAAAATGGCACAAGACATTTCATTGTCCGAGACTACTGAAGCTCTGAGCTAATTTGACATGAGGCTTTTTAGATTCGGAGGAAATTTTAATGGAAATTTTGCCAATTTCAGAAATTCATTGTGGATGTTACAGTGCATTCAAATAACTTATCTTTGGAAGCATGAAATGTCTCATTAAACTGTAAACCTATTTATTTTAGACATTTACAAAGCTTAATGTTTTCTTGTTTTATGGACATTATTACTTGGGGAGGTAAGGAAATACATTTTCTTTAATATTAGTACAATAGCTTGATTTAATATCAGCGACAGACAAAACCTGCTTTAAGGCTTTATTCCTGTGTAGTGTCTTAAGAAGCAAAATATGGATGGTTTTGTGACCTTCTAGTTAAACGAATATTGTCTAGAGCCAATGGATTTGTAAGTTTATATAAGAAGTCTCTCAATACAGAAACTATATTTGTCATCTCTGTATACGTCTCTTGAAATGGAATTGCAAGCACCTTGAATTGTTTCAAAGGTTGATTAGTTTATGTAGCTTTGAAAATATTTTGGATCTGCTGCTTGGATACTGCTTTGTAATTTCAAGCAACAATGCTCATCTTTGGATTTTGTACAGTAGAAATTAAGGCTTAATTTCTCAAATCAACACTTTAAAAAAAAAAAAAAAGTATGTGGTTCTTTAGAAATTTAGCACCTCGGAACACACATCATCAGCACACTGTACATTGAGACAGATCTACAAAGTGATTTTTTTACTATTTACTAGCAATACAACATGGAAGGAAATCCAGTTTTATACTTTAAATTGTGAGTTTTACCATTTAAAGTTGTGTTTTGTAACTGTTCTTAACCAAGAATCCACCAAACAATCATAATGGATGGGTTTCTCTCCTATGGCAGTTCAAGAGTAGAGCTGAGTGAATAATTGATTTTTTTTTTTTTTTTTTTTTTTTTTTGTTCAGTGGCAGAACCAAAAACTGTAGGGGGGAAATAACCGCTTTGAACCGAAGCTGAATTGTTTTGTTTGTTCTCGCTAAAACAAAACAAATATTCAGGACCTTCTAAATGTTTCAAATGTCCTTTCAAAACATTTTTTACAAATGTTCTATTTTTTTCTTTTGCAGTTTTTCCCCCAGTTGAAACTCTTTGCTGAATTCAACCCCAGTGTCCCTCCTTCTCTCCTTCACTTGAGCCCCTCTGACATCCTCTACCACCCATCATCATTTATCCCTCCCCCTCGATGCCACCCCACATCCCTTTCAACCTTATTCTCCACACTCCTCCTCCTGCCTCACCTGCCAGCAATCATTCACTTTTTTTTAACAAAAATACTTTTGATTACATTCCTCCACCCCAACAAAAGCAAAACACTTTCCAGTCATATTTTAGCAATATGCTGTGTGAATTTTTCCAGATTCCTGCCCTGGGTGGCACTTGAACTGACACTGGCTGGAGGCTAAAAGTTCTGTTAACTCCCCTGTCCATGCATGCCCAGTGTAATCTGTCTGGGGCATGAGCCTTAGAACTGCTTGACGCATGCATCACTGGAGAAGCAAACTTTTTTCCAAACCACATTTTAATTTGATTTCCCCCAAAGGGCACATTGGGCCATGCACTGTGTTGGGGTAACTCCTGAACTTTGGAAACTTTGATGCAATGATCTGAGTCCTGGTTTGATCTCTCCGTCTGTGCAAAAAAGCATTGCCAGAATAGGTTAACAAAAGCTGGGGTGGGGGAACCGCATCTCAGGAACCCCTCCCCTGTATTCCCATGAAGCGCACCAAATTTCAAGGCAATTCAAGTAACATTACAGATCTTAGAGCATTTAGAATAGTCAAACTTTAAACAGAAATCTGGTCTTATCTTTAAACTACAGCAGAGCTGCAATTCTGCTATAATCATACTCTGTTCTGTTAAATTTCATGTGATAAAATGTCAAGACAGGAGATTTTCACAAGGTTGGATATTTATAGCCATAGTGTATAAAGACATTTAGCAGTAGGCATTTGAGAGTAAGGTTCCTAACAGTTATATTCCTTCCCTCTTAAATTATTTTTCTGTGGAAATTGTAGGAAAGAAGATAGTTAACTCCTTTCTATTTCTTTATGATGGATGGTGCATTTTAATGATTGTATTACAAACTGAGTATTCCTCAAGTTGCCCAGGTAACCTTGGTGGTATGTTTCTGCTATTTACATTTTTATTTGAAGTTGCACCATTTCAAAATGTGTTACATGGATATTTAAAACAAAATCAAGGTAAGGACTTAACAGTGAATCCCTGAATGTTGCAGTTTAAATTAAAAATCTTAACATGACCTGGAAAGAAAAAATAATAGTGGTCATAGAATATCAGGGTTGGAAGGGACCTCAGGAGGTCATCTAGTCCAACCCCCTGCTCAAAGCAGGACCAATTCCCAACTAAATCATCCCAGCCAGGGCTTTGTCAAGCCTGACCTTAAAAACCTCTACGGAAGAAGATTCCACCACCTCCCTAGGTAACCCATTCCAGTGCTTCACCACCCTCCTAGTGAAAAAGTTTTTCCTAATATCCAACCTAAACCTCCCCAACTGCAACTTGAGACCATTACTCCTTGTTCTGTCATCAGGTACCACTGAGAACAGTCTAGATCCATCCTCTTTGGAACTACCTCAGGTAGTTGAAAGCAGCTATCGAATCCCCCCTCATTCTTCTCTTCTGCAGACTAAACAATCCCAGTTCCCTCAGCCTCTCCTCATAAGTCATGTGCTCCAGCCCCCTAATCATTTTTGTTGCCCTCTGCTGGACTCTTTCCAATTTTTCCACATCCTTCTTGTAGTGTGGGGCCCAAAACTGGACACAGTACTCCAGATGAGGTCTCACCAATGTCGAATAGAGGGGAACGATCACGTCCCTCGATCTGCTGGCAATGCCCCTACTTATACAGCCCAAAATGCCGTTAGCCTTCTTGGCAACAAGGGCACACTGTTGACTCATATCCAGCTTCTCGTCCACTGTAACTCCTAGGTCCTTTTCTGCAGAACTGCTTCCTAGCCATTTGGTCCCTAGTCTGTAACAGTGCATGGGATTCTTCCGTCCTAAGTGCAGGACTCTGCACTTGTCCTTGTTGAACCTCATCAGGTTTCTTTTGGCCCAATCCTCTAATTTGTCTAGGTCCCTCTGTATCCTGTCCCTATCCTCCAGCGTATCTACCACCTTTGAGGAGCAGTGGGCGCTGTCCGGGGTTCTCTGCTCGGTGTCCCCATCAGGTTCCCTTCTTTTGACCCTTTGACCGCACTCCTGTCCCTGTTTTTACATTAGTTGTCCCCCGTAAAAAAAAAGAAAGAAAAAAAAATCTACCACTCCTTCCAGTTTAGTGTCATCTGCAAACTTGCTGAGAGTGCAGTCCACGCCATCCTCCAGATCATTAATGAAGATATTGAACAAAACCGGCCCCAGGACTGACCCCTGGGGCACTCCGCTTGAAACCGGCTGCCAACTAGACATGGAGCCGTTGATCACTACCCGTTGAGCCCGATGATCTAGCCAACTTTCTATCCACCTTATAATCCATTCATCCAGCCCATACTACTTTAACTTGCTGGCAAGAATACTGTGGGAGACCGTATCAAAAGCTTTGCTAAAGTCAAGGAATAACACATCCACTGCTTTCCCCTCATCCACAGAGTCCGTTATCTCCTCATAGAAGGCAATTAGGTTAGTCAGGCATGACTTGCC
>NW_020664490.1:9599990-9612672 GCF_002925995.2 Terrapene triunguis
GTTATCTCCTCATAGAAGGCAATTAGGTTAGTCAGGCATGACTTGCCTTTGGTGAATCCATGCTGATTGTTCCTGATCACTTTCCTCTCTTCTAAGTGCTTCAGAATTGATTCCTTGAGGACCTGCTCCATGATTTTTCCAGGGACTGAGGTGAATCTGACTGCCCTGTAGTTCCCCGGATCCTCCTTCTTCCCTTTTTTAAAGATGTCGTAAGCCTATTCGTTCTCCAGTTACCATACTCTGTTTTTTTTAAAAAGCACTAAGTGATACCTGAATTTTTAATGTCAGAAACCTGCGAAGAAAAGCTTAAAAACTTATTATTTTCCTCTCTGGGTCACTCTCAATAAGTAATGGCTGCAACAGCAATACATTGATTTGGTGGTACATCCCTAACCATCCTGGCTACTAGCCATTGATGGACCTATCCTCCATTAAGTTATCTAGTGCATTTTTGAACCCTGTTATAGTCTTGGCCTTCACAACATCCGCTGGCAATGAGTTACACAGGTTGACTATGTGGTGGTTGAGGAAGTACTTCCTTTTGTTTGTTTTATACCTGCTGCCTATGACTTTCATTGGGTGATCCCTCATTCTTGTATAAGTAACATCTCCTCCTTATTCACTTTGTCTACACCAGTCAAGATTTTGTAGACCTCTATCATAGCCCCTCTTATTCTTCTCCTTTTCAAACTTCCCAGTCTTTTTAATCCCTCCTCATACGGAAGCTGTTCCATACCCCTAATCATTTTAGTTACCCTTCTCTGTACTTGTACCAATTCCAATATACTTGAGATGGGGAATCCATATCTGTACACAGTAATCAAGATGTAGGTGTACTATGAATTTATATAATGGCATTATGATATTTACTGTCTTATTATCTATCCCTTTCCTAATGGTTCCTAACACTGTTAGCTTTTTTGACTGCTCCTGCACATTGAGCAGATGTTTTCAGAGAACTATCCACAATGACTCAACAATCTCTTTCTTGAGTGGTAACAGCTAATTTAGACCCCATCATTTTATATATATAGTTGGGATAATATTTTCTCATGTGCATTACTTCACATTTATCAAGATTGAATTTCATCCGTCATTTTGTTGTCCAGTTTTGTGAGATACTAAAGAGTTTGTAACTCTTTGCAGTCTGCGTTGGACTTAACTATCTTGAGTAGTTTTGTATTGTCTGCAAATTTTACCACCCCACCTTATCCCTTTTTCAAGACAATGTATGAATATGTTAAACAGTACTGGTCCCAGTGTAGACCCCTGGGGGACACCATTATTTACGTCTCTCCTTTCTGAAAACTGACTGTTTATTTCTACCCTTTCTTTCCTATCTTTTAACTAGTCACTGATCCACGAGAGGACCATCCCTCTTTTCCCATGACAGCTTACTTTGCTAAGAGCCTTTGGTGAGAGACCTTGTCAAAGGCTTTCTGAAAATCTATGTACACTATATCCACCGGATTCCCCTCGTCCACATGCTTGTTAACCCTCTCATAGAATTCTAGTAGATTGGTAAGGTATTATTTCCCTTTACAAAAGCCATGTCGACTCCTCTCCAACAAATTGTGTTCATCTAGGTGTCTGATAATTCTGTTCTTTACTATAGTTTCAACCAGTTTGCCTGGTACTGAAGTTAGGCTGTAATTGCCGGGATCACCTCTGGAGCCATTTTTTAAAAATTGGCATCACATTAGCTATCCTCCAGTCATCTGGTACAGAATCTGATTTAAATGATAGGTTACATACTATAGTTAGTAGTTCTGCAATTTCACATTTGAGTTCTTTCAAAACTCTTTGTGAGTAACATCTGGTCCTAGTGACTTATTACTGTTTAATTGATCAATTTGTTCCAAAGCTTCCTCTAATGATACCTCAGTCTGGGACAGTTCCTCAGATTTGTCACCTAAAAAGAATGGCTCAGCTTTGGGACTAGTTACTTCTGTTACAATCTCTTCTGTATGCCTCTCTGTGGAGAGTTTTAAGCAGAGACTACACTTCTGAGTGTGAACCCCACCTTTGGTGGGGCACTTTTCTCTTGGTAAATTAAGAACAAGGTCTTATTTCTCAAAATTATTGGGAAGCCAGGCTGTCTATCCTTAGATAACTAGGACAGTGGGCAAAAGAATTTTGCTTCTGGCAAGGTGGAACCTGTCTAGTTGTTTTTAATAACCAGCCAGTTTATAATTGGACAAAGTACGTTACCTTAACTAAATTTAAAACAGGCCAATTACAAATACTGAGAATCTTAAATCCATTAAATCCCACTGTTTCTCTGCTTACCACCATTGAGCCCTATCTCCTCTCCAGCAACATGTGGTCTAACCATGTGGGGATAGATTCACAAAAGGACTAATGTGCCTAGCTTGCATTTTAGGTACCTAAATTCCAGAATCAGGCCCCACTGGGGTTCACAACACCCCAGCTCATCTGCCCCTGAACACTATAGGCACCTAAACTTGCTCATCACCTACATTTTTGCAGTAAAAGTTTCTTAAACATCTATGTTTCTGCTTGTGAGCATGCACACTGCAACCCCACACCAGGCATCTGGATGCCTAAGCCCCAGAGTGATTCATGTACCAGGAGAGATTGAAGGAGCCCCACATCAGACTGTGCTATAGCCCAGTGGCAAGGGCACTCACCTGAGGAGTAGCATATCCCAGTTCAAATCCATTCTTCCCCTCATATGGAGGGGGGACTTGAACTGAGTGTTGCCCACAGGTGAGGTGAATACCTTTACCTACTGCTCACAAACCGGGGAGGTTACAGGAAAAAACCATCCCAATGTGTAGAAAGAACAGTAAATATGGCAGGCGACCAGCTTGGCTTAACAGTGAAATCCTTGCTGACCTTAAACGCAAAAAAGAAGCTTACAAGAAATGGAAGATTGGACAAATGACAAGGGAGGAGTATAAAAATATTGCTCAGGCATGCAGGAGTGAAATCAGGAAGGCCAAATCACACTTGGAGTTGCAGCTAGCAAGAGATGTTAAGAGTAACAAGAAGGGTTTCTTCAGGTATGTTAGCAACAAGAAGAAAGTCAAGGAAAGTGTGGGCCCCTTACTGAATGAGGGAGGCAACCTAGTAACAGAGGATGTGGAAAAAGCTAATGTACTCAACGATTTTTTTGCCTCTGTCTTCACGAACAAGGTCAGCTCCCAGACTGCTGCACTGGGCAGCACAGTATGGGGAGAAGGTGACCAGCCCTCTGTGGAGAAAGACGTGATTCGGGACTATTTAGAAAAACTGGACGAGCATAAGTCCATGGGGCCGGATGCGCTGCATCCGAGGGTGCTAAAGGAGTTGGCGGATGTGATTGCAGAGCCATTGGCCATTATCTTTGAAAACTCATGGCGATCGGGGGAGGTCCTGGATGACTGGAAAAAGGCTAATGTAGGCTAATCTTTAAAAAAGGGAAGAAGGAGGATCCGGGGAACTACAGGCCAGTCAGACTCACCTCAGTCCCTGGAAAAATCATGGAGCAGGTCCTCAAGGAATCAATTCTGAAGCACTTAGAGGAGAGGAAAGTGATCAGGAACAGTCAGCATGGATTCACCAAGGGCAAGTCATGCCTGACTAACCTAATTGCCTTCTATGACGAGATAACTGGGTCTGTGGATGAGGGGAAAGCAGTGGATGTGTTATTCCTTGACTTTAGCAAAGCTTTTGATACAGTCTCCCACAGTATTCTTGCCAGCAAGTTAAAGTAGTATGGGCTGGATGAATGGACTATAAGGTGGATAGAAAGCTGGCTAGATCGTCGGGCTCAACGGGTAGTGATCAACGGCTCCATGTCTAGTTGGCAGCCAGTTTCAAGTGGAGTGCCCCAGGGGTCGGTCCTGGGGCCGGTTTTGTTCAATATCTTCATTAATGATTTGGAGGATGGCGTGGACTGCACTCTCAGCAAGTTTGCAGATGACACTAAACTGGGAGGAGTGGTAGATACGCTGGAGGATGGGGACAGGATACAGAGGGACCTAGACAAATAGAGGCAACAAAAATGATTAGGGGGCTGGAGCACATGACTTTTGAGGAGAGGCTGAGGGAACTGGGATTGTTTAGTCTGCAGAAGAAAAGAATGAGGGGGGATTTGATAGCTGTTTTCAACTACCTGAAAGGGGGGTCCAAAGAGGATGGATCTAGACTGTTCTCAGTGGTAGCTGATGACAGAACAAGGAGTAATGGTCTCAAGTTGCAGTTGGGGAGGTTTAGGTTGGATATTAGGAAAACCTTTTTCACTAGGAGGGTGGTGACGCACTGGAACGGGTTACCTAGGGAGATGGTGGAATCTGCTTCCTTAGAGGTTTTTAAGGTCAGGCTTGACAAAGCCCTGGCTGGGATGATTTAGTTGGGAATTGGTCCTGCTTTGAGCAGGGGGTTGGCCTAGATGACCTCTTGAGGTCCCTTCCAACCCTGATATTCTATATTCTATTAAAAGTTTTATGGGGTAGATCCCTGGATTCTTGCTAAAATTGCATAGGTATCTCATGAAGAAAGGGTCTGCCGCTAAGAATCCCAAATGAAGGGACGTGCATCCCTGCAGCCTGGGCTTAAGCAGTTTCCTCCAAAAGAAAGGTGGGGTTTAGGACACATTCCAGCTTGACTTCTCCCATTGGCTGCTTTAGGTTAGGGCCCTATTTCCCTCCATTCCATGTATAGGGAGAGTAGGTGCCAAATTCAGGCTTTGTGAAACCCAGTGATTTTCTAGGCACCTAAACGATAGGTGCCCTTGTGCTTAAGTTTCTTTGGGAATCTAGCCTTTGTTGACTGGAGAAACTGTCAGTATTTTAAGTTGCAATAGTATTTTCATATCCCAATTACATTTTTACGAATTTTAAATCTAATCCTTTGGCACGGTCATATTTAAATTTCTCTTACAATCAGTGTTGAAATCTTGGGGAGGTTTTCTTGGATTGGTTTCTTTGTGAATCCTTCTCTATTTTTGTTGTAGAGATGGGCAGAATGCATTGATGATTGCTTGCTGTTTAAGCCAGGTAGCAGCGGGCCTGTGGGTGAGAGTCTAGAGTTTTTATGCTTTTCTGCCTATTTTCTTGACATTATAGAAGAACACACATCTTTCAGACTTATTTAGATTCAAGTTGGTTGCTGTTACTTTTTTATTGCCTCCATGCCTTAGTCAGTTGGCTTAGGTGACATGTTCAGTTTCTGAATATGCAGTCTGTTTGATGAATATGCATATTTTTGTTGCCTTTCTTCTTCCAATTACACTTGTTCTTTTATGTAAAAGTTTTTATATGAACAGTCTTTTAAAATAACTCTGAGAAAGTCTTTAGCTTAAATAGTTCTCAATGTAGTTGCTGATTCATTATAATAATTTTGAAGCAATTATTTTTCTTGTCTTCCTGAATTGGGTGAGTGAGTTGCTTGAGTGCTACCAGTAATTAATTAATTTTTCCCATTAATACAAATATTCTATACTTAAATGTCTTCTTACATTTGTAATTAGTTTAGCAAGATCATTTGATTCCATGTTGATAGGTAAAGCATTTTACCATGTATATAGCAATGATACTAGAAGCTCTGTACTTATCTAACATATTTGTAAGTATGTATTTCACAAAGGTGCTTTTTATTTCAACATTTAAGAAATAACCTAAAGATTTAAAATATTTCAAACTACACATCTTTTTCCTGGAGTTTTAAGGACACAGATAGAGGGCTTTATTTGAAAAGAGAAAAGGGGGAGGAGTGGGTTGGTATAGGCCTACTTTACCCCTACGTTTTATGCTTTGATAAGGACTTCAGTGTTGCTTCTCTTTGAAGTCCTTCTTCTGTTTACCAGTTGCAGTCTTTACAATTAAGAGTCCTATCAAATATTTTTATACAAAACATCAGTCACAATAAACAAGCTTACATCCATTTTTCTAAACATAAAATAAAAGAAATTGGCATAGAACGTTAAACCAAGATAAAGTTTAAAATGCAGCTCTTTTTTGAATTTGTATAAATACTCTTAGGGTGTTTATAAACAAGGTTTTCTGGCGAAGGAGGGGTTGTCTTCCTAACATTTGCTTTTCCGTGGGAGACAAACACCCCCCCCCCTAGAATTTCTTTGATTAGCTTGTACAATTTGTAACATAACTAGCTAAACATAATATGTATTTTTATATTCAAGCATACTGGCTATAACATGCTGGTAACTATGTAGTAATATTCATTAAAATTCAAGTTCATATCTACCCAATATTAAAAATAACTTGTAATAATTGACGTCTGTCCACCACAGCAAGAAGTGAGAGAAACAAGAAAAAGAGGGGAAGAGAATAATATTCGCAAGTTAAGAAAAAAGTCTCATTTCTGAGGACAGGCCACCTCTTTTATTCTCAGTGTTACTAACTCTCACAAATTTATAATAAGTAACATGATTTTGGCTCCTGCTTCAAGGCATTAGATGAAAAGCTCTAGTCTTCCCATGACTTACGAGAAACAAAATCAGAGAAAGACTTTTCCCTACTGGTGCTTTGTAATCCAGGGGAATGTACAAGTTTATAAACCGTGAACTCTCATCCACCTCTTTTGCTGTTAATGGGCCCTTCACAACCCTTATTCTGAACCCAAAACGTCATACTGTTACCTTGGGGAATAAGAGATGCGGGGAGTGGGAGGAGAGAATTACTATCATTCACCCATTTCACAGATGAGCAACTTGCATAAAATCTGTTCTGGCATTTCTGGTAATTGAACCCATGTCTCCAATCTGATGAACCCAGGTCTGATCCACTTTGTCACATAATCTTACAGAAAAAAATTAAATTAGGTGTTTCTGAGACCCGCACTAACCCCCTCTGGTTCTGTCACCTCTGGTGGAGAGGCCACGTGTTAAGAATTAATGATTCTGCTATTGCTTCAGTGCTAAAAAAGTCTAGTTTATTAGCCTGAGGCTCATGCTTTTTAAATCCGGAGGCCCCATGCTCAGTCCCAGCAGAAGACCCAAACAGAGGGGTTGTTATATTTGGTTATGCTGCTTATAGCCAATAGATCTGAAGGCTGTTTATCAAACCCTGCTGGTGACCCATGTGGGGATGAAAAAATATACACACACACATGCATAAAAGTTAATGTGAGGAACCTGAAGTAATTGTTGGAATGATTTCATATTGCAAAAAGTATTTAGAAGTGAATTTGGGTGTTGTGCTAATATTTTTCTTGTTGTGTTTTTAGTGTTTATATTTTGGGTAATGGGAGCTATCCCTTTAAGAGCAGGAGGTGGCAACTTATTATAGAGTGTTTGAGACTGAGTGCAATGTAAGGGAGAAATTTTGCCTATCTCCAGAGAATGGAAGAACCTGCCTGTGTAAGCTCCAAAAAGGTCAGCATGTGATTTAATAAGCTTATCTTACCAGAAAGCAAGCCTCATTCTCTAAGGTGTGGTGTTAGCATTTACTGGGCACTTTCTGGCCTCAGGACATTGCTAATGAGATATAAAGCTTTTCACCTGTAGTTCACTAGTTTGAATCAGGTTCAGCTCAGCAGAGATTAACAGTTACTCCCATCTAATGGAAGTTTCATACCACTAAACGATTTGAGTTGCCTGGTCCTAGTGCCAGCTCCCACGTGACAAATTCATCACCATGCTTTGCACTAGATTGTATGTTCTTTCAGGCAGGGACTACCTCTAGCACAATAGGACCCTGGTTTTGTTTGGGTCTTCTAATGAGAGGTCCCGCAGCAGGGGCCAGAATTGGATTACTCTTGATAAACTTGTCAAAGAGGACAACACTGTAATTGTGTCTCTCACATTGGAGACAGAGAGGATGATTTTAAAAAAAATCAGAAATCTATGATTTAACCTTTGGCTCAAAAATTGAGATGATGGTGCCAGTTTGTTTTTGTTACCTCATAGTCTTTGAGGTCTGATTTATTATTTTTGAACTCTGGGGATGGCAGTACTACATTCCAGAAAATAAGGCTGTGTTTGCGTTAGTTGCTCCACTAGCATCAAAGCCAAATGAGACTCATAAAAGTGGCAAATTTACAGCCAATTTACTTAGCTTCCCTACTTTCCAGTATTGTTGTACCCAGTCTAGTATTAAGCAGCTGGTGTGCTGTAACTGCTGTGATCATTGCTTATTCTGCTGTTCATAACTATCTTACTGTTCCCTTGTGCTCCTCCCATCTGTTTGTTTTATCCACCTGTTGAGTCGTCTTGTTTTAAATTTAGATTGTGATCATCTTGTGGCAAGACACCTCCTAGCATTTCCCCCTCTGGCAGTGCTGGGGGCTGTCGTAAATAAGCCCCACTCTGTATAGTGGGTGTCTTCCTCCTCTGTTGTTCTCTTGTCAGTATTTTCAAGGTAGGCCTCAGGGCAGGCACAAGGAGTGCTCCTCCAGCAAACAAAAAGAAACCAATTTTCAAACACAAAACAAAGGGGGACATTTTCCCTGTCCCCTCGCTGGGCATGGGGGTGCAGTGTTGTTGGCCTGTTAGCTGAGGTGTCGGTCCTTCCCCTAAACAGGGCACTCAGTTTTGGTTGTTTCCCCTATCGGAAGGAGAACTGCCTCTCACCCCAGAGAAGCCTATATCCCTGCTGCCACTAGCCCTGCAGCAGCTTGTCTCTCCTCTCCTTCTCTGGCCAAAGGAAGGGTTTTTAAAGGTCTCAGGCAGCCCTTTACTGGGTTCAGATGTCCCTATTTGTCCTGAGGTGTAACCCCTTTCCAGCTTATAGGAAAAAGGGCCTTTATCATTCTAAGGCTAACATATCTGCCTTCCACCACTCTCTTGCACCCCTACCCGTGAGCCCTTCCCCCCAGCCATCATACCTGGAGCCGGCTGTGCGATCTGCAGTCAGTTCGCTTTCAAACCATGCCAAAGGCACATACGTACACATTCATGCTCCATACTCTCCATTTCCTCACCCTCGTGTCCCACCCCAATACTAAGTGGCGGGACCTATTGCCATCTGTTGAGGGTAAGGAACCCCGGTGGGCCAGTCTGTATTCCAGTTGGTGCCTCCCTCGTGGAGCTGTGAGCACAGGCATATACCTGGTGCGGTTCACCTCTATACCTGATGCCTGTTCCTTTTGCTGCGTGAGGGAGACCCAGGCATACATCTACCTTGAGTGTGTCTGGTTGCCGCCCCTTTTCCGGCTCCTCCTGGACCTGCTTTTGCAGTTCTGGCAGCACTTCTCCCCCAACCTTCTAATTTATGCACACCCCATCCATGACCCCATGAAATTGTGAGACCACCTCGTCAACCTCCTCCTAACGGCCAAAGTGGTCATTCATAACACCTGGAAGAGCATGTTGGCCGAGGGCGTGCTCTGTGGGGCCTATTTCCATTCCTCTCTCCATTCACCTATCCGGGCAGAGTTCCTCTGGGCCGCATCTGCTGGCTTCCTTGACACCTTTGAGGAGCAGTGGGTGCAGTCCGGAGTTCTCTGCTCGGTGTCCCATTCAGGTTCCGTACTTTTGACCCTTTGACCTTCACACCTGTACTTGTTTTCTCTTTTGTTGTCCCCCGTATTTATGTGAGTCCCAGGGTCAGGAGCTCCCCCCCTTAGGCTGGGGGAGGAGCCATTAGCTATGGGCAGGCTTGCACTCCCTGGAATCAAACAGGACCACTCTCTTGCAGTTGCCTAGTCTGACTTTGTCCCAATCTGATTTGGACAGGAACTGTTTCTGTTCTGTTTGTATGGTGCCTACTACAGAGCCTTAGGCTCTAGGCAACCAGAATACCAATAATAAGTAGTAATAAACTGTGGAAGGAGGGAATATGTTTTTTCAGTGTTTGGACTATAACCTGACAGCAAACAGAGTTTTGATCATCTGCTAAAACATTGAATGACTCACTCACATCTCTAGATATGTTAACGAGTATTGGAACATCGATATGAAGCTAACCTTTCTATGATTAGGTTCCTAGTACCTGTTAGTTTGGGACACCTTCCTGCAAATCACTCCTTAAAATTTGTTTCTCCTAGAAATCTTTCCTGTCTTTTTCTTCTCATCAGTATCACACCCTTGGCTATCTCCCATGATTTAAGTTTTGTTTTGAGGTTCTTTCATTATAATCTCTCAGGAGGAGGTTCAGTGCCTTAGTCTAGACTTTGGAGAGAATACTGCTTCCACAGTATGGAGACGTAGACTAACACTACTCCGCCAGTGGAACTTATGTGGGTTGACATGGAGAGGCATGAGGAGATGCATATATCTGAAGTAATTAGGGATATGCTTTCTGACCACAATGATGCAAGCACATAGAATATAGCATGGTAGGACCTTTTGGCTGGGAGCACAGTATCACTATAATAATTCATGCGTCAGTTGATGTAGTTGCAGGCTACTACCTTGAAATTCAAATTCATCTCTGCATTTTATGTGGGAAGAGGTCACGTGTATAAAAATATTTTTCTCTATATAAAAGACTACTTCTTTTGGGTTGGATCTAATAACAATGTCCATATCTTCAAATACCCTGTGTAAGGCAGAGACTATATTTCAGACAAAGACCTTAGAGACTAGAAAATGTGCTTCACAGTGGTTCCTAATAATGTTTCATCCATGAAATGGGACAGAAATATAGCCACTGAAATAAAGAACGTTGTTTTGTGCAAGTTAAATTTTTCCTGAAAAAGTAAGCTAGGCTATTTTATTTATACCTCACAAATTGTGTGCTAGCCATCACCAAAAAGGTGGGAAAGATGCAAGGGAGTTTTCTAATTTAACATACAATATACTAGTATAGGAGATGAATGGGGAATCAAAAAGAAGAAAGGACAAATGAATAGACAGTGATGTTTATTGCATCTTATTAACTTCCATTGAGTTTTTTAGTTTTTTTTATAGTCTGTTTTATTAAGAACTCTTGTTTGAATGGAGAAATACTGGTTATAAACTATTGTAGACAATGTGTTTTTAACTGGCATGGATCTATTATTTTATTGAACTGGCAATTTCTCTGATTATATAGGATTAGTCTTTCATGCAAGTAATGCCACAATCAGGTTAGAATTAAAAAAACAAAGCAAAACCCTTCTGTATAGTGTTCCGTCCAACTGGTATAACTTTGATGGCTTGGTTATTGTTAGCCCATATTAGATTTTCATTGCCTAACATTTGATGTTTCTGTGTCTCTCTAAAAACTGTGATTAGTTTTTCATTGAAAAGGAAACATTATCACATCAGGAATTTTGGTTCTACATAATATAATTCTGAAAAGTTTGTGTTATTTGCAGATGCTAACTTTCGTGTAGTTAGCACAGTACTCAATCTACTGCAGGAAATGCAATCCCTTGAAAATGCTGCTGTCACAAAGAGCAGGTACATATAGTACATTTAAAAGGTGGTGTTTTTTGTTTCTTCCAGAAGGTCCTCGGCCATCACAGAAAGAAATCATATCACTACGAGCATTTATGCTTCTGTTTTTGAAACAGCTTATATTGAAGGTAAAATAATCTTATTTGAGAATGTTAGCAATTTGATAAATGTAACAAACTTGAAGGTCCAAAGTAGATATTGAGTAGTTTCTAATGAAGCACTAGATGCATAATTCCTGGCAATTATTTTGTCTAAACCTTATTAATATTATTAATTGGTCTGTGCCAATAATACTTCTTAACCCCCCCCAAAAAAACAAAACAGAACAAAACAACCCACACCTACAATGAATGAACTTTTAGGATATTTCATATCAGTCATACTACATTGCTTTTATATCTGTTTCAACACATTTATTTTTAGACCAAAAAGGTACAGACTCCTAACTTGCTCTATAGAGTCCTTTAAAGCATTTGGGCCAGATTCTCTACTCTGGGGCACTGTGGTAGAGATCTAATTGGTACAAGAAGGGGAGAGGTCAGTCAGGAAGTTACTTACAGCTTCTTGATTCTGTCTGGCCCTGGTGCAGTTTAGAGTAGTCTTTGAGCTGCTCTTATGTGTCCCAGATGACACATTGTAAGCAGTGGATCATCTGTCATTTGAGAATAACCAGGGTGCAAGGTTCAGTGTGTTCTGCCTAGGGTTACCATTCGTCCGGATTTACCTGGACATGTCCTGCTTTTTGTGTTAAAAATAGCGTCCGGGGGGGAATTTGTAAATCACTAAAAATGTCTGGGATTTCCCCCCCATGCAGAGCTGGGAGGGCTGCAGGAAATTCAGCCGCTCGCATGGGGCTCTGGCAGCCAGAGCCCTTCCCCCGCAGCTTGCCGGGCTGGACTCCGGAGCAGCTGTAGAGCTGCTCCTCCCCGCCTCCCCCTCCCCCGCATTCTGAGCCGGCCGGCCTGCCGGGCCGTTTGCATCGGGCCTCGGCCGCTCCTCCTCCCCTGCTGCCCAGCGCCCTGCTCAGGCAGCACTGGGTGGGGTGGGACCGGGTTGTGTGTTGCGCTGGGGAGCGCAGCCACGTGTCCGGCTCCGCACAGAGCCCAACACCATGTTCTGAGCGGCAGGGCAAGGGGGCCAGGGGGCAGGAGAAGGGGCAGGGAGATTTTGGAGGGGGCAGTCAAGAGACGAGGGGGGGGTCGGGAGTTCGGGGGGGGTGGAGAAGGTTTTGGGCAGTCAGGGTACAGGTAGGGGGTAGGGTCCTGGGGGGCAGTTAGGGTGGGGGGTCTTAGGAGGGGGCAGTTAGGGGACAAGGAACAGGGAAGCTTAGGTAGGGGGTGGGGTTCTGGAGGGCAGTTAGGAGCAGGGGTCCCAGGAGGGGGCAGTCAGGGGACA
>NW_020664490.1:9617672-9730841 GCF_002925995.2 Terrapene triunguis
CAACATACTTTCACTGTTTAATTCTTCTTTGCTTTATCCTCATACATAGAATATGTTTTTAAACAATAGTGGCTCAAACAAATACTGACTTATCTTGTGACCTAATCTCGCTAGAGTGTAAATGGGAAGATAGGGAGGATGTTAAATAGCATCTATTAGAAATAAATATTTTTAAATCAGCTCGGATAACTTGCACCCAAGAATTCTAAAAGAGTTGGCTGAGGATATCTTTGGCCCACTGGTGTTAATTTTTAATCTTGGAATTCTGGTGAAATTCCAGAAGACTGGAAGAGTGGTGATACTGTGGCAATATAAAAAAGGTCAAGCAGGCTGACCCGGCTAGTCAAGCTAGCCTGACATCAGTCCCAGGCAAAATAATGGAAAAGCTGATACAATATTCAGTTAATAAAGTGTTAAAGAATGGATAGTTGATTAATTCCAGTCAATGTGGTTTTATGGAAAATAGGGCATGTCAAACCTTATCTCCATTTTTTAAAGAGATTACAAGTTTGGTTGATAAAGCCATAGATCAACAGCGCTGGAACCTTGGTAGAAGTGGTGGGGCACGAGGCCCTGCCCCTTCTCCTCTTCCCCCAGAGGCCCCACCCCCTAGCTGAAGCCAGAGCAGGGCAGTGGTAAGAGCCATCCAGGGAGCCCGGGCCGCTGTGGGGAGACCTGAGCCCTCTCCCTGCCCTGGTCGTAAGGTCGCCAATTTTGGTTGGAAGTATTCCTGGAGGCTTCATTACATGATCATCTTTAATTAAAGATTAATCTTTAATTCCTGGAGACTCCAAGTTGATCCTGGAGGACTGGCAACCCTACCTGGGCGGCGCAGTCTGGGGGGTGGGGACACGGGTTGGAGGCTGCTCTCAGGCACCCCAGTCCCCTGCTCAGGGCAGGTGGGGAGTCCAGGGTTCCCCACAGCGGCCTGGACTCCCTGGGCGGCTCTTACCATGGCCCATCTCTGGCGTCTGGCCTGGCCAGGGAGTGGGGGCCTCAGGGAGAAGAGAAGGAGCATGTGAGGGTCCGTGGATAGGGGCCAGGCCTCATGGTGAGGGGAAGCTAAGGCCCCCCTCACCGGGAAGAGGCTGCCACCACTGGCAGGGGCTACACTCGTGCCTGCTTGAGACTCATAGTTTGGGGGGAAATGCAGCTCCCTGTCCCCCAAACTATGCCCATGTTTAAAAGGTGGCATGGCCCTCCCACTTTTAAAAGTGGGGAGGCTGGTTCCAGCACCCCAGCATAGATTGAATACATGTAGACTTTTGTAAGACATTTGACTTGGTACTATACAGCATTATGATTTTTTTAAAAAATATGTAATGTTGATTAAGAACAGCTAAATGACAGATTTAAAAAAAAATTGTTAATTGGGGAATCATCATTGGTGTTTCTAGGGTGGCTCTGCAGGGATCTCTACTAGGCCTGACACTGTTCAGCATTTTCTTCAATGATATGGACGTAGATATAAAGTCATTGGTGATGAGATTTCTAGATGACACAAAGATTGGCAGAGTGGTAAATAATAATGAGAACAATCATACAGAGCAATCTGGGTCATTTGGTAACCTGGGCCCCTTCAGAAATATGTGTTTAATATAGCCAAATGCTAGGTCATATATCTAGGGGGGGAATGCAGACTGCCTACAGAATGTATTCTGGAAATCAGTGACTGAAAAGGATTTAGGCATCCCAGTGGACAAGTAATTCACCATGAGCTCCCCAGTGTGATGCTCTGGCAAAAAAAGGCTAATGAAATCCTTGGATCAGGGAAGTTAGGAGTAGGGATGTGATTTTACCTCTGTATAAGACATTAGTAATATCAATTTTAGAATACTGTGATCTGTTCTCATACCAACATTTTTGAAATATTGGAGAGGGTGCAGTAAAGAGCCACAAAAATTATTTGAGGGCTTGAAAGTGAGAGGCTTGCAGCTCAATCTTTATAGTTTTTTTTAGAGGGAATTGAGAAGAGACTTCATTAGTGTACAAGTATAAAATACCAGGTACTTAAAGAGTTTTTTAAACTAGCAGAGAAAGGCATAACAAGAACCAATGGAAGCTGAAGCCAGACAAATTCATATTAGAAATAAGGAATAAATGTTTAAAGTCAGGGTGATTAACTATTGGAACAATCTACAGTGTAAATGGTGGATTCCCCATCTCTTGATATCTTCAAATTCTATAAAATTTGATACTATCTCGCATGACCTTCTCATAAACTAACAAGGGAAATGCAACCTAGATGGAGCTACTATAAGCTGGGTGCAAAACTTGTTGGAAAACCATTCTCAGAGAGTAGTTATCAGTGGTTCGCAGTCATGCTGGAAGGGCATAACGAGTGGGATTCCACAGGGATCAATTCTGAGTCCAGTTCTGGTCAATATCTTCATCACTGATTTAGATAATGGTATTGAGAGTACATTTATAAAGTTTGTGGACGATACCAAGCTGGGAGGGGTTGCAAGTGCTTTGGAGGGTAGCATTAAAATTCAAAATGAGCTCGACAAACTGGAAAAATGGTCTGAAGTAAATAGGATGAAATTCAATAAGGACAAATGCAAAATGCTTCATTTAGGTAGGAACAATCAGTTGCACACATACAAAATGGGAAATGACTGCCTAGGAAGGAGTACTGTGGAAAGAGATTTGGGGGTCATAGTGGACCACAAGCTAGATATGAGTCCACAGTGTAACACTGTTGCAAAAAAAAGTGATCATCATTCTAGGATGTATTAGCAAGAGTCTTATAAGCAACACCACGCAAATTAGTCCTCCGTTGGAGTATTGTGTCCAGTTCTGGATGCCACATTTCAGGAAACGTGGACAAATTGGAGAAAGTCCAGAGAAGAGTAACAAAAATGATTAAAAGTCTAGAAAATATGACCTATGAGGGATGATTGAAAAAACTGGGTTTGTATAGTCTGGAGAAGAGAAGACTGAGAGGGAGGAGGCATGATAACAGTTTTCAAGTACATAAAAGATTGTTACAAGCATAGGCGCTGACTTCCCCTCTTTCCCGTGGGTGCTCGACCCGCCCTTCTGCCCCCGGCCCCACCCGGACTCCACCCCTTCCCTGAGGTCCCATCCCCATTCCAACCCCTTCCCCAAAGTCTCCATCCCCTCCCTGCCCCCATTCCAACTCCTTCCCCAAATCCCCACCCCGGCCCCGCCTCCTCCCCTGACCATGCCACGTTTCCGCTCCTCCCCCTCCTTCCCAGAGCATGCTAACGCTGCCAAACAGCGGCCAGGCGGGAAATGCTGGGAGGTAGGCAGAGGAGCGGGGACGCAGCACGCTTGGGGGGGAAGTGAAGGGGGAGGGGAGCTTGCCTGCCGGTGGGTGCAGAGCACCCATTAATTTTTCCCCATGGGTGAGTCACACACAGAGTCAGTGCCTATGGTTACAAGGAGGAGGGAGAAAAATTGTTGTTCTTAACCTTGGAGGCTAGGGCAAGAAGCAATGGGGTTAAATTGCAGCAAAGGAGGTTTAGATTGGACATTTAGAAAAACTTCCTAACTGTTAGGGTGGTTAAACACTGGAATAAATTGCCTAGGGAGATTGTGGAATCTCCATCATTGGAGATTTGTAAGAGCAGGTTAGACAAACACCTGTCAGGAATGGTCTAGATAATACTTAGTCCTGCCATGAGTGACGGGGACTGACTAGATGACCTCTCAAAGTCCCTTCCAGTCCTATGATTCTATGAAATTAAGACTCAAAGCCTTTCTGGAAGAAGAGCGCCTAGTCCAATAGAGAGAGGGCAGGAGTTGTTGGAGACAGCATCAATACCGGGCCCCAGTAGGATAGAGGATGGCACTAGGGGTACTATGAGGGAAAATAGAGAGACACAGGAGTTACGACTAGAGGGAACAGGGGATAGATTTGTAAATCGCACTGTCACCAGGCAAAGGCAGGTTTGTGTGATTGGAGACTCCTTGCTGAGGAGGTTGGACAGGCCTGTGACCAGAGCGGACCCTGAAAACAGAAGGGTGTGCTGTCTGCCGGGTGCTAAGATAAGGGATGTGGACCTGCGGTTGAAAAGGATCCTAAAAGGAACGGGTAAGAACCCCTTGATCATCCTTCACGTAGGAACGAACGACACTGCTAGGTTCTCGCTAGAGAGAATTAAGGGAGATTATGCCAGGCTGGGGAAGACGCTTAAGGAAGTTGAGGCTCAGATTATCTTCAGTGGGATTCTGCCTGTTCCTAGAGAAGGACAGCAAAGGGCTGACAGAATTGTGAGGATAAATAGCTGGCTAAGGGAGTGGTGCTATAAGGAGGGCTTTGGGATGTATGGCCACTGGGAGGCTTTCGGGGACAGACAGCTGTTCTCACGGGATGGACTTCACCTGAGTAGGGAAGGAAATAGACTTCTGGGAGGGAGGCTGGCTCCTCTCATCAAAAGGGCTTGAAACTAGGAATTTGGGGGAGACGGTTGGGAGATGTTCAGTTAATTTCCACGCCAGATTCCAACTCTGAAAAGGAGTGTGAGGAGATAAGCACAGACATAGGTAGGGGTAGGGAATTGGACATAAGAAAGAGGGGGCGGAGGAACAGCATGGGGTCCGTACCAAATTACACAACTAATGGGAGAAAGGATAGACAGCATACGGTAAGATGTTTATACACCAATGCGAGAAGCCTAGGTAACAAAATGGAGGAATTGGAGCTCCTGGTCCAAGAAATGAAACCTGATATCGTAGGAATAACCGAAACGTGGTGGAACGGTAACCATGACTGGAGTACAGGTATGGAAGGGTATGTGCTGTTTAGGAATGACCGGAAAAAAGGTAAAGGTGGGGGAGTGGCGTTATATGTCAATAATGAGCTAAAATGTAAAGAGATAATAACTGATGGAATGGATAAGACGGAGTCTGTATGGGCAATAATTACACTGGGTAAAAACTACTAGAGCCTCCCCCGAGATAGTGCTTGGGGTGTGCTATAGACCGCCGGGATCTAGCCTGGATGCGGACAGAGAACTACTTAATGTTTTTAGGGAAGTAAAAACTGATAAGAACTGTGTCATCATGGGGGACTTTAACTTCCCTGATATAGATTGGGGAACAAATGCTAGTAACAATAATAGGGCTCAGATGTTCCTAGACGTGCTAGCAGATGAATTCCTTCATCAAGTAGTAACTGAACCGGCGAGGGGGGATGCCATTTTAGATTTAGTGCTGGTGAGTAGTGAGGACCTCGTTGAGGAAATGGTTGTAGGGGACAACCTTGGCTCGAGTGACCATGAGCTAATTCGGTTTAAACTAAATGGAAGGATTAACAGAAATAATACTGTGACTAAGGTTTACGATTTCAAAAAGGCCAACTTTAATAAATTAAGGCAACTACTTAGGGAAGTGGATTGGGCTAACATACTTAGGGATCTAAAGGCAGATGACGCCTGGGATTATTTCAAGCTGAAGTTGCACGAGCTGTCTGAGGCCTGTATCCCGAGAAAGGGAAAACGGTTAGTGGGCAGGAGATTTAGACCTAGCTGGATGAGCGGGCGTCTCAAAGGGGCGATTAAGAAAAAACAGAAAGCGTACAGAGAATGGAAGAAGGGAGGGATCAGCAAGGAAACCTACCTTATTGAGGTTAGAGCATGTAGGGATGCGGTGAGAAAGGCCAAAAGCCGTGTAGAGTTGGACCTCGCGAGGGGAATTAAATCCAATACTAAGAGGTTTTATAGCCATATAAATAGGAAGAAAACAAAGAAAGAGGAAGTGGGACTGCTGAAGAATGTAGATGGAGTGGAAATTAAGAATAATCTAGGCATGGCACAATATCTAAATGAATATTTTGCATCGGTCTTTAATAAGGCTAATGAAGGGTTTAGGAATAGAGGGAGTAGGACAGAGGGGAATAAAGGAGGGGGGATTGACATTACAGTATCAGAGGTGGAAGCCAAACTTGACCAGCTAAACGGGACTAAATCGGGCGGACCGGATGATCTTCATCCTAGAATATTGAAGGAACTGGCGCGAGAAATTGCGAGCCCCTGGGCGATAATTTTTAATGAATCTGTAAACTCGGGGGTGGTACCGTTGGACTGGAGAATAGCTAATGTGGTCCCTATTTTCAAGAAGGGGAAAAAAAGTGACCCGGGTAACTACAGGCCTGTTAGTTTAACTTCTGTAGTATGCAAGGTCTTGGAAAAAATTTTGAAGGAGAAAGTAGTTAAGGACCTTGAGGTGAATGGCAATTGGGACAAATTACAACATGGGTTTACGAAAGGCAGGTCGTGCCAAACCAACCTGATCTCCTTCTTTGAGAAAGTAACAAACCTTCTAGATAAAGGAAATGCGGTGGATCTAATATACCTCGATTTTAGTAAAGCGTTTGATACGGTACCGCATGAGGAATTATTGGTTAAATTGGAAAAGATGGGGATCGATAGGAAAATCCAGAGGTGGATAAGGAACTGGTTAAAGGGGAGACTGCAGCGGGTAGTACTGAAAGGTGAACTGTCAGATTGGAGGGCGGTCACCAATGGAGTTCCTCAAGGTTCGGTTTTGGGTCCGATTTTATTTAATCTATTCATTACTGACCTCGGAACCGAATGTAGAAGTGGGCTGATAAAGTTTGCGGATGACACAAAGTTGGGAGGTATTGCCAACTCAGAGAAGGATCGGGATATTCTGCAGGGAGACTTGGATGACCTTGTTAATTGGAGTAATAATAATAGGATGAGATTTAATAGTGAGAAGTGTAAGGTGATGCATTTTGGGATGACTAACAAGAATTTCAGTTATAAGCTAGGGACGCATAGGTTGGAAGTGACGGAGGAGGAGAAGGACCTCGGAGTCCTGGTTGATCGCAGGATGACTGAGTCGGCAATGCGACGTGGCTGTGAAAAAGGCTAATGCGATCTTGGGATGCATAAGGCGAGGTATTTCTAGTAGGGACAGGGAGGTGCTGCTTCCGTTATACAAGGCGCTGGTGAGACCTCACTTGGAGTACTGTGTGCAGTTCTGGTCTCCTATGTTTAAAAAGGATGAACTCAAACTGGAACGGGTACAGAGAAGGGCCACTAGGATGATCCGAGGAATGGAAAACCTTTCCTATGAAAGGAGACTCGAGGAGCTTGGTTTGTTTAGCCTAACCAAAAGAAGGCTGAGGGGGGATATGATTGCTCTCTTTAAATATATCAAAGGGATAAATACCAGGGAGGGAGAGGAATTATTTCAGCTCAGTGCTAATGTGGACACGAGAACGAATGGATATAAACTGGCCGTGGGGAAATTTAGGCTTGAAATTAGACGAAGGTTTCTAACCGTCAGAGGGGTGAAATTTTGGAACAGCCTTCCGAGGGAAACGGTGGGGGCGAAAGACCTCTCTGGCTTCAAGATTAGGCTAGATAAGTTTATGGAGGGAATGGTTTGATGGGATAACATGATTTTAGTCAAGTAGGCAATAACAGCCATCGCTGGTAAAAAGAGGGTCCGGCTAGAGAATCTTGCCTGTATGCTCGGGGTTCTGCTGATCGCCATATTTGGGGTCGGGAAGGAATTTTCCTCCAGGGTAGATTGGCAGTGGCCCTGGAGGTTTTTCGCCTTCCTCCGCAGCATAGGGCAGGGGTCGCAAGCTGGAGGATTCTCTGCAACTTGAAGTCTTTAGATCACGATCTGGAGACTTCAACAGTAGAGTTAAGGGAAAGTGGGGGGGTCAGCTTTTGTGGCCTGCATCATGCGGGAGGTCAGACTAGATGACCATATTGGTCCCTTCTGACCTTAAAGTCTATGAGTCTATGTTAGTCAGGCACAAGTTATCGGGCTCAACACGGGTAACTGTGTCAAATTCTGTACTCTGCATTAGATAGGTGGTCAGACTAGATGATCTAATGTCCTGTCTTACCTGATACTGTATGAATCTATGACAGTGTACTGTTCTAGATATATACAGTGGTCACCCTTAAACGGTGTGTATATTGCGTATGATAAATAGTTTTAGTATTTGCATAATTAAGTGTAACTTCTTAAGATTGGGTATATGTGCCCAATCTGTGTGCAGACCACAAAACAGCAAAATTCCCTCACTGCGCTGGAAGAAGGAAGCTAGCCCTGAAAGACCGCCTAAGATGCGAGTCATGGAGAAAAGAACTGGTATCTATGACTTCATAGTCTGCTGTAAGGTGGAGTTAAGTGGCAGAAACCATGGGGTGGTGGGTGAACCCCCGCTTTGGGGAGACTAGCTAGCCAGCCCTGCCTCTTCCACCCAAGGACCCCCTCCGCCCCCCGCATGCCGGAGCCCTGAACCCACCCCCAGTAAAAGAAGAAGCCCTGAGGGGGCCCCATGACCACAGGAGCCCCCACTCACCCACCCCAGTCACATTGGTCGGAGCCGCCGCCACCAGCAATCCCCCCGACCCACCGCTCCTCTCCCTCTCCCCCTCCCCCGAGCACCAGGCCGAGCTGCCAGCCTCCCCAAGTGCTGGGCAGTCCCCCCTGCTTCTGATGCCCCCCCCCCAGCCGAGTCATGGCTCCTCTGCCCCTGAAGGCTCTCCTCCGCCCAAGCCGCTGGACCCCACCACCAGTGCCGGGCCGGGCCAAGCCGCAGGGCCCCCCAAGTGCCAGGCCGGCCCATCGCCTGGTTGGCCCACCTAGCGCCAGCCCCTCCCGCCCCTGAAGGCTCTCTCTCAGCCGAGCCACTGCCTGCACCAGCGCCAGGCCGAGCCGCTCGCCACCCAAGTGCTAGCTCCTGCCGCCCCTGATGGCCCCGCCCCCAGAGAACCCAGCCGAGACTCCTCACTTCGCTGGCTCTTGCCACCCTGAGCAGGAGGGATGTAGCTTGCAGCAGGGACCTCTGGGGAGTGGGCGGGGGAGCAGGAGTGGAGGAGATGGTGGGTGTCTCGGGGAAGGGGCGAGGCCACTGTGGCTCAGGTGTCCAGCGGCAGGTCGGCGGCAGCACTACGGAAGACTAAGCCTTCCCTGGCCTATTATACCCACTGCCCATGGCAGAAACCATTTAAAAAAAAAGGGGGGGGGCTTCCAGGTTGGGAGAGTTAGTGTGAAGTTTTGCTAGGTAGAGGAGTGCTCTCTGGTTTCCTGCTGTCTCATAAAACTCCTGAACCTGGCCTTGGCTAGCTTAAAGGCCTAATTGGGGAATTAATCACTCATCTTGAACACAGCAGAACTGTCCTACTGCTCAAGGACTGTAGAATGTTGTTTTGTTTTTGTTCCAACTGGAACCTTGGCTGAAGGAAGCAGCCCTGTGTCTGTGGAACCTTGGATTAGATTGAAGGAGGTCTTGTTTGTTTTTCTTCATTTGGACCAATAGTCAAAGAAAGAAGCCTTTTGACGGTTTAATTTCATTTGGTTGAAACTGAAATTATTTCCCCTCCATTTTGGGACCTACCTTAAAGGGACCATAACCCCAACCCAGTAGCATAGCTTGTGATCCCACCATACTTCCTTTCACTTATATATGTATGTTCCTTTCCTAGCGCTTTTCTTACTATTTTATTGTTTACTTTCACAAGACTATGAATGATTCCATGGAAATGTCTGGTGTTTGGTGGTAAACAGAGAATATGCTAACTGATTTTTTTTTTTTTTTTATTTTAGAGTCATTTATAAATTACTGGCTTCCAAAAGTGAAAGTATCTGGGTGCAGGCTCTGAAGGTACTGGGATATTTTCTCAAACACCTGGGTCACAAGTAAGTGTACTGTCTGAAGTAGTTGTAGTGGCATACAATGATTATAATTTGTTTTGTTTTTTGTAATATTCAGTTTAAAATACAAAACATGACATCTAGAAAGTGCTTAGAATGCATTAACTGCAGTGTCTATGATGAGTAATTTGCAGATTCTGTTATTTTTATAGATACGCAGTGAAGAAAAATACCTAATTTTCAGATTAATTTCTTACAAAATAGTAATTTCAAAAGATAAAAAACATTGTCTGGTAACTTTTAAATGTTTGTGAAAATAAGTCTTAAACCAAAATTGCTTTAGAAAACAAAACAAAAAACCCAGTAATGGTGTTAATAAACTAAATGTATTGTTCTCATATGGCCGTATATCTCTGAAAGTACAGTAGATATGAAACTCAATGTTTTATGGATCATTAAAGATTGTTGGTCAGTCATTTGCATTTTTAGTTGCATTAGGAATAAACATCTGGGAGGAATTACATAAAGACATTTAAAAAGATGATGGAAATAAATATAACTGAAGAATAATAAAACATTCTCATAAAAATATTAGCTACTACTGTGTTATACAAATACAGAAGGAACAGCAAATAAAGTATGTAAATAGTGATAAAAATTAAAATAGTGATAAAAATAGAGAAGTAAGATGTAGAAAGTGTAATAAGTGAAATTTAGAATTAGTTGTTTCCATGTAGACAGATTTTTGTTTAGTTTCCCAAATGCTATTTTGACTAGCCCCAAATTATTTCTAATGTGCTATTACATGGTGCTTTACATTTTCAAAACAATGTCCATACACTGAGTAATTAATCCTCTTAACACTCTGCGAGGTTGAATAAATTATTAATCCCGCTTTACAGATGATGATACTGCGACAGAGGCTAAATGATTTGCTTGGAGTTACACATGTGCATCAGTGACCGAGCCAGCATGAGAACTCAAGAGTATCTGGTAGCAAGCTCTCTGCTCAGTCATTTAGGCTACCCAGCCTCCCTAATTTCATTCAAGTAGCTACAACCGTATTGATGGCACGATATAGTAGGTATGGTAGAGTAGCATCAAGGAAAATTGTATGACACAGCAGAGTCAAGCACTTGATCATTTGCACAGCTTATTGTACTTCATACATGACTCACAAAATGCTTTAGATTTTGATCCGCGTAACATAAAAAGAAAAAAAAGTTTTTAAGGTATGCTTTTCTAGGATAATTTTGATTTGGATTAAGAAGGTCAGTGATTATGAATGTAGACAAGAAGATATGTTCTTTTTTCTTGGAGTGAGAATGTTATCTGGCTTCAGTTTTCAGTATTACCTGAAATTTCAGAGTAGCAATTTAGGAAGACTATAAGAGGGAATTTTATTAATGTGGGATGCGGTTAAAGCAAGGATAAGGATTTTAGCTCAACTTGATGATTAATTCTGACACTTTAGAGGTGGTGATTGGCTACTTATACAATTGAGTTATGAGAAGAAAAATATTTTGAATAAAGAGTGTTTCTAAGATTTCTGTCCCTGGGAAAAGTAAAAGTCTAATTTAAGGAAATCTGCTGTGGAATAAGACACAGAACAGGTAGTATGTTTTACTCAAAAGTTCAGTCTTTCAAAATGTTTGATAGTAGGAAGTTATGATCTGGTGAGGAGTTGACATGAACAAGAAAAGTAGATAGATGGGACCTTTATTTGAAGGACATGTAATTTAGAGTGACATCCAAGGCTGAAACTAGCAATATGATATTCCAGAAAAAGAATGTAGATGAAGAAGAAAAATAATGATCAACTCCATGATGGAAGGGGCTTAAGTTCAGATGTAATGCCTTCATCAGAAATGAGGAAGTGGTTAGAAAAGTAGGAATCAATCTAGGACAGGATATTTGTGTAGACACTGGTTTTTCTTGAGGGGCTCCAGGATAGAATGATCAATAAAGTACACTCACTTAACTGAGACATGGTTAATTGTGGAAAAGATGCCTAAATTGAATTTTTCTCAAGGGATTTATTAAGTCCAAATTGCTGCTGTTAATCGTATTTTGTATTTCTAATTTACATTCCACCTGAGGATCTCAAAGGGTTTTATAAATATTACTGGCTAAAACCTCAAAACAGTTGTGTTAGACAGGAGTTATTTCCAGTTTAAAAATGCATAAAAAGGCCTGAAGCAGTTGTGATTTGTCCAATAACCATGTTGTGACCAGTCTAGTTAATGGACTACAAAATTGTCTTTCTGCTAATAAATCAATGGCAAGCTCTGTTGCTTCCCAGGAGCACTATAGGAAATGAAGGGTGGGATTTTCAAAAGTGCCTAAAGGAGTTCTCCCACTGAAAATTTTGGTTGCCTGAACCCCTGAGGCTCTTTGGAGAATCCAGCCAATTATGGCTGCATCCGTAGGGCCTCCATAGTTAAATACAAATCAGCGCATCATTAGAGAAGAAGTAAAATCCCTTCTGTTTTGCACTTTAGTTACTGAATTTGCTTTCCAAATTTGATGTGATAGCTCTTCATAAAGGAATTTTCTGTAATTTTTTTAGTGAATCTTTACAGCTGAAATATTTTAAAATGCTCCCATTTTGAAATTTGTCCTGTTCACATCATATTTTGGGAGTTTGAATAGCTAAAAACCCACAATCCTCATAAACACCAAATCACACACATGCATACCTGTGCGTGTCTATCTCATATTTTTTCTGATATTTTGGACTTGGACCACTTCTGAAGTTTTAAAACTAAACCGTTATTATTCCAAAGAATAATTGTGAGTAGTGCAATGATTAGCCAGAAGAACTGCAGGGTTCTGTCAGCCACGTCATTTTTTCCTGACACTGCAAGCTTGATTCAGCAGCCACAATCTTCATGTACCCCTAGTGAGCGAGGGAGGGAGTCTGGGCAGGGAAGAGCTGGGTCTTGTGGGGAGATGATACTTTGTGAAAGAGTTTGGAAAAATGGGATTTATTAGGGATTTGTGAGTCCCAGGGACAAAGACGTTTGTGTGCAATGTGAGGCCTGAGCTAGAAAGAATTAGGGCTTTGCTGAGGCCTAGGGTGGAGGGGAGCCACTCCATCCTCCTAGCCCATCAAGGCAGTAGTGCCATGGGGAGATCTTGATGCCTCAGTGCAGACAAGCTTGACTTTCCCCACACACAACCTTGGTCTCTTCATCCACCAACCAAAAGCCTTTATCCCAACCCCGCCCCCCACTCACAACCCCATGTTCTGTTATATGATGCACTATAAAACAGTACCATGGAGAGGAAAGAGGAGGAGGTGAACAGATCTATGTGGGGGATTTGGATGGGTGAGATTGTGGGGGGCAGGGAGGAGCAGGTCTATTTTATGGGAGCATGGAGATAAAGTGAAATTTGCACTAAGTTGCTGGTAGTAGCAGAAGATGGAGAGGTGGTTTGTCTAAACATGTAGTCTTAACTGTCACCATAAAATACACTTCTGTTTATGCACACACTGACTTTAACGCTGTAATTTTTAAGTACAGAAATAACTTTAGAATAATCTCTAACATAAATCACTCATTCTCATACATTTTTCCTAAACATTACAGAAAATGACACTATTTGCAATTCTTCACACATCAGTACAAAGCCACATATGCAGCTACACACAATGTAACTTACAAAAGCTGCATTAATATTAATAATTAAAACACACAAACATAAAACCAATTAACATTGCTATAGTCATAGGTATCCATTGGCTCTTTAGCAGAAGGGTCAAGAGAGTTGATGCTGAGAAGGGGAACTAATGGATGAGTTGAGTATAGATGATATGTCAAGTGACTTAATTGATTCTTTCCTTCTTATTTGTTTTTTGTTGGTTGGCTATTCTGTCTAACCACCTTAATACAAAGTCAACAAAGTTGTGTGTCCTCTCTCCCCCCAATTGTATTTAGTTGATTTTTGTTTTTATACAGAATATATGTTAAGAGAAAGTTAACTTTCACATTTAAGCACAAGTCAGGAAATTTCAAAATTAAAGGTGCACACATTGCCATAAATATGTCCCCTTGCAAGTGCATACCACAATAGTCTAATTTTATGAAAACATACTATTTCTCAAATACATTGTCTCAAACATGTAAGACGACCACATTTGCAGTTGGGACATTGGATGGGCTGGTACTGGGGTGGTACTGAGAATTTTCTTTCTCAAGTGCACGGCTGGTGAGTCTTGCTCACGTGCTCAGGGTCTAATTTATCACCATATTCAGGCTCAGGAAGGAAATCCCCCGAAGTCAGATTGGCAGTGATCTTAGGGGGGTGTTCATCTTCCTCTGCAGGATGGGGCATGAGTCACTTGTGAGGATCCTTGAGGTATATGTTACTACATTAATTCCATGCCACTGCAGAGGCTTCAAGGACTGATGCACCTCAGTCCCTGTCCTCTGCCTGTGGCACAGAATAATTTAGTCTCTTGTAATATTTTTGTCTAATTTTAGTTGTTGGGCTTGGTTTGTGGATGGTTGGATAGTGTTTAATGGCCTATGATATAGAGCACTGGTCCCCAAACTGTGGGGTGAGCCCCACTAAGGGGCACAGAGGAACATTCAGGGGGTGCGCGGCAGGGCCCGGGCCAGCGCCCATGAGGGGAAGGGAGGGACACCCACTTCCAGTCCCACTCCACCCCCAGCTGAGCTCCACCCCCAACCGCATTCAGCCCCCAGTCCTGCTCCACCTCCCGACCAGATCCATCCCCTGCCCCACTCCACACCCAACCCTGCTCTGGCCCATGCCCCAACTCCACTCTACCCCCTGCTCCGTCCCCAGATCAGCTCTGCCCTCATTCCCTCTCTGCCCCCAGACCAGTTCCGCCCCCAGCTCCGCCTTCAGCCCAAGCTCCGCTGCTGAGGAAGCCTTGGCTATGCAGTAATTGAGGTGGGGGGCATGGGCAGATTCCGTTAACGGTAAAGGGGGGCACACCACTGATATAGAGGAGATCAGAGTAGATGACCTGGTTATCCCTTCTGGCCTTAAATTCTGTGGCACAAGTGTGGTAACCCGTAATATTTTTCTTCCTTACACTAATTTCATAGCCCCAGTGGTCCAGTGTACCTTTAAAATGTTGGGGTCTAAATTAGCTGTTACCACTTAAGAAAGAGATCTTGGAATCATTATGGATAGTTTTCTGAAAACATCCACTCAATGTGCAGCAGCAGTCAAAAAGGTGAACAGAATGTTGGCCATCATTAAGAAAGGGATAGATAATAAGACAGAGAATATCATATTGCCTCCATATAAATCCATGGTACCCCCACATCTTGAATACTGTGTGCAGATGTGTTCGCCCCATCCCAAAAAAGATATATTGGAATTGGAAAAGGTTCAGAAAAGGGCAACAAAAATCATTAGGGTTATGGAAAGGCTTCCGTATGAGGAGAGATTAATAAGACTGGGACTTTTCAGCTAGGAAAAGAGATGACTAAGGGGAGGGGGGCGGGATATGATGGAGGTCTATAAAATCATGACTGGTGTACAGCAAGTAAATAAAGAAGTGTTATTTACTCCTCATAATACAAGAACTAGGGGTCACCAAATTAAATTAATAAGGAGATTTAAAAGAAACAAAAGGAAGTATTTCTTCACACAACACACAGTCAACCTGTGGAACTCCTTGCCAGAGGATGTTGTGAAGGCTAAGACTATAACAGGGTTCAAAAAAGAACTAAATAAGTTCATGGAGGATAGGTCCATCAATGACTAGTAGCCAGGATGGGCAGGTATGGTGTTCCTAGCCTCTGTTTGCCAGAAGCGACAAGGGATGAATCACTTGATGGTTACTTGTTCTGTTCATTCCCTCTGGGGCACATGGCATTGGCCACTGTCAGAAGACAGGATACTGGGCTAGATGGACCTTTGGTCTGACCCAGTATGGCCATTCTTATCAAAGTTCTATGTAAGTTCTCCTTTGTAAGATAGGTGCTTACAAAACTTGTTGAAATGCCTAGGTACTATACATTTTCTTTCAATGAGCAGCAAACCCTTCCTTGGAAGCAGTGTTGGTGAGAAGTCAATTAACTATAAAGCCAGTATTGCTTTGAGCACATGTAGTATATATAAGCCAGTAAGTTTTCACTATTAGTCTTTTGTATCCTCAATCTGTAGTATGTTACATATACCTGTATTGTGTTCATATAAATGACTCGTGCTCCTTGCTATGTTTAGAACAGTACATAGAACTACAAGATGCTACACATGTATTTAAGGTCGTTGAAACTTGTATTATATTTTATCATTTTAGAAATAGTGTGGTATGTAATTATGAAACTGAAGACTGTATTGTAATGAATATACACAAGAGGCATAGCTAAGATTGCATTTCCTGACTCTTAAATGGTTAATCATGCAACTTTAATATTTTATTTATGTGGCTTTTTGTAAGAAACTTTAAAAAAAAAAAAAAAAAAAAAAGTCTGGAAAAAAATAACAAAAGCATGCTATGTTATATTTATTCTCATCTCCCCTGCAAAAATTGACAGAATATCTGTGAATTTAATAAATTAGACCTATTTGGCTACATACCACCAGAACACTTTGTCCAACTTGCCTTTGTAGTTCCATAGAGGAAAGTCATGAAAACTTTTCTATTCTAAGCATTTCAGATATGACCACTAGCACTCTTTATCTATTATGTATTGTTTTAATCCATATTGTACCTATTCTTCCATATAAATTGTAAATGCTTCTGGATAGAGAGTTTGCACTTCATTTTCCATATTTTTTTTCTTAAAGCACTGTGTAGATTTATGGCACTATACAATAAGTACTGTGCATATTTATGGTGCTATATACATGTTTAAACAGAATACAATTTGGGGGATTGGCTGAATTTCCCTGATGTTTTATTTGGGAACCAGAGCTTCTTCCTTCTCTACTTTTAAGGTATAGTTTGTTCTGACTTGCATTACAATATGCTAAAACAGTATTACACTTAGCTGGAATTTCACAACTCTTCAGAATTTTGTATTGCTCATACCGGATTGTTTTAATAGATATATGAGGACTGTTTTATTGTATGTATGAAAGAAAGCTGTGCACAGAGACTGACAATGGTAATAAAACCCATAAATGTTAAAGTGCCTTTCTTGGAAGACATATGGGAGCATAACACTGAGTCCTGTGAGGGAAAGGCAGCACTTCATGTTGCTCATCGGTCACCCATCTGTCCAGTGTAGGGACATCCTTGACAGATTTGGTGGGGGATGGGTACAGCCTAGTCTGTCTGTCCTCTACCAAAGGAAAGTGTCTGTGATGAACATCTTTGAGGGCAAGAAGGTGGTTACATACAAGAACCCATCCTGCATATAAAATTGCATTCTCATAACCATTCAGTATGGACAGAACAGTTTAAATGAATTTTCAGAAATAGCTGAAAGTAATATGCAACATTACATGATAAAAGAATAATAAACAATTTAAAGCATAGATATTATAAAGTCCAAGTTTGATGTAAAATGTTTTTTGATAGCATGAAAAAAATACATTCCTTCTCTGGTTTTGCATCTACTTAAAATCTTCAACATGTTTTATGTTTTGTATTTTTATGTTCTTTCCTCCAGACGAAAGGTTGAAATCATGCATACCCATAGTCTTTTCACTCTTCTTGGAGAGAGGTTGATGCTGCATACAAATACGGTGACCGTTACAACATATAACACACTTTATGAGGTACAAATTACTTAAACATACAAATAATATCATTTGTTGCAAAAAATGTGTTTATATGAATCTGTATTTAAAAGATTCCAATCTTCAGGTCACTATGACTCTATTAAAATCTGAAATTTTAAAAGATCCTCTCTGAATCAAGCAAGTACTTATCATGTTTATTTAGATTTTTTTTCATAAGCACTGTTATAATTTTTGCAACTTGTCTGTAAAGCTTTACATATACCTATGGCATTATAGATGGAGCTAGAAATGACCTTTTATTTAGATTGTTAAAAAATTCCTTTATAAAAGAAACTTTGAGAGTTCTAACACCTTCTGTTTTTACAGCAGTCTTTTGAAATTCAGTGGGAGAAATCCCTGGGGCCATAGAAATGCCTCATTTGTTTTTTCTAGTGAAAGTCAATTGGGGTTTTGTTTAGTTGTAAATTGTTGAAAATTTCCATTTTCCTCCTCTAGCCTGTGTGGTTGGCAATGTGCCAAAATAATAACTGAATATGAATGCTCTAATTTAAGGCTGGGTCCATGTTGTTGCCAAAAGAGCATCAGCACACACTGAATTGGGAGCCCCATGAGTAGACAGCCTGAGTATGCCAGATCAATTGAGATAGAGTGGGGCCCAATTTCTCCTGACAGCCTCCAGTGACCCACCAAATGACCCCAGTGATCCATACCCTTCGCTGGTGGCAATATACAGTGTAGGAGCTTCCCACCTCCTGGTACTGGGCCTTAGGGAACAAATTGTATGGTGAATTACAATCAGATAATGAATTAGGTTGTGTGTGGGATTGCTGCCTCATTTTCTATAGAAGTTGTAAGGTATGTACAGAAGGAGGCAGAGGATTGCAGGAAGAGAAAGGTGCTGTTGTGGTGAAGGAGGGTGACTGTGACTTGAGAGGACTCAATTGTAGCCCTGCATATGTCACAGACTTTGTATGTGATGTTGAGGAATCCAGTTAAACCAAATTTTGACAAAGTAACTGTGTATTCTGAATTTTTGGAGTGCCCAATTTGAAACACCTTGCATTGATTTTTTTCAGAAGTGCTGAATGCTCAAAGCTGCAGTTGAACTCAGTTGAAGCAGTATATGCTCAGCTCCTCTGTCAGTAAGGCAAAGTGGTCTGGAGGAATGAGCACAAAGTTGGGAGTGAGGAGTTCTTCTTTGAGTGCCTAGGTGTATTCCACTGTGGGCAGGCATGCGGTCCAAGAATTCCTGCGAGTAGTGTCTGTTGGTCCATGCCTGTGTCCCTGTTCTCTTCGTGCTCTGCACCCAGGGTATGAGGGGCAGGGCAAGGCAGACCAACCACCTCTTCAGTTCCTTCTTACCACCTCATAACCTGAGTCAGAAACCTCCAGTGTCCCAAGCTGATCCTTTCTCTTCTTCCTGTAAATATTTAAAATTTTAAATTATTCTTAGTTTTTGTTGTTAGTGTTTTGATAGTTCTAGTTAGTCAGTTTTAGACTCCCAACCCTGTGCTCCCAATCTCCCAGAATGGGATTTTGAGGATCCCCAAGAGTCTGAGCTACAAAAATTGCATTTTCTGCCCCCGCTTCTTTTTGGTGAGCAGTGATCATCAGTGCTGCCTCTGCTCCACCAAATGCAATTTTTGACACTCCTTTCCCAGCCTAACTCAGCAGGCATTAGAACTTCAACTTCAGAAACATGTTTTGGAGCAGGCAATGAATCCCCATTCAGACCCAGGCCAGGGAGAACTTCCTGAACGTTGGCCAGAGTCAGCAGGTAGCAAGATCCCTATTCTGTGTCTGACTTTGTAAGGGGCACTCTTACAAACATAAAAACAGATCTCCTCATAGATGATCTAAGGGGAGAGACCCGCCTCAACTCTTTCCAAGTCAGGTGAGCCCTCATGCCCGAGCCATAAGAAATTAGGTCCTCCTAAGCTGCGTGGGCATGTTCAAAAGACTCATAGGCTCAAAAGTCCTTCAGTAGCAGCCTCCACATTGACTCAGAGGCTGACTTTGGTGCTACCTAAAATGAAACACAGAGACCCAAAAGCTCAGGAACTGCTGGTACTGTCAAAGATTGTGAGTTGATTACCTGAATGATTTTATCACTCTCCGTCATACAAGCCACCTCGCAAACAACAAAAGATGCATCTTCCACTACCCAGCCTCACCCTCCAGCCAAGAGATATTTTTAACATGACGCCAGAGAGCTGCAACCTGGTATTGATGCTATCTCCACCTATTACTGAGATCCATTGGGGAATAACTAGCAAAATTTCCCCAAAACTGGGCAGTGAGAACAACAGACAAGTACATGCTGGATATCCATTCCATCTGTACCATAGAGTTTCTCTGCCTCCCTCCTCCAAAACCCTTTTCCCTGTCCCTTTTCAGGGACCCAGTCTCATAAGGCAGTTCTCCTTCAGGAGGTACAATCTCTTCTCCAATGAGAAGCAATACAACAGTGTACCAGGGTGCTGGTGCAAAAGCACCTAATTAGCCTCTGCCCAGTCAGCTCCAATCAGGGGAAATAGATTGGGGCTGACGGAAAAGGCCTGATTCTGGCCTGAGGATTGGCAATACCTGCTGGCTTGACAAGCCAAGAGCTATAAAGGCTGGGGGGGGGGGGCAGCCAGGGAGAAGTCAGTCAGGGAGGGAACTGGAGGCCTCCTAGCTGAAGGCTACCTCTGCCTGTAAAGGAGATGACTAATCCTGCAAGGCTTGTATATAGATACACCGGTGGTGGGAGAACCTTATATAAATAAAGACACAGGTGGTTCGCAACCCTGAAGCCTCTCTGAGCTTTATTGGGGGCAGCAAGTGGGCCCCAGGAAGAGGGGGGGACGTGAACCCTGTTACAAGCAGATACTCCCTCAATATTGAGGAAAAAGGTTCTATTCAAAGTATTTCTTCATTCCCAAGAAGAAAGAAGGCTGGTGACCCGTTCTCAAGCTGTGTCAACTGATAGTTTTTATTCAAAAACTGAAATTTCACATTGGTACATTAGCATCAATAATACCATCCCTACAAAAAGTCACATGGTTCATGGATCTTAATATGAAACAGGCATGCTTTCATGTGAATATTCATCCCTCTGACAGATGGTTCCTCAGCTTTGTGGTGGGGCCCACACAACTATCAATACAGGGTGCTTCCATTCGGGCTCACTACAGCTCCCAGAGTCTTCACAAAAGCGTTCTTCATAATAGCAGCTCAGCTCAGACAAGGCTGCTCCACCGTCTTCCCATACTTAGACAACTGGCTTCTAACCAGCCAGTCTCACCTGGAAGTTTTAATGTCAACTTCATCACTGATGCACCTTCTAGCATCCCTGGTAATCTGTGTAAGCATGGAATAGTCTATCTTGACTCCGACACAGGCCATAGACTTTATAGGATCGACACTGGATTCAGTCAAAGTGAGGGCCTACCTCTCCACAGATTTCACTCCCCACAGACAGATTTCACTCCATGGGCACTGTGATAGACCTGCTTACACACAAACTTTAATGTGTAATGTACCTTATTCTCCAGAGCCATATGCCAGACTCAGCCTTCATTGCCTGTAAGCTGGCTCCAAACGGTATGTACACCAAGCGCACACAGCATGAATACCATAGGGACAATTCCTTCTAAGTGAGGGAATGGTGGAGAGATGCTGGACATGTGTGCATGGGAATTCCATTTCTATCTCTCACACCCAACAATGATAATTACAAACCTCTCCCTGGTAGGATAGGGGAGCTCACATAGACAATCACTAGGATCACTCGGGCAGCCAGAATGCACATCAGTCTTCTGAAACTGAGAGCCCTACAACAAAACATTCCTACCATTCACGCAATCCCAGCACATCCTGATAATGTCGGACAACATAACTACCATTTTCTATGTAAATAAGCAGGGAGAGACATACTCCATCCTGCTCTTTTTAGAAGTGGTCAACTTATGGACCTGGTGTATACAGAACCACATAACCCTATCTGCAGTGTACCTCCCAGACACCTAAAATGTGCTGGTGGACAGCCTCAGCAGGCATTTTGCCACCTATCACAAGTGGGAATTACATGATTCAGTAATAAACACCATCTTCACTCAGTGAGAAACAGGAAATGTAAAGTAAACTGCTCCAGTGAGCAACAGTCCTCTTCTACCTTGGACAAATCACTTCAGTTATGCCTCCCATTGAACTATTATCTCTGGTTCCATGGAAAATTCAACTAGACAGGGCTCAAGTCATCCTCATTGCCCCCAGATGGCCCAGACAATTATGCTTTCCAAACCTCCGACAAATATCATTCCCATCCACTTATCAACATTCAGATCTTTTCAGATTTCTTGATCCAGATAAATGGCAGGGTCAGACATTACAACCCCAATGCTTTAATCTCATGGCATGGTATTTGGATGGGCATTGAGCCTAGAACATTCCTGTTCTGAAGCTGGGAAAATTATTCTCACTAGTAACAGAAAAGACTCCACTGGAAAATATAATCTAGCCAAGTTGAAACCTTCATCTGTCTGGGCCCAGCAAAACTATATGTCTCCAGAGGCACCTGATATTCCCACAATTTTCGATTATATTTTTATCCTCAAGCTTATGGGCTTTTCCCTTAGCTCCCTGCAAGTTCATCTAGCAGTAATTAGTGTGTGTCACCTGCCAATGGATGGTTCCTTGATATTTAGCACCTGATAAGTCAGGTTGTTGAAATCTGGTCAGAAACTTTCCAGCTGTGAAGAAACCAATCCCCCTAGGGGAATCTTACTTTAGTGCTTTGAGCACTTGCTAAACCTCCCATAAAACTGCTAGCTATGTGTTCCATGTCTTGCCTATCAGTGAGGGTTGCCTTCCTTGTTGCCATCACCTCAGCCAGAAGAGTAGGAGTATTAGGGACCTTAATGGTGGATCCACCAAACACAATATTCCATAAGGATAAGGTCTTGCTATTACTACACCCAAAATCCAGTCCTAAAATAGTTTCAGAATTTCATATAAACCACTCAATTCACTTACCTGTGTTTTTTTCCCAAAGCCCCATGCCTCTAGTGAGGAGTGCGGACTTCATTCTCTCCAGCTGTGATGAGCATTGGCACTCTACCTGCAGAGAACAAAACAGATTAGGAAGTCACCTAGACTGTTCATTGCCGTAGCAGAACAAGTATGAGCACAAGCCATGTCTTCTCACAGGATCTCTAGCTGTATCCTCCTTTCAGTTGACACAGCTTCCTCCCTCACATGGGTAAGAGCTCACTCTATAAGGGCTCAGGCAACCTCAATAGCATCACTTCAAGAGGTACCCTTTCTTGATATTTGCAGAGCAGCTACATGGAGTTCCATCCACATTTACAAGACATTACACCTTAATCCAGGACTCTGCCACTGATGCATCCTTTGGGATATTAATCCTGCAAGCAGCTATACCACAAGCATCCTCACATTCACCTCCTTTCTAAGTACTACTTGTCAGTCACCCACAGGAGAATACACATAGGAACCACAACTCAAAGAAGAAAGGTAAGAAGTTACTTACCTTATTGTAATGAGTTCTTTTAGATGTGTGGTCCCTATTTGTATTCCACTACCCACCCTCCTCCTCCTCTGCATCAGTTCATGACTGGCTTCATAGTAGGGAAGGAACTGGAGAGGCGGTCAGTCTGCCTCATCCCTTATGCCTTTCGTAAAGAGCATGAGGAGGTCAGGAGCACAGATCAATGGACACTACTAGCAAATATTCTCCAGTCTCAGGTACATGGAGCACAAGTGTGCCCACAGTGAAATTCAGAAAGGGACCACTTATCTCAATAACCTCTAGTTACATTAACATTACTTCCCTTTCCTGAGTTCTAATCCTGGTTTTGCCAGTGATTCACAGTGTGGCCTCAGGCAAATCTCATTGTCTCAGTTTTCCCACTGTAAAATGAGAAATAATATGGAGTAATAATATGCAAGCTCTTTTTCTAGGGAGTGAGAGAAATATTCTGCAGTAGTTTTTTGGATTTGACCAGAAAGAAACCTCTTGAATTTACTTGTCTTTGAATTGCTAGTTATGGCCTTAAACACACACTCCTTTTATGAAGCCAGAAAGACTTACCAAATTGCTGTTTCATCTTTTTGTGACAAGCTTTCAGAAAAGTTTTCCAGGTTGGCACAAAAAACCCCATGGTATGTTTCTGTACCATTGCAATGTAAGTTTTAAAGTTTGATGGGATTAGCTATATCAATCTCCAATTAGAAAAAAGGCAAAACAATTTGCTTAGGTTGAGACAGTTGAGTTGGGATAATTGAACTGTTGTGTGTCTCATGCTCAGTTAGATCTGTGTTTTAATAATACTAACTTTCTGTTCAGAGTTACAAGCATGCACCAGAAGAATAAGGGACCTTAGATATGGAGTGTCTAAATGTGTCAGTTCATGAAACATGGTAGTTGACTTGAATCATTCTTATGATCTACAAATATGATATTGACCTTTGATCCTGAACACACAAATTTTTGTCATAATTATAAGCTCCTGAAAGTAAGTGATGCTAAATGACCCAGTGAAGACTCTTGCTTTCCATATAGCAGTGCCTACATTTCTTTGATAAAAGTTCAAAGTTGCAGGAGAGGCTGATCTAAAATAATGGAATGAAAGTTTCCGATACTTTGAGGTACCATAATTGCACGTAATCAGAACTGAGATGAAAGGCTACATAATATGTAAAAGATATTTGCCCTAAGACTGATTGTATTGTAAGCCTTTGAGACAGGGAATTTGTTCTGCTATCTCTTGTAAAGTGTCACACACATTTGTGGTGTTTTCTAAATGATTGGTGATGATAAAAGGATTCTATGTAAACAAAGATATTAAATATTTATAACTGATACAAGCTTGATTACCGGTTAACAAATGGGCTTGCCGTGTTTTGAAATAGAATTTGGATCATTAGTGAACTGATTGTTTTAAGAGTGATATCTGCCCAAATATGTTATGAATTCTCAAAACACAGAGGATATGTAAATACTGCTATATAAGCTTTATTTTCTTCTTTGAGTGATTGCATGTGTCCGTTACGCTGTGTGGGCACGTCTCATGTACCAATGCTGGAGAGTCGTCCCTAGCAGTACCTATAGGGGTGGCTTCATCCATCCCTGCTTCCTTGTGTTCAGGGAGAAAGACATAAAGGGCAAAGCTGCCCCACTCCTCCTTCAGTTGCTTCTTACTGTTTGTGGTCAGTAACTGGAGCATTCAGAACAAAGTTATGGGTACTTCAGCTTACTTTTTGTCTAATGGCACTGTTCTTCATACATTGGACTTTTTTTTTCTTTCTACTTTTTAATTTGTTTAAATTTTTCTTTTCTTCATTTTTCTAATCAGGTGGGCCTCTGGGCCTTGCCTGGTACTGGTTGAGCCTATAACAAAGTCTCCGGGTTTCAAGCCTGATTCTGGTTGTTGAAAGCCAATGTCTACCAGTGACCCTCATTTGGGCTGCCTAACATGCTGCATTGAAGACCATCTAAGAGACAGGTGCTCAATCTGCTGGGGCTTAAAAAGCAGAATGAAAATGCTGAGAGGAGCACCTCAACTTTCCATGTATTCCATATATTGTTATGGAAGTGGCTCTTTGTCTGGCATCCAAACCCTCTTGGTCATGGTGAGGGAGCTCATTCACAGCTCCTTCCGGGTGTGCTCCCTTGGCATTGCCAACAGAGAGAAGTCTTGGGAGATCCCCATTGCCAGTATTGCTCTTTCAAGACCTAAGACACAGAACAATCCAAGTCTCAAAAACACAAGAAAAAGTTGTCATCCGGTTCTTTGAGGTTCATGGTATGGGACTTCCTACAGAAGGTCAATCTGGTACCAAGGGTAAAGTGTGCTCTTTGGCTTGATGCTCCCTGGTACCGGCTCACGCTGACACCCATAGACCTGACGCATTGACTCCAGTACCCTCCCCCCAGGGACCATCAAGACCAGCTACTTCTTCGGCTATGACAATACATCAGCCATCACTGATCACAGTGGGACAACCTCCTATACTGGTGTCAACAATTGTGGAGTCCTGTACGGCAGTGAGAGATCTATTATGCCATTTGGTACTGCCATCACCATTGATTCAGGGTGAAGAAGCTATTCTAGCACAGTCACAGGTACCACACTTGTAGGCTCTAGTATAGTCTGCTGTGGGCCCATCAACCTTAGGCCCGTTAATATATTCATCTGTCTCCTCTGTGTCTGTTTTTAGACCTCTGGTAATGACTCCATATCTTTGCATGATTCCAATAGTTACGAAGCCTTTCATGCTCACAGTTCCAGGCTCTGAAGACTCCTCCCAGTGTCACACTGCCTTGTCTTTAGGATGAGGGTCTGGAACTGGAAGTGTTCTCAGTGGTACCAGAGAATTTAAAGTCTACCAAGAGCTCCTCAGAAGAATACAAGTAGAGATGGTGAAGGAGAATACCAGAATAGTTTGTTGTAAAGGTAGCCCTACCTATAAGTAAGGCCATCATGTGGCCTGTTAAGATCCTGTGGCAAACCCTTTCATCTGTTCCACTGGTGGATAAAAGAATGGATTGTAAACACCAGCTTCTATCCCAAGGTTTTGAGCAGTTTTACTTACATGCTGTTCCAGGCTCACTATTAGCTGCAGTAAATTACAGATATCATCAAGGCCAGGGACAAGGGTATCCCCATAGAAAAATATGCAAAAAAACCAAGATCTCTTGGGGGGAGATTTATTCCACAATGAATTTTCCTCTTACTGTCAATCATCAAGCTCCATTGGCCCGTTATGACTATTTTAATTGTGAGGCAATGTCTCAGTTTGCAAATAAATTGCCAGAAGGCTCTTGGGAACTGTTCCAGTCTCTTGCTAAGGAAAATCTGGTCTCTTGATCATCTCTACAGGCTTCTTTAGATGCAGCAGGTTCTGTGGCCAAGCCTATGGTGACAGCAGTAACTGTGCACCATTCTTCCTGGTTGCAGTCATCAGAAGTACAACAGATGATTGAGAACCTCCCTTTAAAGGACTGTACCTTATTCTCATCCAAAATGGATGAGGCATTATGCACACTATAGGACTCTAGAGCAGTCTTGAAGTTGTTAAGTCTGTACATCCAGGATACAAAGAGGACAAAATATCATCCTCAATATCCGTGAAGACAGCAATTCTAGTCCTATAGACAGCCTGACCATTCTACATGCAAGCAAAACTCTTGGAGCAGGAAGCCTCCAGCTCCCATATCCTCAGTCACATCATCCAGCAGCCACAAGCCTCAAAGGCCCCTGTTTGATTCCTACGTTGAGGACAGCAGGCTTAACTTGCCAGATCTTTCTGGCCCTTCTCCTCCCTTCAGGAAGAAGCTTATCACATTCCCTGCTTGCTGTCACCTCAAACAAGTGGGTACAAAGCATGGTGGAATTGGGATATACTCTACAACTCTTTCTCTCCTCTACTCCCATGCCACTTTCCGGTCCCTTTTCGGGGACCATTCTCAAGAGTCTGTGCTAATTCAAGAAGTGCAGACCCTAGGTTCTTTGGGAGCTGAAGAAGTGCCGCCTCTTCTTCAAGGCAGGGATTTCCCTCCCCCCACCCCCATACTTTCTAATAACCAAAGCCAGAAGAGTCTGACTAATCCTAGACCTTTGGAGTCTAAACAGATACATAAAAAAATCTAAAGTTCCATATGGTGCCCCTTGCTCCTGTTATTCTTCCCCTTGATTCAGGATACTGTTAAGCTGAATTAGATTTATAGGATGCCTACTTTAGATGTGGCAAACCACCCTGTTCACAGGAGATTCCTAAGGTGCGTGGAATGAGAGGATCATTAACATTCACAGTTCTGCCCTTAGGTTTGTTATTGTCACTGAGGCTTTTCACCAAGTGCATGGCAGTAATTGCAGCCTACCCCTGCCAGGCAGATGTTCATGTGTACTCTTGCCTGGATGCTTGGTTGGTTTGGGGTTGTTCTGGGCACCAAATAAAGTCCACTGTCTGTCAGACTATCTAACTGTTCAGCAACCTGGCCCTGAGTGTAAACAAAGAGACATCAATGTTATCACCTCTACAAATAAAAGAGTTAATTGGAATGGTCCTAGTTTAGACCTCTGCCAGGGCTTTTCTGTCTCTTGCCAGGTTCCACGCTATATAGGATCTCTTGTTACCATGACTTTTAAAACCCAAAGATCTTGGTAACTATTACTCTTGGTGAGGTGGTGGCAGGAAATAAATCAATGGAGACATGGCTGTCCGACCAGTAGGTGGCTAGCACAATCAGTACAATACCAGAGTGCTTTCACTTAAAGCTGCACTTTATTTTAGTCTCAAGCACTTACACACATCCACAACAGGTTACTAAAACACCCCAAAAATCAATAATTACTGAAGTCTGGAGTGGTCTTTGAGTGGTACAATGACAGCCGTCCGATTGGCCAGTCTTGCAGCTGCTGTTGGGGACCCTAAGCTATGTCTATGAAGTGTAACTGAAGAGTCCACCTACCCCATACTTTTGCTCCTTATTTCTTTGGGTTAGTGTAACAATAACATGTCAATAAAAAAAAAAACTCTTAAGCAAACCATTTCTAAGTTTAAGGAAGAGGTGTCCTAAAGCCATTAATTAGACAGATGGGTTTTTGCAGAGCCTGCATATTTTGAGGACCCTGAGAAACCTATCTCAAAGGGCAGATATAGATAACCTTTCTGTTTTTCTAAAATACATAACTCAGCAATTTTAACAGAGATCTTATCAGGAAGGACACAGGGCCAGCTCCCCCCTCAACTCCCTCTCCTCCTGGCTTCTTGCTAAGGCTACTGTACAGGCCCACTAAAGGCTTACTGACTTGGCTGCTTTGTCAATAATTATTAATAGTAGTCCAAGCATTTTGCTGGTGTGCCAAAATCACTTCGTACTCTGTGTGTGTCACTCAAGGATCAGTCATGAGCCACAGAGAGGAATTGCCTTAGGCTTCTAGATCTCACAACTGCATGTGATCCCTTATGCCAGGTTGCACCTCAGAGCAGTGCAATCTTGGCTGAAGTCAGTCTGTCATCTTCATATTTACCAACTTGACAAGCTAGTATATATCCCGGACAGAATGCTGGGATCTCTGAATTGGTGGATGAGCCAAGACAACATGTGTGCGGGGGGGAATCACCTTCTTTCTACTTCCCCTTCTATTACTTTGGTAACACATACTTCAGCCATGGGGTGGGTGGGGAGTGAACATGGACAATCTTCAGGCTCAGCCTGTCCATGAGGCCCATTTACACATACATGTTCTTAAGTTGCACGTCTTGTCAGACGTCACCAGTGTGGTGCTCTGCTCTGTTCAATGATAAGTCGGCTGCATGTGTGTTCCCTCTTTGTGCTGCCCCGGCTCTGCAGATAGCTGACACAGCAGACCCCGAGAGAACCCCCAATGACCACAGACTCCAATAAGGTATGAAGGCACCCGACCAGGTTTATTGCCAAACGAAACACAGTCTCTAGCTCCCCATATCAGATGTCTACAGTTCTGCTAGTACATATGTGCTCCCTGACAATGGACCGGCTCAGTCAGTGGTGGGACTTACCACTAGGCCAGACAAAGACATCCACTCAAGGGTACATTCTTATACACCGGTACAAACAAGTTACACATCACACCTGACATATTGAGGTACCATCCCTCTATGTGTTAGGGTGCTGCCTCTCTCCTGGTACATGTTGGTTCGAACCAACAACTCTATCCATCATATTACCCTTTTGCCCATCTTTAGGATGGGTCAGCCTGTTCCTTGTTATGTGTGGAATGTGCAAGTATCGGAGTGTTCTTGTTACCATCCTGGCACATGTTTATATCTCTAGTGTCCAGTATCTTTTAGGTACGTGCATTTTTACAACTTCTTGCCAGCTTCTGTGAGAAGGGCCTGCCTCTGGCTCACAGTTGAACTTTGCTTTATGTTAACAGTCTTGTCTTGACCATTACTTTAGTTCAGGCCTTAGACCTCATACCAGGCCTCTGATACAAGGGTTTATGTTGCAGGGCCTCATCTTACTACAGCACACAAAAACTGTTTGAGAGCAGTTCCTGCCTCACATTCAGTGCAAGACTGCACATGTGCTCACCAGTAACATCATAGCAGTGTTCTGCATGAACAAATTAGGACACTAGGTCAAGACAGTATGGAACAAATTCTGAAACTTGTGCATATGGAGCTTGGTCGTTCCCAGGGCATCTTAGTTGCTGGGTGTTTGAGATGGCCTGGCAGATCACTTGAGCAGATCCTTCAGCTTAGACCACAAATGGTCTCTCAACACTGCTGTTCCAGCTTCACTATTTTCTGGGACAAGGACCTGCTGTATGCATACCCACCAGTACCTCTAATCCCCAAGGTCATTTTCAAGCTGAACCAAAATCGAGGTAAAATGATCTTCATAGCTCCTGCCTGGCTGCGGCAACTATGTTATTCCAACCTACTCAAGCTGTCCACTTGGGAACTCTTGCTCTTACCACTAATCAGAGACCTGATAATTGAGAATCACAGACACGTACTGCACCTGAATCCTCAGGTGTTGTACCTCATGGTTTGGTTCATCAGTGGTTAAATACAGAGGAGGAACACAGTTCAGTGGCAGTCCAGAACATCATCTTTAATAGTAGAGACATACGATGGGTGAGGTAATATCTTTTATTAGACCAACTTCTGTTGGTGAGAGAGACGAGCTTTCAAGACAGAAAAGCTCTGTGTAGCACAAAAGCTTCTCTCTCACCAACAGAAGTTGATCTAATAAAAGATATTACTTCACCCCACTTTTTCTCTCCAATATCCTCGGATCAACATGGCTACAACACTGTACGCATCCTTAATAGTAGGAAACCTTCCACTAGAACTACTTACCTTAGTGTAAATGGAAGTGCTTCTCTGCCTGGGCCCCTACCCATAATGTGTCTTTTAGTACAGAAATTTTTAATCAAGTTTTGAGTATGTTTTGCATTTTTAGGAGTCATGTGTAACACACTCATCTCCATTAAGGTGCCTCTGACTGCAGTCTCAGCGCTTCATACTGGAATTAATGGTAGAACTGTTTTTACCAACCTTATTGTGACCAGGTTCATCAAAGGTCTAGATGGACTGTTTCCACCTTTTCGCGATACGGTGCCACCTTGGGACTTGAATTTAGTTTTGTCTGCTCTTGTGGGCCCTCCATTTAAGCCTTTAGCATCTTGTTCATTTCTGCACCTCGCAGCAAAGGTGGCCTTCTTGGTAGCCATCACCTGGGCTAGGAGAGTAGGTGAACTGAATGCCCTTGAAATTGATCCTCCAAACACCATTTTCTATGAAGACAAGGTCCAACTTAGGCCTCACCCTAAGTTTCTGTCAAAGATGGTATCGGATTTCCACCTAAATCAATCTATATACTTGCTGGTTTTTTTCCCAAAACGCATGCTTACAAGGATGAACAAAACCTGCACATTTTGGATGTGTGTTGACCTTTAGCGTTTTACCTGATCAGGACAAAGACTTTCCAGGTATCTTCCCAGATCTTTGTTTCTTATGCGGAATGAGTTAGAGGTCAATCAATTACAGCACAGTGACTTTCAAAATGGATTACCAACTGCATCACTGTGTTACACTGCCAAAAGCACAGCACATCCTGAGAAGCTGCCAACGCACTCAACTAGACAACACATTCAGCCTCTGCAACATTCATGGGACATGTCCCTATCGTGAACATCGGCAGAGCAGCAACATGATCATCTGTCTGTATGTTTACTAGACTGTATGCACTTACTGAGAAAGCAGTCCTATAGTCCCTCTTGCAATGAGACTCTGAGCCCCACTGCCTTTAATAACACCTTCGGAGTCACCCACAGTATAATAGACACATGCAAGCACTCAAGAAAAAGCAGTTGTTCATCCTTTCATAACTGTTGTTCTTTGAGAGACATTGCATAAGTCCATTACACAACCCACCATCCTTCCAATTGGGCTTTTGGTGGGAGGGAACTAAAGGAGGGGTGCGGTGGCTCTACCCTTTATACCCTCCTATCTAAGCAGGAGGAGCCTGAGATGGGCGGAGCCGCCACTCCAACTAACACTAGGGAAAATTGAACATATACCTATGATGTGATGGACGCATGCAACACATCTAGAAGAATAATAGTTATGAAAGGGTGAATAGTGACTGCTTTTTCTCTTAATTTGGCCCTGCATTAACATGTGAGGCAGATTTTAAATCTCTTATTTTGGAGGTTTAACTAAGTATGAGTATCTTTAGGGTGCCTTTTTAAGTTATTTTTCTTCATTAAGTGGCTAAGTCAACCCACTGAGGAACTGAAGGGTGGGAGTGAGTGGTTGTGAGGAGAGTAGGAGCCCTGATTTGTTAATATTAGTGATTGAGGTACTGTCATTTGAAGGGAACATAGGATATTTTAGGCAACATCTACAGTATGAGCTAGGGGTGTGATTCCCAGCTCAAGTACACATACTTACACACTAGCTCTCATCTGAACTACCATGCTAAACGTAGTAATGTACCCATGGTAGTATGGGCAGCAGCAGGGGTGGCATGGCCTAACTCTCCCAAGTACTTACTCATGGGGCTCAGGCGGGTTTGTAGGCTAGGCAGTTAACTCATGCCCTGCTGCCTGTGCTATGAGGCTACGCTACTGTCTTTATTGTACTAGTTCAGATGAGGGCTAGCACAAATATGTGTAGAAATCATGCCTTTAATTCTTAGCATAGACATAGCTTGAGGTGATCTGCTCCACTTTACTTATGAATATGCTTCTGTAGCACTTGTGGCTGCTTAGTAGAAGTTCATGAAGTTTCTTTCCAAAGTGCATCTGCACTACACTGCACCAATTTCTGTTGCAAAACTCTTCCAGCTGTGTCTTACATCAAAAGTTCTCACCTAATATTTAATCATGTCCTTAAACTATCCTAGGTGGGGTTTTTTTAAGTGTGGGCTCTGCTTGAGCTAGCCTGCTAAAAACAGTAGTGTAGCCGGGGTAGCATGTGCAGTGGCTTGGGGCCATCTATATAGATACCTAGGGGGTCCAGGTGCGTTTGTACTTAGGTGACTAACTCAAGCTGCTACCCATGCTACCTCTGTCTACAATACTATTTTTAGTATTGTCTCACACGCTGGGAAGCATGATCCCAACTCCAGTGTAGATGTATCCTAAGGCATGTGATTATGCCTTTCTCCTGATCTAGGATAGAGCCCACTTTTAAGAAACACCTAGGATAGTTTATGGATATTATTCAGGGTGGATTTGATTTAAATTACTAGTCAGGAAGACTCTCCTTAATCATGGATTTCTACATAAAAGTGCATTCTTGTTGGTTGTTATAACCTTAATACATATTCTTCACAACTCAGAGATAGATGTAGATTTCATTTTTAGAAGGGACACACTATACATTTTTAAACAGTGATTTATTTTGAAAACTTTTCAGATTAGTTTTACAGCTATATCAGAAAATGAATGATTGTTTGGTTATTTCATTTACCAAAGGTAATTGAAGCAGATATTTATGAAGTCATTGGGAGGTGAACTATCTCCAATTCAACAGGCTAATCATCACAGGACAGACATTTAAATTGTTTATTTTTAACTGAAACAACGACGTTATGTATTCTGGATTTTTTTTTTCAATAGCAAACATATAATAATTTAACAAAAGAAGCATATGATTTTTTGAATTTAGTTAAGCATTCAAGCTTTTTAAAATCTGGTTTGTTTTTATTAAAATTGTTTTTAACTAAAATAGTTAAATGAAATACATGTTTTTAAAAAACAAAAATTAAATTGACTGTGTCAGCCAGGTCAACATGAAAAACTTAAAATATTGGCTTCTGCAGCTAACTCAGTCATCTTCACCTTCATTTTCCTGTTGTTCATAATCTGGAAAAGAAAAACAAGCTTTCCTGCTTTTTCAGGTCCCAAATGATTTCTCAATTTGAAATGAATTAGTCCAAAGGAAGAAAATATTCATTCTACACCAGCAGAAGAAGCTACTGCTGTTAAAAGTGAGATTATCACTTCAACAGTCTCTGAATCCAAGTGCTTAAGTGACTTCCACCAGTTCACTGGTGTGACTTTCTTTAAAACATCATCAGCAAACATATATTTCTTGAATAGTTCACCCTTAGCTCTGAAGTTTATTATAGTTGGCATTATGGAGGGGTGATTGCTGGATGTCCATGTCATAGCCAACTCCTCTTCTTCAGCATTTAAGGTTTGACCCTGGTACCGAGTATTGAGAATATTTGCAAGAAAATGAGCTGGAAATAATGCTTGTCCCATTCGTTTCTTTAATGCTTGTAATTTAACTCTGTCATTGCATATTTCTCTTATTAAGATCTCACTCAGTTCCTTCCAAATTTCAACAGCGTCAGCAATAAAACAGCTATTTCCCTGCATTTTGTTCAAGGATACAGAAATAGGCTTCAGGGTACTCAGCATGTGTTCAACATTTCTCTTAAGCCCAATGCTGAGAACTTTGGCTGTGATAGTGCCATCTATTTTTTCATGATTTTGTTCCTAACTTGTCATCAGATTAGGCCAGTTCTTGATATAGTGCTCAAAACAGTCCACTGCTGAGTTCTATTGCACGTCTTGTGAGAGAGTTAGCTTGGTTCCTCCCACTTTTTTCAGAGCACCTGCTGCAAAGTGGTTGTTACAGAAGTATTTTGCAATTTCAACAACATTAGCTGTTATTTCTGGAACACTGAAGTCTTTGGCTAGGAGGTGTATCAAATGAGCATTGCAACTGAGTTATTTGTTATTAACTTGGGACTCTCTTCTAAATAATTTCTCCTCATCTTGGATACATTTGCAGCACTGTCTGTGACCAAGTTGCGTACTAGACATGTGAATTTTTTTTCACAGTTTGTTATAGCTTTTACTGCTGCTACTTGTAAGTATTTTGCTGTGTGTGCATTTCCTGATGTATCAATTGTTTCTGTAAGGAGGACATTCCCTTCTTCTGTTGTCACACAAGTGCATACAACGGGATCGTTGTGGACATTGCTTAACAATTTCACCTCTAGACCTTTTGCACGCTGCTCAATTTTCTTTCATACACTTTATCTAGAAATTTGCATATGATATCTGCTCTGTTGGGTGGACTGTATCCTGGTCTTAATGACTGAACAATGTTAATGAAGCGTGGGTTCTCAATCATATGGAAAGGAGAGTTTGTTACATAAACAAACCGGGCAATTTTTTCATCAATTACCTCTTTTTGTAATCACAAATTTATATATGGTGGTTTCTGGATGATGGAGGTTTTTTTTTTTCTTTTTGCTACAGGTGGCTATGTGACATACATGATGTGACTGAAACACGATCATTGGCAGATAACTCTGAAACTATATAAAATAATGGTGATCTTGTCAGGATAGTCTTCAGAATCCTGTATGTTGAGGATGGATTCTCCTTTTAAAAAAAAAAAAAAAAAAAGTCAATGCAGTTATTTAATTATTATTACCATACTGCTCATTTAGTACTACTCATTGCATTCACTAACACTCAGAACTACTTTAAAGGTGAAGTTGCAAAAGGAAGATCTGCCTGTTTCAGCTATTTATTTTTTTATCACAACTGCATCTAAAATGATAGTACTATAGAGTAACAGCTATATTTTTTGCTCAAACATGAGAATTCACGAATAGTCCAGAAGGAAGACAGGCAGTCCTTAAGAAAGAAGTATGAAATAAAAAAGTTTTACCAACCTGAAGATCCTGCGTGTTCAGATATGTTAATTTCATCATATTCAATGCAGCTTCCTCCTGAGAAGGAACACTTCTCATTATGTTGTTTTATTCGGGCACCAGCCCTGGTATTTCTTTGTTGCACTGTTTGCATTTTGCACGCATGCCAATCTTACCCACAGGTAGAGGGACTTCATTAAAATATTCCCAAACTGGGTCTCTCTTACGGCCTGCTGCCATTATAGGTTTTCCCTTCTAGTGAGAGAATTGTATGGTAGATCTCAAATCAATGAAGGCTACACTTGGAAAGACCTCAAGACTTTTGGAATATGCTGCTCAAACAGTTTCACTTTTGTTTCTACTGCCTGTCCCTCCCTTCTCACATTTATCTCCAGACTTCTTCTCCTTGTCCAGATCTATTCCACCCCCAACAATCTTTTATTCATTTAACTTTTTGAAACTTTGCACTTTTAGAGAGAGGAAAGGGATCGACTCTGTGCACACAAATTTGCGGAGGGACAATAGGGTTGAGGTCTGTTATTTCTCACCTCTCTATATATTTATTATTTATTTATTTATTTTATTTAAAACCATTTTTGCTGTTAACAAGCATGTTATCTCTGGAGACACAAATCCACAATTTGAGAACTGCAAAACTAAGCATCTCTGATGGTATCTTCTAGACTGAGCACTGAGTCCCATTGGATAGATAGAAAGATTAACCTAAATAATCTATACAGAAGCCTCTGGAACCTCATAAGATTGGGTCCCTAATCCATGAACTATTGGAACTCATTTACAAAACTTTTCTTAAACGTTACTTGAATATATTGTCTCATTCTATAGAATTAGAATTTATAATCCCTATTTCATGATGAGATATCTTTGAGCTATAATGTATCTTAATTAAAACTATCTTTAGATAGTTTTTTTCCTCAACAACATTTTATCAAAAAAATCTGATTTAAATAAAAAAAAAATCTAATTTCTATCCACCCTAATATGATTTAAATATTAGGTGAAAACAACTTTGACAAAGCTGGAATTGTTTTTTCTATCAAAAATTGAGGCTAATATGACTTTGTATGGGAGTGTCTGTATTCTAGCAAACGATGCAGCCTGGATTCAGGACCAGTAGTTTGATTGACAGGAGAGAAAAGGGGGCAGTTGGGTAGCTACTGAAAAAGTTTTGACATCGTGCAAGTAGTTTTATTATTCTAGCTGACAGAGAAATTTTAGTTGACTATTAGTTAATTTATTCAACCTCAGTAGTATTTAATTTCTCTTTAGTTCCTGGATGCTACGTAGTTGGGGAGATTATTTTTATTTCATTTTTGATATACAGAGGGGTTGATCTCTGAGCACCGTATCACTATCACTATGACTAGTCTTAATAAAATATTTTTGGTAAAAATGCATCTTTTAATGCTAACCATGTGTTTATGGCTTTGCTGGACTGGGCTTTAATTTGTGCTGTTACTTCAATTACATACTCAAAGTAACTGCATACAAATGATCAGCTGCACAGTTCACTTTTCATTTGTGTACACAATAACTGTCATTATATGCTGAATCTTAATTATACATGTACTTGTGCACATACCCTCATAGGGGCTGTAATGCAGGTCTGACTTTTTTTTTTTTCCGTGATCAATACAGATATTTTTAGAAAGATGTGCCCTGAGATAAGTTTTCAAAAGTTTGAGCAACATTTCATGTTCGGTACCTCTGTAAAATCTATTGAATATACAGCTTTTCTTTTCACTTTTGCCATATATTAAGTTTATGAAGGACCCCAAAGTGCTTTACAGCATTTGAATTTTGAAGTCACTTAACACAGACTCTGAAGTATAACTAAATGTGGGTGAAACATAGTTTGAATTGTACATAGTAAAACTACATAATAGTTTACATATCACTAACACTTACAAGAGAGCAAGAAGCTACATTCTTTACGTTACAAAAGTAAAATATATTCCCAATACTCCAAATAACCAATTTAATTGTCAATATCATCAAGCTTTGATATAGTAGAGAACATTTCCCCTGACTTCAGTACAGTTACAGAGAGACCTTTTGTTAGATGAAGAAAATACATAATGTTTGTCTTGAATAACATAAACCAAAGCCCTTTTGAAGTTCATCAAGGGTGGTTGTTTTTGTTTTGGTTTGGTTTTTGTCCTTATTACCAACTGTAAAAATATTTTCTTACATTTCTTACCACTATTCCCTAATGAATCTTATACTTAAATAATAAAACTGCTTTATTTAACCAGCATCATGGTTCAGTAGACTCAAGTCAGTTTTTCCAATTGAGATTTGTACGTTAGCCATTCAAAGTTCATCGCACAGTTTCACTAAGCATCATTAATTTAATACTGATGCTGAAAGTTTTTAGATTCTCTACAGGATTCTTTGTGTATTGAGCCATATGCGTAGTTGTATATAGATTTCTATTAACTGTGGCTTTCTTTAATTTGAATCAGTACCTGAAACCATACATTTTTTTTGGCAGCATATGGTTTGAACAGATCTGTATATTCAAACTAATAATACTATTACACAAAAGTCAGTCAAGATTTCATTTACAAAATGTTCACATATGAGACACCTATCTGTAGTGGAAATATGTGAATTTTTGACAGTTTTACAGCAAAATGTTCTGCGGTGATACTGAACTCTAATAAAAATAATCTAGATATTAAGGTGAATTGGAACCAGAAGAGAGGGGGTGCTTTAACATTTAAAAACAGTTTTAAAATGTTCATAGCTGTCCAAGAATACATTTATTTGTTAATATATTATAATGAAAACTTGATTCCTAGCATTCAGGATTGGTTTGTCATTAAAATCTTTCTTCCTTTGCATCGTTGCAACAATATTGTTTTTTTACTAAAGCATTTTTTGTATCAAGGCCTAACACACACATTGTTCCATTGTTCATAATAAACCACAGCACAATAAGATCAAATAGAAATTTGAAGTTTATGCTATAAAATTAATAGATGGTAAATAAATAATTGGTTTGTTTTAGATTTTGACAGAACAAGTATGCACTCAAGTTGTTCATAAACCACATCCAGAGCCAGATTCTACAGTGAAAATTCAGAATCCAAGTAAGGAGATTATTTTATGTTTGTTTCAAATTAATGGCGAGAGGTTGCTTTTTTAAGAAAGTGTTATTTCACATTGCAAGAGCAGTTAATATGTTGAATACTTCAAAGAAAATTGGCTTTTATTCAATACTTTTATGATTTCAACAGCTGGTTTTTGGATGGGATTTAAAAATGTGTTATGTAACATATTTGCTCTTTTACAGTGATTCTTAAAGTGGTGGCAACATTGTTAAAAAATTCCACACCAAGTGCAGAGCTGATGGAAGTTCGGCGTTTGTTTTTATCTGATATGATAAAACTTTTCAGTAATAGTCGTGAAAACAGAAGGTATGTAAATCAAATATTATTTCTCCCAATAACAGAAATAGGTCACCTGTTGCCACACTCAATGTCGTTAACACACAAGAAATTTTGGATAAAAGTCTTGACTATTGTAATGTGCAGTTTTACATAATATGCAATAAATATGTGGTTAAAACAAATGGTATGAACATCCGGTAGTTAATTTTAAATCAGTGATAGATATTTTTGTTTTGTTCACAATGCTTTACTTAACAACATTTTAAGATCATGAATTTAAAACAAAAATAAGTGATTAAGATTACATTGAAGCTCATAGGAGAGAGGCTATTTAAATTGTTTTTTATCCCGTTTTACTCATCTGAATTTAAAAAATGAAAAAAAGTTGAATTTCATTTGGATATATTTTGACCTAATTATTTTACTTTAGATGTTTACTTCAGTGTTCGGTGTGGCAGGACTGGATGTTTTCTCTGGGATATATTAACCCTAAGAACTCTGAAGAACAGAAAATCACAGAGATGGTGTACAACATCTTCCGTATTCTCTTGTATCATGCAATAAAATATGAATGGGGAGGCTGGAGGGTCTGGGTGGATACTCTTTCTATAGCACATTCCAAGGTAAGAATTAGTTTCTGGAGTTTGTTGATCCCAATATCTCCCTAAGCCAAAGGGGCCAGTAATACAGTAGATACAATGTAAAGTGATTTAGTGCCATCTTGTGGATAGCATAGGGCATGATAGTTTAGCATTTTTCTTTATTAGTGTGAGTTCTTTGCTGTGAAATGTTTAATGAACTATACATTAATTATACTATTGATTCCCCCCCCCCCAAATTGATAAAGTATATATTTACTCTGAAATTATGATCTGTCATGTTCCATTTAAGGTCACCTATGAAGCTCACAAGGAGTATCTAGCAAAAATGTATGAAGAATATCAAAGGCAAGAGGAAGAGAACATAAAAAAGGGGAAAAAGGGGAATGTGAGCACTATCTCAGGCCTTTCATCTCAGACAACAGGAGCAAAAGGTGGACTGGAAATTCGAGAGATAGAAGACCTTTCACAAAGCCAAAGCCCAGAAAGTGAAACAGATTACCCTGTCAGCACAGATACCAGGGACTTGCTCATGGCTACAAAGGTGTCAGATGATGTGCTTGGAAGTTCAGATAGACCAGGAGGGGGTGTACATGTTGAGGTTCATGATCTGTTAGTTGATATAAAAGCTGAAAAGGTAGAAGCCACAGAAGTAAAGCTTGATGATATGGATTTATCACCAGAGACTCTGGTAACTGGAGAGAATGGTGCCCTCGTGGAAGTTGAATCCCTTTTAGATAACGTATATTGTGCTGCTGTTGAGAAACTCCAAAACAATGTCCATGGTAGTGTTGGTATCATTAAGAAAAGCGAAGAGAAGGATAATGGGCCTTTGATAACACTGGCTGATGAGAAAGATGAACCTTCTACTAACAATACCTCATTTCTTTTTGATAAAATACCCAACCAAGAAGAGAAACTTCTCCCTGAACTTTCCAGTAATCACATTACTATTCCAAATGTACAAGAGACTCAAATGCATCTTGGTGTAAGTGATGATCTTGGATTGCTTGCTCACATGACTGGTAGTGTAGATATAACATGTACTTCAAGTATAATAGAGGATAAGGAGTTCAAGATTCATACCACTTCAGATGGAATGAGCAACCTTTCTGAAAGGGAGTTAGCTTCATCATCCAAAGGATTAGAATATGCTGAGATGACAGCTACAACCCTGGAGACAGAGTCTTCTGGTAGCAAAAGTCTACCTAATGTTGATGCAGGAAGTATAATATCAGATACAGAAAGATCTGATGATGGTAAAGAAGCAGGGAAGGAGATAAGGAAGATCCAGACAACTACTACAACCCAAGTAAGTTAGAGGTGCTATAATTATATCCGTATGTGACATATATGTATTTGATTACAGGATAATTAATCCAATCACAAAAGTATATCTAATCACCACTGTGGCCAACTTTTAAAGGTATTCTTTTTAGCATCATATCAGAAATATGTCTTGCAAACATTTTTATTTTCAAAATGGTTGGTCCATGTTTAATGATGTTATTTTACCATAAGAAAATCTCACTCATTGCAATTATGGAATATCACTTTAAAAATTTTGCTGGAGAAATATATTATTAGCCCACATGATTTATTTCTTGTGGACAATGTGACTAATAATTAAAAACGTTTATTGTATGCATCTAAATTCTTTTTTTCTGTTTTAAGGCTAGAAATGTTTGTATTTTACTTAAGCAAGGTGCGTGAGGTAATAATTTTATTGGACCCACTTCTCTCACATCAATAGAAGTTGGTCCAGTAAAAAGAGATTACCTTAGCCAACTTGTCTCTCTAATACCTGGGACCAACATGGCTACAACCATGCTGTATTTTACTTGGTAAGACAGAGTATAATAAAATATAAATTCCAGTGTTTCTTATGGTTTAATTCTCTTTGTTTCTCTGTGCCAATCAGTGTTTGGGTAGAGTTTCAACTTTGGAGACAGTACTCAAAACTTTTTTGGTGGTAATTTTCTATGCATATAAGAGCCTTACTATCTTCTCATTACTAAAGCTACAATTTAGTAATGGGTATTTTTAGTAAAAGTCATGGACAGGTCACGGGCAATAAATAAAAATTCACGGCCTGTGACCTGTCCATGACTTGTATTAAAAATACCTGTAACTAAATGTTGGAGGGGGTCACGTGGGGGGGCTTCTGCTGGGTTTGCTCGTTGTCTGCAGCACCAGCTTCTGGGGGGCTGCGGACTGCAGCTACTCTGGCCAGCCACCCAGGGACCACTGCCGGGGCCAGCAGACCACAGCTGCTCCGGCCACCTCAGGACCGCTGTTGGGGCCGCCCGAGCAGTGGCTGGTTTGGCTGTCCCCGCGGCTGCTCTAGCTGCGGCTGGTGAGGCTGTCCCCTGGTCTCAGAAGCCAGCTGCTTGGGTGACCCTGAGGTCAGCCACACTGCCACTGCAGAAGTCATGGAGGTCGTGGGAAGTCATGGAATCTGTGACTTCCACGAACTCCATGACAGACACGGAGCCCTAATCATTACCAGTCCTTGCTGTCTCCAACATATGAGGAGATCTGTACTCTTATGGGTTGATGCAGTGAAGCATAGAGAAAAGAAGTTCCTAAACTACAGAGAAACTCTTCTGATAATGGAACACCCACAGTATATGGCTTTCCCTGACTGTGCCCAAAGAGAATTATTCACATCCTTAGTCTGTGTCTGTGTTTCTGCACTGGGGTCTCTGGTAAGGGCTTCAACATATCTGACTCTCTCAGACCCCCAAAGGACTATGCTGGGAAAGCTTTACCTGACTACCAAAGGTAGCCACTGGAAATCCTTCTTTTCCTTCAAGGTATCTAGTGGATCATGCTCAGGAAAAAAGGAGCAAGGTAGCAGACAAGATATCTCTTCCCAAGCCCTGTTAATGGCTATGAATTCTAGGCAGAAAACAGATCAATCTCTTTTACTATGATACACAATCAATGCTCTGCTGAGTAGGTCAGGAGCGCCTAGGGTTTTGGAAATTCTCCACCTCTTCTGCGGATTTCACAGTAGGACCAAGGAGCCCACCAGACTTAGAGCCCCTCCTAGGTTCTAGGCTGGCCCTGCTGAAGTTCTAGGAGCTTCCAGGCCAGAACAACTTCATTTGGTCACTATTCCTCTCCTCTCTTCCTCGCCACTGCTGCTCACCTTACCTGCTGTGCACCGGGGCACATTCCTGTGCCCTCTGCATGACTATAGCAAACATCATCAACTTGGGCCAACAATTCACATATGCATGGGAAACAGGAACTCAGTTTCCAGCTTGGATTGCCTTATTGTTGCCCACCTTCCAGCCCTACTGTCTCCCTCCATGGCCAGGCTTTACACCACTGGTCTCACTCCACCACCATGAGGCTGTGTCTCAACAGACAGCACTTCAATTCTGTTTCCCCCTCCCCCTACAGGAATACTGACAGTCCCAGAATTACCTGATCCTCAGGTACAGGATAAAGATTGTTTCAAGCTGCTAAAGTGGGAGGATAAGCCTGACTTCACTTCCAGGATTGTGCATACATTGTTGGCATCATGGAGGCTCTTGTATTCAGTGTTACAGAAAGACACTGAGATCTTTGCTGAGAATCTCCAGAGTGCGGAAATGGATGACATCACCTTGCCACTCTAGCGATTGCCACATCCACTTAAGGATTCTTGGTAAAGACTTACTTGGCAAAAAGAGAGTCTGATTTAGAGAGAACTTTTAAAATGAACAAACAACTTTCTGCAAACAACCATGTACACAGGTTACTCCTCTAGAGAGGTGGTCAGATGGATTCAGTAGTCAACCAAGTCCCTTGAAACTAGAGATGACAGGTAGAGCTGATACAGATGCTGGCCTGGTAAGATTATGTATAGTAGTTTGCAGCACGCACCACTTAACATAGCATCAGGAACACCTTGAGAGGAATACTGATACCTGTAGCAGCACAATGGTCATCATCTGATCAGACATCTAAGGCTACCTTGTCTTTCTGAAGAACACTGCTGCATGAAGAACTCCAGAATCTGTAGTAGTCTCTCTCAGATATTGAGAATTTAGGGCTTCCAGAAGGCAGTTCCCACCCCACAAAAACTACAGTACTCCTCTCAAAGTAACAGACTCTGGCTTTCCTGTATCTACCCCTACTGTTCAGGGAGAAGAACGTTCCTTTAACAAGGAGACTGAAAAAGAGTAATGCTAAGCTTCAGTGAGCAGAGATACTGAGCCTCTTCCTCCACTTCCTGCATTTGGCATGTAGGTACAGTACATTGACTTATGCATTGACAAGTGCCATGAGAGGGAGCATGGGTTCTTTTGTATGCAAACTCTCAAATTGGTGAAAACCTCAAAATTACTGCAGCACCTCAAGCAAGGTATAGGATCTGCCACATTTTAAGTCACTCTGCATAATAGAGAAAAAAAAAAACCCAAAACCTTTAGTAAAGAAGGTGTCAAAGCTGTTCAAACTGTGATTTTTTTCAGTTGCCACATGGTTTTTATTCTTAGTCTAAATCATCAAACAAAGACTGCTGATTCCAGGAAAATCAGCAAATGGACTGAGAAATAGGGGAGTAATGGGGAACAGATTGCTTCTATTGTGTAGTGTAGGTTTTTTTTGGTTAAAATATCAAAGGGAGAAGGATGTAGGGATATATTCCTCTTCTTTCCTGTTTTAACCAATATCTATATATGGATCTATACATATAGAGAGATAATAAAATAGGCAGAGCTACGCTATCTTATCTTGTCACTGTTACTCTTGTGTTTTCTCCTGTCTCTCCCTTCCCCCCTCCTTTGATAAATTCACTTGTTGCCTTTTGTTCAGATTGTAAATTCATCAGGCCAGGGACTATCTCTTTAATCTTTGGAGTTAGAAGTCCCCAGCACAATGGCACCCTTATCCTTACTGAGGGTACTAAAAACTACTAAAATTAAAAGTGTTTATTCTAAATACTAAATACTTGTTTAGTATGTGATGCAGAAAAAGACTAAACCACAGTACAGATATTTTATATAATCACTAGGAAAACTATGGCCACAGAATTCAAGACTGAAAGATCTCTCCAACTTGTGTAAATATTCTTGATATTTCCAAATTCCATTTTTAGGTGAAATTTCCTCCTCCTTTTGTTCCCACATACTTTATTTTAATTACTGTTGTCTCCCAGGTTTTAGGAGCTGTACCTGGTCTCATTTAAATCAATGGTAAAAATCCCATGACTTCACTGGTGTAGGATCAAGTCTGTAAAAATTATTCTGAGGAGATATAAAATAGACAAGCAGCAGTAGCAGCAGAAATGTAGATCTTAACAGACCAGTTTGACAATTGAGTTAACAATGTGTTCCTTTCCTGCTCTCAAAATGGAGGTTACAACATTTCAGACTAAAGATCAAGTGAACTTTAGAGCTGGGTTTCTGTACTATTCTGCTTTTTACAATGCAAAAATAAATACACCATCGATGTCTTTTTTTCCTGACAATCAGCATGCAGTATTCAGGAATTTGCAATTGAATGTGATTAAAAAAAAATCCGCTAACTAAAATGCCATTTAAAGCAACTTGTTCTAAATTTGTTTCATTTAGAATAGAAAAGACGAAAAGAAAAGATCACCCAATCCATCTTCGGCTAATGCTATATTATTCCTTACAATAAAATTTCTTTTGTATTGTCTAGTCTGCTTTTAAAATAATCCCAAGCAATGTGGCTTCTACTATTTCTTTTTTGGGTGATTTCATCATTAGGAAGATTTTCCTAACATTCAGTTTAAATTCTTTCTCTAAAATTTTCCTCCCAGTAATCTTGTGTATCACACTAAATTCCTTTTTCTCCTTTGCGTGTGTTCACCAAGTAAAAACCGCTCAGGACTACCTAGAAATTAAAACTATATAACCCACAAATCAGCCACCTGCTAGGAGACACTAAAGGCTGTCGTGGTACGCCAGAAAACTTGCTCAATTAAGACACAATCAGGTACAAGATACCTGGAAAGCTAGATTTGTACTTCTGAGAAAAAAAGACTATGATGATGATCCTTCTAAAAAAAGTATACATTAATACCCCCTGTGACGGGATCCCCGGGGTACAGCCTGGGACTGTGGGACAGCTGTGCCCCCTTAACTCTCCAGCCTAGGCTGTCTCTCACAATGCTTTGCTAGTGACAAGCTGCAAACTCCTCCAGATGCTGTTATCACTCAGCGCAACCGCATGTGGAGCCCCACACCCCAGCTAGATTGCATGAATGCTCCCAAAGCCACTCATGAATCACACAGAGAGAGACACTAGCCAAATCCTCCCAGCTCCAGCCTTGTACCTCAGGAACATGCCATCTTGGACTGCTCAAGATGAGAAGTGCAAGTTTATTAATTGGCTCACCACTTCATCAATGGATATACACCAGCCTTTGTAAACCTGAGCAGATTTAGCAAATACTTCAGGCAAACTCACTGGTAAAGATAAACAGTAAAATAAGTTTGGTTACAAAAAGATAGATTTTAAGTGATTATAAATGATAGGCAAAAAGTCAGAGTGGTTACCAAAATAAAATATAAGCATGCAGTCTAAACTCTCAGCCCTATTAGACTGGGCAACATCTAGATTAAGCAGTTTTTCTCACCCCACTGGATATTGCAGATCACAGTACACAGGTTTCACCCTTGAAACCTGGGCCAGTATCCTCTGTTGGAGTCTTCAGTCTTCCGAGTGTCTTTGTTGCTTGCAGCATAGGTGGGGGGTGTGGAGGAGAAAAGGCCAAGCATGGGGCCATTGTGTCTTGTTTTATACCTTTAGTCCCATGTGCTTGGAGAACACAAGTCCAGGCATCTCTGGTGGGCATTGCTGATTCACGTCGTCTCCTGTGAGTCATTGAATTGTAACTCCTCTGCTGGACAATGGCTGGTGATATCTGCTCAGCACCCACCCAGGCTTTAGTTACCTCCCTTGTCGTTATATCTGGAGAGCTAGTATCTGGGCACTTCCCACACCAACAGCATATTTTAGTGAAAACCATACAACTCAATTCTTATAATTTCATATGCAATATTTAAATAGAACAATGACTTTCAGCAGATCATAACCTTTCCCCTGACACCTCACATGGCATGCTTTATTTGCATGATCACAATTATATATAAATATGGGGGTTACAGGGCGCTCCCCCGAGGTATAGAGTGTCTCTCTCACTTCCCTCAAAATATCTAGACAGGATCAACTTGCCAAAAATAAACACACTGCAAACAAAATCCCTTCAGGGTGCACGTTGAGGAATCTGAAATGCAAAATGTCACTAAACAACTGAAAGGAAGGCCCAGATGTGAGGCCAGATTGTTAGCTGGCGTAAATCAGAGTAGTTTCAATGAGGCTACATCAAATGACACCAACTTTATCTGGAGGGCACTACTGGTATATTTTATTTTTTTATTTTCAGCTCCAATTATAGCCCCTCCTTCTCCAAATCTTATCCATGTGCATTGTTAGAATTCATTGCATATGTTTAACACAAACTTTGAACTTTTTGTTAACATAGGCTGTGCAAGGTCGGTCTGTTACCCAGCAAGACAGAGACTTGCGAGTTGACTTGGGATTTCGAGGAATGCCAATGACAGAAGAACAACGACGCCAGTTTAGTCCAGGTCCACGCACAACTATGTTTCGTATTCCAGAGTTTAAATGGTCTCCAATGCACCAGAGGCTGCTGACAGATTTGCTGTTTGCATTAGAAACAGATGTACATGTTTGGAGAAGGTAGAAAAGCTATATTTCTTATTTTTAACTTTATTATGTATGTGTTTATCAGCGAAGTAAAGACATAATTAGACACAAGACGTATTGGTAACTACTTTTTTAAAGGTAAATTTCCATTGTAAAGTCAGCTTTACCAGACTTACCTTATTGCAGTATCTGACATGCCTCAGTTAATTCCTATTCTTTGTGAGGGATAAAAACTGTAGTATCTCATGTATCCTTTTTGAATTACTGTATCTTAATGGACTTTTTATTAGTAACCACTACATTTAATATGGGGATGACAAATATCTGTACCATTATTTTTAGTAGCCACTACTAGCGTTTGGAGGTGTTTGCATTCTTAATCCAGAAATATTTGTTCCACACACCAGTCTTCATCCTGTGCTTGAATAATTCATCTATCTTATGACTTAATACAGAGACTCCTCCAAGAGAATTTAGTAGGCAGTCACAGCTTGCCTATAAAAAAGTTTTCATTTCTGTAAAGATTTCCAATTGTAAAACAATAAAGACATGCTTTGTCTTGATTAGCCTTGATGGCCACATTGCTATTAACTATATATTTTTTGTCATCGCATCCTAATTCATTTATGTATTTAACACATTTTTAAAATTTAAAAAATGGTGCAAGTGATCTTGTGCCTTTTTAAAAAGCATCTGTTTACCATTTTAAAAAAAAGAATGTATTGCTTAAATACATTGCTTTTCACCTTGATGACTCTTCTGTTATGATTCCTTTTAGTTAAGCAAAGAAACTACCTTAATAGTTACTACTTGTAGTCAAAGTCCAGCGGTACATCAGGCACTATTTAATCTATTTCCCAGAATGGCATAATTCATTCTGCAAAGGCTGTAATGCTGTATTATCAGTAGTTGAGAATTCGCTTAATTAAATCAGATTACCAATTGGCTTAAATTTAATTTCCACGTTTGTGTGACCTTACTATAAAATAAAATGCTATATGCATCCGAAGAAGTGGGTTGTAGCCCACGAAAGCTTATGCTCTAATAAATTTGTTAGTCTCTAAGGTGCCACAAGTACTCCTGTTCTTTTTGCGGATACAGACTAACACGGCTGCTACTCTGAAACCTGGTACTATAAAATAGTCAGTAATAGTAGTTTTTTTTTTTTATACCAATCACCTTATTTTTGCCCCCTTTGTTTCCCTGAAATTCACAGGCAAATTAGAAGTTTAGTTTATAATTCCTTCTGCAATTAAGGCCAATACTATTTGTTTACTGGCCACTAATTTCACGAACTGGGTAATTTAATTACTCATGCTGTGTTATGGACAAGCACATAACATCAATAGACCAAAGGCTCCTAAACATTTTCATAATGTGAATTACATCTTGAAAGTAATTTGTCCTATGGACACTTTCCCACCTATTTGCAATCATGGGGATGGTTGTGTCTCATGTTTATCATTTGATCCCTGTGTCATCTACAGCTATTACTAACATGGAAAATTAATATTAGGAACACAGTTCTATATTTTTAGCTATCTTTTAGTGGAATATAGCAAGTGGAAATAAAGAGAAGCTTACGCTTGTGACCAACCAACTCTCTAAAGAACACCAGCAGGTGCTTTGTGGGCTGCTGGTGGTCTACAGATCACTCTGTAGACCTCTCTTGTAGACAATCTGGTCATTCGTTATTATCAGAGCTGCTTTAAAAGATATCATTAAGTGCCAAATTCTGCCACCCTTATTCATGTTGGACAGTACGGTACTTTACTCCGTGAGCGGTCCCATTGGTTCCAACAGAATTGTTTGTGAAGTAAGGCACTAAACAGTGTTAAGATTGGCAGAGTCTGGGCTCTATAACGGATAGTATAGAAATAGTTATAGTCTGGTATGAAATAAAAATAGCACTAAGTTATTATGCTAGACTAGCTCCTATCAGTATTTTAAAATATTTTTCATTTTATCTTTTTATTATTACAAAGACAATACCATACAACTAGGAAACATTCAAGTTCGGGTTTCAAAAAACAGAGAATCTAAACTTTTAAAAAACATTGGTGTTCTAATATCTTTTTTTTTCCCCTATTTTTTTAGTCATTCTACAAAATCTGTAATGGACTTTGTCAATAGCAATGAAAACATTATTTTTGTACACAACACGATCCACCTCATTTCCCAGATGGTAGACAATATTATCATTGCTTGTGGAGGGATTTTACCATTGTTATCTGCAGCCACATCTCCAACTGTAAGTACAATATTTCCATCTAGTGGTCATGTTAAAAATTACTGTTAAGAATAGTAACACAGGATTGTCTGACTGAATAGGTTTCTTTTTAACAGGAGAAAACAACTGATTTCTTCCAAAAGTTTGATCAATATCAACCAAACTGTTAAGGTTTAGTGTTTTAAGGTGCTGCTTTGGGAAGGGTGAAGAAAAGGCCCCTCCTTTAGCGTGCAAAATGAAATTTAATTAGTAATAGCAATGTTTTGCTCTTAATATCTCATCTGAAGATCTAAAAACATTTTAAGTAAAAACAGGTTTATACCTCAAACACTCATGTAAGGAACTGTGGCTATTAATGACATTTTCAGATGGGGAAAATGAGATACAAATGGGTTAAGTGACTTCCCTAAAGTAATGCAACAGATCAGCAGCAGTGCCAATAATAGCGCTTAGGGATCCCTAAGCTCTATCTCCTGCTCGAGCCTCTGGACAACCCTCACTTCTTTGCCTATATTCTTTATCACCAGTATTTATGTAACTAAAAATAGTTTCACACTATTTCTCTACTAGCTGGACCAATAGTATTTGGCACTCAAACGTATTAATGGGCTAGCAACTGTCTAAACAGAATCATATGATACTGATTTAGACAATGGATATGTATATACTGTACCTATATTATTTGCATCATCTCAAATGACAAGCAGCTTTATTCTTGTTCTATTTGCTGTGAACAAAAAGTGTTGTAATTCACAAGTATGACTGCACCCTGCACTTTAGTCACAAGAATGACATCAAATATGTTAAAGGAAAGATTTCTAGAATGTTACATTGCAAAGAAAGCTGCTTCTTAACTTGTACAGGGGAAAACCACAGCATTACGTCTTAAGATGAAAGCTGCTCTGGTAGTGTTTAGAGGAAGGGCACTCAAAAACGTTTTTCAAAACAAGCAGCTGGGGCTTTGTTTGAAAATGAAGATGCTTTATGTGGAATCCTCATAATATATAAAATATAAAACAGGCACGGTTTGAATTACTTGGCTATAATTCCATCCCTGGATCTTGGTGACTCTAGCTTTGCTATCATGATTTATGTCATTGCAAAACCACTTTATAGACCTTTAGTCCTGTAATTCAGAGTTGCCCTTTATTTATTGTGTATAATACATGAACATCCGATAGTCTTATAAATTACCCTTATCTTTTCAATAGTGTTGTGTATATAATATCCTGGTTTGCAACAATAAGATGTTCTTAATGAAGGTGATTTTGCTCTATGTTCCACGACATTTCAAAATTAAAAGGTTGAATATTTAAAAAAAAAATTCTTAACTAGACTATAGCAAACTCCCTTACAAAACATTCAGTTTTGTCATCTTGTTAGAATAGTAACAGCAAAAAAAATTGTACAACACACTTCTTAATTAAAATGTAAGTACATACATGATGTATATTTAGCCCAAGAACTTGTCACGTGTAAGTGGCTCAAGCTTTTCTCTTTGAGCTGGAGTTTATTTTAATAAAAGAAACCCTTTAGAATACATCCTTATACATATGGGTATAGTCATTTCTCAATTACTTGTGTGGTATCGTTGTATATTTAAAGATATTACAAAATGAACTGGATTTAAAACAGAGAGGTTATAACTCTGAAATGTGCCAAACAGTATTGCTGAAATGCTACCCCAGATGAAAGCTGATCAAGTGGTATTGAATAAAAAGTTGGGAGGGGGGCAATGAGTAATAGAGAGAGCTTGCCATGCAGGTGGGGGAGGTTTAGAAACAAGTACAATAACTCCTTGCTTAATGTTGTAGTTATGTTCCTGAAAAATGCGACTTTAAGCGAAACAATGTTAAGCGAATCCAATTTCCCCATAAGAATTAATATAAATAGGAGGGTTAGGTTCCAGGGAAAAAATGTTCACCAGACAAGACTATATTTTATATCATATGTGTGTATATATATATATATATACACACACACACAGTATAAGTTTGAAACAAACAATTTAATACTATACACAGCAATGATGATTATGAAGCTTGGTTGAGGTGGTGAAGTCAGAGGGTGGGATATTTCCCAGGGAATGCCTTACTGCTAAATGCTGAACTAGCACTCGGCTGAGCCCTCAAGAGTTAACACATTTTTTTTAATGTAGCCTCACAACGTTATAAGGGAGCATTGTGCAACTTTAAAGCATGTTCCCTAACTGATCAGCAACATAACAAGAAAACAACGTTAACCAGGACAACTTTAAGTGAGGAGTTACTGTAGGTGTAAAGACATAAAGGAATCTGGGTAGACATGGATGTTAGACTTGCTACCATGGGATAATACATACACATGTTGTAGATCACAGTAGATATGTGCTTATTCAGTTTATCAAAAAGAATAAACTCATATGCTATGTTTATTTTTCTTCATTGCTTCGTAACTGTATTTCTCAACAATATTTTTGACATGTATCAAGGAATTTATAGTACTTCTCACTGAAAATCTGTGTGCCCATTTTGAAGCTTTAAAATATTAATATCACATGACTTCCTTCAGGTGATTTAACCCTGTGGCACAGTACTTTTAATTTACGCCTTTCTTCAACAGCATTAGTGAATCTGACTCCCAGTGTATTTTATCTTTTGACCAAACATAAAGAAATGTGAAGAGGGACATGGTCCCTTGGCAAAAAAGAAAAAAATAATTAACACTTGTCATCCTATCTGATCATTAGTTTATGATGGAAAGAAAGATAGTTAGTTGCTTTTCTAGTTTCATAGTTGTGATGTAGACTTTTTTTTTTTACCTAGCTATGTTTAATTCAGCATTTACTCAGTCTCAAAAAGAGAGAGTTGTTGGTGTTTGTAGTTCATTTATTGAACCTCACAAACATTTCAGTCCCTTTATAAATTCAGGCTTCTCTTTGGTTTGATCTATATGATGAGTGTGTCTCTTGAGCTTCCTAGTTCCCTTACAATCCAGAATGTTGTACCTGTTAAAAAAATCAGTTCTTAAGAATCTGATCTTTTGATAGTAGTTAATAAGAGCCACAGGATACAAATTATTCTTCCCTTGAGTCTAGTTACCATTTATAAAAGGGGGAAGAGGATATCTTTCACTTAGCTGTTTCCCATTAGCAATGCAGGAGTTGGGCATTTAAAGCTTGAATTTCATTTAGGTCCTGAGCAGGAAGGAGCAAAGAAAAAAGCTAAAGAGAGGACCAAATGGTATTCACCCAAGAGTTCTGAAGGAACTCAAATGTGAAATTGCAGAACTGACAACTGTGGTATGTAACCTATCATTTAAATCAGCTTCTGTACCAGATGACTGAAGGATCGCCTATATAATGCCAATTTTTTTAAAAGGCTCCAGAGGCAATCTCGGCAATTAAAGCCCGATAAGCCTAACTTCAGTACTGGGCAAACTGGTTGAAACTATAGTAAAGAACAGAATTGTCAAACACACACAGATGAACATGATTTGTTGGGGAAGAGTCAACATGGTTTTTGTAAAGGGAAATCATGCCTCACCAATCTACTAGAATTCTTTGAGGGTGTCAACAAGCATGTGGACAAGGGGGATCCAGTGTACATAGTGTACTTAGATTTTCAGAAAGCCTTTGACAAGGTCCCTCAGGAAAGTAAGGTGTCATGGGTTAAGAGGGAAGGTCCTCTCATGGATCAGCTTCCATATAAGGAGAGATTAATAAGACTAGGACTTTTCAGCTTTGAAAAGAGACAACTAAGGGGGGATATGATAGAGATCTATAAAATCATGACTGGTATGGAGAAAGTAAATAAGGAAGTGTTATTTACTCCTTCTCATAACACAAGAACTAGGGGATACGAAATGAAATTCATAGGTAGCAGTTTTAAAACAAATAAAAGGAAGTATTTCTTCACACAACCCACAGCCAACCTGTGGAACTCTTTGCCAGAGGATGTTGTGAAGGCCAAGACTATAATTGGGTTAAAAAAAGAACTAGGTAAGTTCATGGAGGATAGGCCAATCAATGGCTATTAGCCAGGATGGGCAGGGATGGTGTCCCTAGCCTCTGTTTGCCAGAGGCTGGGAATGGGCGACAAGGGACGGATCACTTGATGATTACCTGTTCTGTTCATTCCCTCTGAAGCACCTGGCATTGGCCACTATCAGAAGACAAGATACTTGGCTAGATGGACCTGTGGTCTGACCCAGTATGGCCCAGTATGTTCTTGGAAACATTTTGGGGTCAACAGATGGGTATTTTCTGACAAACCATCTTTTGTTGGAAAATTCCCAACCACCTCTACTTTACAGTTAATTGGTGTAACGTAGACCTAATAAATTTATAACAAAGTAACCACAGCTGTTCTCCAATACACAACATGGTGTGCAGCATATTAACAAAAGAATTTCCTTGAGGTGGCTTAGTATAGTCCTGGTTGGCTCTTTGTATTGCTGAAAGGACTCTGGAATGATCTAAGGTGCCTAATTTCTATGTGGCAAAAAATGTCAAACTTTACTGCCTGAAGTTAGGCACCTAACTCCATATTAAACATGTAAGTGGCCTGATTTTTTTTAGAGGTGCTGGGTATCTGTAAATGCTATTGATTTCAGTGGAAGCATAATATGATCAACTATTTCAGGCACCCAAGTTGGAAACTTTTTCCTTTAGTATGCATACAGCCAGTAGATAGGAAAACACAAAGTCAGACCTGAGAATAGGCTCAGATTTGACCAAGAACAGTTCAGGACTCTTCGTTGCAATAATCACATGCTAATTCACCTTCTGGCTACACTAATATTGCCTTGTCTTTAATTAACTTTTTTTCTTACAAGCTGGTTTTCAGGAGGTCAGAACAGGAGCTAACTGCCTTTGAGATTCAAAAGCTCCCCAGGATCCTTTCCGCTTTCTGCTGCATTACTATAAGACAAGTCTCATAATCAGTGGAGTAGATTTGGAGGTGCTCTTTGTTCTGCTATTGCCCACTGTAGCAATCATCATGAAATAGAAAGCTCAGTCTTAAGAATGGCTATGTTGTACTCACCTACATTTTCATTGTGGTATTGCTATCTTTTTATTTGCATAACTAGGTACAGTCTAGTCAAAATTAGCTCATTAAAGCCACAGCAGGGGGTCTCTGTGTAGTTACATCAGGTGTCAGCTTTGGACTCAATTTTCTGCTCTCCAGTTCTGAAAGAGAGAGCTCTGCAATGATTCAATCTGCTGTGAATCTGTAGGGATCAGCTGAAAGCAGAGTATTGTATGCCAAGAGATGCGTAGAGCAGCTGATATCAACAGTTTTAATTTTAAAACACTCCAGCAAAGCCCTGTGTCTATCCCACATTGCAGTGGATACAGAAGAAGGGAAAGTAGAAATTCAAAGAGAAAAGTTTAAAAGATGGAGACAACGAGAACCGCTGTGTTCTTCCAACCTGGACTGTCTAAGGGTAAAATAAGTAAGCCAGGGCTCAGTCCTGCTCCTATTGCATAACTCACATTCAGTTCATAATCATCGTCCAAATTAGTACATCCTTGAGAAAAGTGAAATTAGAGCATAAGGAAAAACTTTGAAAAGAAAACGATTCTCCCAAAAGTAAAATCCTAAATTGGGTTCATTTGTTAAAATAAATAAATAAAAATTGAAACTAATCTTTAAGATGGAGATCACATTGCTGTTTCCCATTTCCTGCATTCACTTGATATTAAATACATTTACATTTTCAATAAATTCAGGTATCATTTACCATTCATGAAAGCAAGACAAGAGTGGTTCCTTCATGGCAGCAGAACCTTGAAGTAAATTTAAAAATAACTTTACAACATAGTTTGAATATGGTATTTTTATATGATTTATTATTAATCATGTTTATTATGGTGGCCCCTAAGGGGCAATCAAGAGTGCTAGGCACTGTATAAACATAGAATAGTAGGTGGTCCCTGCCCCAGAGAATTTACAATCTAATAGGACTGACACAGGGTGGGGAAAAGGGTATAACACAAAACCATAGCGAATTATGTGGAGGCAGTAAATGTCCCTTTTTTGGAGAGGGGGTGAGGTTATTTAGGAGGGGAAGAGATAAGAGAGATGATGGAGTCAGGCCCTGGTAACAGCATTAAATGTGGAGTGAAGCTGATGTGAAAAGATTGTAAGGGGGGTGTAGGGGAAGGATTGGAGCAAGCAGCCAATCAACCCAGGGCAGAAAAAGTCCAGTCAAAACTGTAGAAAGTTCTCTGAGTGTGCAAATAACCAAAGGTTCCTGCTTTGGCTGCTTATACCACTACTTGCTGAACTCTCTAACTGGCTTGCTACAGTTTTCCCTCAAGGCCATGCAGCAGGAGGGAGGGGGAGACACCATCTGACATTTTCCATTATAAGACCCTGTTCTCAGTGGCTTATAACTTTGCCAAACTTTAACGACTTGGGGTGAAATTTTCCATGCTGGATGTCTGCCTCAAGTTGAATTTTTGGTTCAGTCAATTCTGAAAACAAAAGTAGAGAAAAATACATTGTTTTGCCCATGTTCAGAAATTCTTGCAACCTTTTCTTGGTAAAACTCTAGTGACTTTTTCTTTTAAAAGTTCAGAGATTGGGACTGAGAGCTGGAATAGAGACTGAGACTGGCTGGAAGGCTACTGGGTCTGGGAGCAGGCAGGAAACTGGGATTGGTTGGGCAGGGGGATTGGGAGCTGGGGAGGGAAACAGAAGGAACCAGTAGGTTGTTGGGGTACACTGAAATTTGATGAGGAGATTGGGGGAGAGACTGGGACTGAAAACCAGTGGGGGCAGGGAGAAGATGTTAAAAGGAAGGGAAACCAATCTGACAAAGAACCGGGGTGCGAGGGCAGAACTGGGATTCTCTGGGCAAAGAAACTGGGCAAGGAGATGGTGGAGGGGGGACAATGAGATTGGACAAGGATCCTGGGGATGGAGATTAGGACAGGGATGATGGGAGCTGCACAACTGGAGGTCAGGGTGGGAGAGAAAGATGGGATGAGGAATTGAAAGGAGGGAACTGGAAATACCTGGGCAAGGAGACTGGGCAGAAGGAAATTGGGGTGGTGGAGGGAGAATATGACTTGCTGGGCAAGGAGACAGGGACTGGGATGAAAAGCCTTAAATGTGGAGAATGGGACTGGGATGAGGGGTGGTGGAGGGTTAGGACTGGGACAGGGACAGATTGGAGGGGAGAGGCAGAAGGGGTCACATAGGAAATGGACAGAAGAGTCTGTGCCCATTAGAATGCACTCCTCTCCGGGGCTTGGAATGGGACCCACAATTCCTGAGTCTCCACCATTCCTCTATCATTCTCCGTGAAAACTGGCAAAGTGTCCATCCTCCTCTAGTGCTGGTCCACATAGCAGATGGCAACTGACTACTGATATCAGTTATTCCATTGGTTGAGGTGGCAGAGGTTTGTGCAGTGGATTGAATGGTCCCTATCCTGCTGAGGAACATAAGAATGGCCATTTTGGGTCAGACCAATGGTCCGTCTAGCCCAATAATCTGTCTTCCAATTGTGGCAAATGCCAGATGCTTCAAGGGAAATGAGCAGAACAGGGCAATAATCCAGTGACCCTGTCATCCAGTCCCAGCATCTGGCAGTCAGAGGCTTAAGGACACCCAGAGCATGAGGCTGTATCCCTGGCCATCTTAGCTAACTGACACTGATGATGAATTTTTCCATTTCTTTTTTTGATCCATTTACAGTTTGGGGCTTCACAACATCCCCTGGCAATGAGTTCCAGAGGTTGACTGTGAGAGGAAGGACTTCTGTTTGTTTTAAACCTGTTGCCTATTAATTTCACTGGGTGACCCCTGGTTTTTGTGTTATGTGAAGGCGTAAATAACACTCACTTTCTTCACACCATTCATGATTTTATAGACCTTTATCACATCCCTTAGTCGCCTCTTGTCCAAACTGAATTAGTCCCAGTCTTTCTAATCTCCCTTCATAAGGAAGCTGTTCAATGCCCTTAATTCTTTTCATTGCCCTTGTCTGTACCTTTTGTATATGGTTGTTAATATGGGGGGTTTTTTTGCCTTTTTTTTTTTTTTTTAAACCTAAGAAATTATACACGCACAAACCCTTTGTATATTAAAAGGTCATTATTAAGGTTACAAAGTCAAGCATCCAAAAGTTAGGAAATTCCAGAATTAAGGTTACCTATGTTACTTTAATTCAGTCCTCTTGTGTATATGCGTTATGATAGTCTCCAATTACGTGATCACAGACTGTTTTTTCCACAGCATCCCTGCTTCATTCAGTTCAGAGGATGGACCTGCTCTGGGAATGAATCAGGGTTGTGTAGTGAAGGAAACTTTTTTTGTAGGACCCCTACTCCATTTGTTGCAGAAGTTGGAAGGTGTGTTGGGAATATTGCAGGGGGGTTACAGAAATGGAAAGGACAGTCTCTTTGTTAAGGTAGTTGAATGCTGCTCTGGAGGATTCGATTCTGTGTGATGCTAGGCAAGTTGCTTAACCCATCTTTTAACAGCTGATCATGTGCTGTGTATACCTCGTTTTCTGAGTGCTTGACTTGAGAACCTGGGTTCTGATTTGCAGAAGAGCTGAGCACTCTCAACTGCAACTGACTTCAGTGGGAGCTGTGCTTTGAACATATGAAGTTCTATATAATGCTAAGAATTTGGAAAAATCAGGTTCTAGATGTCTCAAATTGGGCACCCAAAGTTAGCAGATACTTGTGGACCTCAACATCTCTGTGCCTCAGCTCCCTATCTGTAAAATGTGAATGATCATAACCCTCATCTCTGAGTTATGAAAATAAATTCATTAATGTTTGTGAAACACTCTAGTGAGGAGCACCATAGAGAAGCCCATGAGGAAATTATTAATGCTGTCTTCAGAGCAATTTTTGGATAGTGTGGAGTAAATAAGGTCTAGGGATAAACCTTGAAGAAATGAAGATACAACAAAATATTGAATTTCTGCTTATTAAGTGAGCACCATCTGTTCAGTCAATTGAGGCAGGGCACTTGTGGAAAACATAGTAGGTGATCATATAATTAAAGACTGTATCATAATGCATACATACAAGAGGGCTGAAATAAAGTATCACAGGCAAAATATTCTGTGTTTCTTAACTTGAGTGCTTGACATTGTAACTTTAACAATTTGCTTTTAACGTAGTTGCTGGTGGGATTTTTGTTTGTTGGGGGGATTGCATGTGATTTAGTATAAAAATTGCCTAGAGCCAAGGATAGGCGCCTTTTAATTTCCAATAGGATATATGAAATAATAAATGAAAATACTAAAATAAATAAAAATGGTAAGCATATATTTTGATCTAATAATGTTGTTTTATGATGATATGCCAGAAAGAGTTCATTTCCCAGTCCTAGTCTACTGCTCATTGGGCTAGCAGGGATTGAGGTAATCCGTCAAAGACCTTGCACGGGGAGATATTAATATATATCTTTTTAGCACTTAAATTTGGTGTCTCAAATTTACGTGACACTTTATAAATACAAATAAGACACTCTGTGTGCCCCAAAATTTTGGCAACCATAAAAGGCAAAATGTGAAAATGCAAAACAAGACAAAGGGCTTTCAGGAAAGGGAGTAAGGATTATGAAAAATGCATTTTATTAACAGCAACAGATGTTGCCAGTTAAAGCATGGTGTGGACAGACTGACAGTTCCAGCTAGTCATTAGTTAATATAAAATGACAGCCATAACCATGGACTTAAGGATGTGGCTTAAAGGAGAAAATTGAAGGTTTTGGGATCAAACAGGGCTTCAGTGAACCTAACGTCAAATCCTTGTCCCATTGAAATCAGTGGGTGTTATGACATTGATGTAATGGGACCCGGATTTCACCTGTTGAGGAATCTAAGGAAAAAATGCGGTTGGGTCCCAAAGATGGATTTAAGCTTCAGAGTCCAGACCAAGACCTGAACTTCCACATGTGAAAGGATGGTTAGACACAGTTTTCTACCAAAAAAGAAAAGAAAACTTCCTTCTCATTTTGCTGGAGTTGATACTGCAATGGCACTATTAGCGTAGCATAGCTGAAATGCTTTTGGTTTCAAAAATGTGCTATCTAAATTATGACAGTATTAAAATATTCTTAAAAACTAGTTTTTTACTAGATGAAGTGGGCTGTAGCCCACGAAAGCTTATGCTCAAATAAATTTGTTAGTGTGGTAACTGTTAGTAATATATTACATTTTAATATTGACTACCTTAAATTGTCTTCAGTGCTGGAGGTGCAGTAGTCTTCTATTTTTTCACCTCCATTTTTCAAGGTAGTTAGGACCTAAATTATCAAAAATGACTTGTGATTTTTGGGTCCCTCAATTTTTAGATGCCCCGCTTGCTCAGCATCCACCCTATAAGGTTTAACAGGTTGGGGATTTAAAATCTTAAAGGCCCCAAAAATCATTAGTCAGTTTTAAAAATATGGCTCCTGACAACTAAATGACAGGCCTGTTGTGGGGAGAGGGTTCTGACTGAAAATAAAACCTAAAAGAAACCTTGCAGAACTGCTAATCATTGGGACTAGCCTCAAACTCCCTGAGGTGATCCAAAACTTGGACTTCCATTGGTGGCTCAAAATCATTCAAATGTTTAGTACAGTTTGGGATTAGGTTTGAAAATTGTGCACACCACAAGGTATGTTGTGGTGCTGCAGTCCAAAGAGCATTACGGCTAAAGAATCAAGCATTTTTTTCTTGTGATTTATATGTATGTTTTGTCAATTAATTTTGTACATATGATTTATCTCACAAATCATAAATACTAAGGCTGGATTTACTTTTTTCAGTTTCAATTGACTGGAGAATGGCACAATTATGTCATGTACTTCTGTGATTTATATAACAAGTAAAATTCTACTGTGGGTATACATTACTAACATACTATACGTTTTCTCCATGTACATATTTAAAAATATGTATTTCAGTTTGGATGGATCAATGTGGAAAGGAACTGTATAATAAAATTAAAAGATTAGATTTAACGTCCATACTGTTTGCAGTTTAGTTATTTTTGAAGTCTTTGTTTTCAAATATTCACTTTCCAAGATGCAATGTTAGTGCCTATGATAAATTAATCAGATAAAGGTATGATTCCAAGATATTACTTTGTTTCAATTTTACATTGTATTTTCAGTTACCTTTAATAATTTTCTTTTTCTTTTATTGTTGTAATCTGTTGTCTGTTTTGTCTATTGCATGTCCAGGGTTCTAAGGTTAGTATTACTGCTGTAAGTTTCAGTTTTTAAGTTTTTCAAACTTTATTATTTTTGATAATTTGACATTTTGGCTTTTTTTTAATTATTCACGCCATATTATAGGATATGGTCAGGAGTAAATTAGGTGCATTTATGGACTTTTCCTGAAATGTTTCTTAGTGTAATCTAATGCATTGGCTAATGATTATATGCTGCTTATTGTAAACTACCAAGTCAAAGTTAGACAAGCCTATGATCTAATATAAATTGCAGAAGTGTCCGTCTGCTGTGAAAATCTGATTTAGTTCAAACTCTGGACCCATATAACCATCTGGGAATTTAGTTATTCCTTTTAAAATTTACATAGTAAGCATGAGTTTACCATACCATTCTAAAACATTCTAGCTTCTGAAAACAGTTTGCTAAACAAGAAAACGTCTCTGAAATGTAGTTAGAATACATACTAGCGTGTTACCTTTAAGAGGTGGATTTCATTATAGTAATTAGACCTAATAGAAGGCTATTTATAGTCTTTATAGTGAATTGGCAGCATTTAGGGAGATTTCCTAAAGAAAATCCTATTTTTTTCTTCTATGTAATGCTAGCAAAAATCATGTAAAAACTATACTATAAAACATGCTTTTACATGGATTTACTATTTCATGTGAAAATAAACCTGGACATTTCACATTGGGAAGTAAAAGATCTACTCCCTTAAGAAAATGTATATAGTACAATATAATTAATTGTATTATAGCAATAATCCAAAACAGGGAGTCCACTAATAGACTATTGGTGCATATTTCTGGTGATTATTGAGGTGAGTCCAAGGGCCATGTTTCTATAACCACCTGAGAATTGCACCAGCAGCCTACTAATGCACACCCTGGCATGGCTTCTTGCTATTCAGATATGGCTTCTTTAGTTTAAATTTCATTTGTGTAAGTGTTTTATATATAAACAATTTGCTACTTTTCTATGTGAATTAATAATGTTTCTTCTACTATGACAAGGGGGTCACGGTAGAAAAATAACATAAAATAACAGGGAATAACTGCCTAGAGGAATGCTAGTGGCAGTCCTTCAAAGGGAAATGGTGTTTCAAAGGTCTAATTGTCATCATATCATTTGTTTTGTCTTGCTGGACAGATTTTAAATAGTGACAACCCTTCCCAGAATACCCATGTAACTGACATGTCTTGCAATGTTATCTATCATTCTGATGACAGAAAGACACATTATACCTTTCACGTGTCAGAACAATTGTTTTCTTAATATTGTTTGGCATTATCGGCACTGTTGGTATGTTGTTAAACCTAAACAACTATTTCAACAAGTTACTGTTCACCGAGGACATTAAATTCTCAGCAATAGGGAAATAAAGGGTTTTAAAAGAATTTTCTCTACTCTTGTTACGGAAAGAAATGTTTATGACAGGACAAAATAATATATTTTAAGCTCCTTATTTGTCTTACAGAATCCCTGAAACTGGAACCAAAAGGCTAAAATTTTCACAAGCACCTGAGTCCCATTTTCAAAAAAAGACCTAGGAACTTAAGTCCCATTGATTATCAGAGAGACTTAGGTTCCTAAAGTCAAGGTATTTAGGTGCCTGAAGATGCAGATAGGCACCTCATGGGATTTTCAAAAGCAACTAGGCACCAAATTCTCAGGGTATGTCTACACTACGAGGGTAATTCGATTTTACTTAAATCGAATATGTGGAATCGATATTGCAAAGTCGAACGTGTGTGTCCACACTAAGGACACACTAAGGACAGTAATTCGACTTTGTGAGTCCACACTAACGGGGCGAGCGTCGATATTGGAAGCGGTGCACTGTGGGCAGCTATCCCACAGTTCCCGCAGTCCCCGCTGCCCATCGGAATTCTGGGTCGAGCCGCCAATGCCTTCTGGGTAAAAAAAATTTGTCGTCATCCGTCCGTCACTAACGCCCTCCCTCCCTCCATGAAAGCGCCGGCGGGAAATCAGTTCGCGCACTTTTCTGGTCAGTGACAGCGCGGACGCCACAGCACTGCGATCATGGATCACGCTGCGACCATCGCTGCACTTGTGGCCGTTCTCAACACCTCGCAGCTTATCATACACCTTTCCCTGAGGCAGATGCAGAGAAATCGGGCGAGGAGGCTACGGCACCGCCGTGAGAGCCTGAAGTCGGAGAGTGGCACAGAGCTGTCAGAAACCACGAGCCCCAGCGCCCAGGACATCACGGTGGCAATGGGGCATGTGGATTTTGTTGAACGGCGATTCTGGGCCCGGGAAACAAGCACGGACTGGTGGGACCGTATAGTGCTTCAGGTCTGGGATGAATCCCAGTGGCTGCGAAACTTTCGCATGCGGAAGGGGACTTTCCTCGAACTTTGTGAGTTGCTGTCCCCTGCCCTGAAGCGCAAGGACACCCGCATGCGAGCAGCCCTCACTGTCCAGAAGCGAGTGGCCATAGCCCTCTGGAAGCTTGCAACGCCGGACAGCTACCGGTCAGTCGCGAACCACTTTGGTGTGGGCAAATCTACCGTGGGGGTTGTTGTCATGCAAGTAGCCAAGGCAATCGTCAAGGTACTGCTCCCAAAGGTAGTGACCCTGGGAAACGCGCAGGTCATCATAGATGGCTTTGCCGCGATGGGATTCCCAAACTGCGGTGGGGCTATAGATGGGACTCACATCCCTATCCTGGGACCGGACCACCAGGCCAGCCAGTACATCAATAGAAAGGGCTACTTTTCAATGGTGCTGCAAGCACTGGTGGACCATCGGGGACGGTTTACAAACATCTACGTCGGATGGCCGGGCAAGGTTCATGACGCTCGCGTGTTCAGGAACTCTGGTCTGTTTAGACGGCTGCAGGAAGGTATTTACTTCCCAGACCACAAAATAACTCTTGGGGATGTGGAGATGCCTACAGTCATCCTCGGGGACCCAGCCTACCCGCTAATGCCCTGGCTCATGAAGCCCTATACTGGCGCCCTGGACACAGAAAAAGAACTGTTCAACTACCGTCTGAGCAAGTGCAGAATGGTGGTGGAGTGTGCTTTTGGCCGTCTCAAAGGGAGATGGAGAAGCTTACTCACTCGCTGTGATCTCAGTGAAACCAATATCCCCATCGTTATTGCAGCTTGCTGTGTGCTCCACAATCTGTGTGAGAGCAAGGGGGAGACCTTTATGGCGGGGTGGGAGCTAGAGGCAAATAGCCTGGCTGCTGATTACGTCCAGCCAGACAGCCGGGCCATTAGAAGATCCCAGCGGGACGCCCTGTGCATCCGGGAGGCTTTGAAAGCTAGGTTCCTGAGTGAGCAGGGCAACCAGTGACTTTTCAGTTTGTGGACAGAAAAGCTGAACCTGCCCCCGTTTCTTTACCCAGTCCATTTTGACTATCCTCTCCAGTTACATACAACCTTCACCCCCTTCCCCTTCCCAAAAAATAAAATCATTTCGATTTTTTAATGAACACCGTTGTCTGTATTGCTGTTTTCGCGGGAATATTTTAAACCGGGGACGCAGACTGTGGCGGGGGGCGGGTTTAGTGTTCTGATGCAAATGATACTTCTAAACTCCCGGAATGACAGGCTCCGCACTGGTGGACTGGTTATTTCAATGGAGCCTGCCAGCACTCCTGGGGGGGACTGTGTGTATGTGTCGGCTATGTGACTTTCTGGCAGGGGGGGTAGGGTTACAGATCCCCTGCTGCGTGGATCTGTGAGCCAGGATAAGGACCGCTGCATAAGATCTGTAACTGCCCTCCCCCGCCACAAAGTCACAGAGCAACCCCCCCCCCCCAAAACATGAAAAGCACCTCCCAGACTGACCAGGGTAACCAGTGACTGCACTGTGTATGTGTCCTGATGCTGGACCTGACACCGCCTCTGTACCCTGCTAAAGGTGACTGTCCTGTCCAATTACCAAGCCCCTTCCCCCCCTCCAGACAGACTCTCCCTCAAAAGAACCTGACTGAAACAGTAATGAACAGAAACAAACATTTTATTGCGAACCAGACATGAAACGTGGGGGGTGAAACTTGGACGGGGGCTTGTGTGAGGTGGGTAGGAAAGGACTTATGAAATTTTGGGGAATGTCAGCCTTCTACTGCTAGAGCAGTCTGCAGGGGTTGATTGAAAGTTTTAACGGCCCTTGCCGCCCCTCCTTCTTTGGACTTTGGGTGAGGGTGGTGTGGGACTTGGTGGCGGGTGAGGGCGGTTACAGATAGACTGCAGCGGGGCTCTGTCCTCCTGCCTCCGGTCTTGCAGAACATCCACAAGGCGCCGGAGCGTGTCCGTTTGCTCCCTCATTAGTCCAAGCAGCTTTTCAGTAGCCTGTTGGTCCTCCTGACGCCACCTCTCCTCCCGTTCCATGACTGCTCGGTGCATTTGTGACAAGTTCTCCCTCCACTGTGTCTGCTGGGCTGCCTGGGCTCGGGAGCAGCCCATTAGTTCTGTGAACATGTCTTCACGCGTCTTCTTCTTCCTCCGCCTAATCTGCGCTAGCCTCTGGGAGTGTGCTGACAGGCTGGGTTGGGAGACAGTCGCAGATGTGTCTGTGTGAATTTTAAAAAGGGAGTGAATTCCTGAGACAGATAAATGAAATTGTATACAAAGAACCTAGTCTTTCTCTGTGAACAAGACCATGCACTGAACCTCTCACATGCGCACTCAGGACAAGGTCGAATTTTCGGCCGTCGCCTTCAGTGCCTGTGGACTTGCGGAGGTCTTGGAGTGTTCAGAGAACTGTGGCTGGAGACCTGAACTTCTGGAGCGGGCAATAATGGTAAGCCGCAGACTTGTGGCTGCTTAAAACTCCAGCAGTAGCACTGGCCTCCTTTCACATTGAAAGCAATGCCAGTCTCTGCTGCCAGCAATCAGGACAGCATCAACTCTGCCCCTGTCCCACCCCCTCGCGGCTGTCCCAGGGAAAGATCCCTGTATGCTGCCCCTCTCCCTCCACCGCGTGGCTGTAAAAGTCCCAATACTAACAGTCCCCTCCCTAATTCAAAGCAGGGCGTCATGAGCGACATCACCCTCCTGAGGATCCCGGACACCCAGAGAGAACGCATGCTGCGGGAAAGCATGCAAAAACCGGGGCCGTATGCCGCCATGCTATGTCGGGCCATGATCCCCGAGTACCTGATTGTGGCATGGAGGGGACATGTCTGCTACCACGGAGGGCCCACTAAGATCGCCCTACCCCGGAACCTGATCAACAGGCTTGAGCTCTACCTCCACGAGACCTACGAGGAGTTCTCCTACGAGGATTTCTCGTCGATCCCCGGCCACATTGACCGGATTTTCGCGTAGGTGCACTGAGACTTTGGAGTGGAGCGTCTTGGGCCTGGGAATCATGTAGTAACGGACATTGTGAAATTTTTTTAAAATACTTGGGACTAAATTGAGAAGAGCCTAAGACAGAGAAATCATGCAAAACCCATTTGTTACCTTTGTAAATATTCCTGTTTTGTACCTGATTATTTTTTTACTAGTTTACAGCACTTTTATAAATATACATTGTTAATAGTATAAATATTACCGTTCTGTTTTAAATAAATGTTTACATGTTTACAGCACTTACTGCTTGATCCGTCCCCTGATTCTGTGTCCGGGGTAAGGGATGGGGACGGTTGGTAGGGGATCTCGGTAAGGGTGATGAAGAGCTCCTGGCTGTCGGGGAAATCAGCGGTGCCAGCGCTGTCGACTGCCTCGTCCTCCTCATCTCCTTCTTCATCTTCCCCGTCCGCTGTCATGTCCGACATGATCCCATCCTCGGAGTCCACGGTCAGGGGTGGGGTAGTGGTGGCGGCCGCTCCCAGGATGGAATGCAGTGCCTCGTAGAAACGGGATGTGTGGGGCTGGGATCCGGAGCGTCCGTTAGCCTCTTTGGTTTTTTGGTAGCCTTGTCTCAGCTCCTTGATTTTCACGCGGCACTGCGTTGCATCCCGGCTGTAGCCTCTCTCTGCCATGGCTTTGGAGATCTTCTCGTAGATCTTAGCATTCCTTCTTTTGGAGCGCAGCTCTGAAAGCACGGACTCATCGCCCCACACTGCGATGAGATCCAAGACTTCCCGATCAGTCCATGCTGGGGCCCTCTTTCTATTGGATTGCACGGCCATCTCTGCTGGAGAGCTCTGCATAGTTGCCACTGCTGCTGAGCTCCCCTCGATGTCCAAAGAGGAACTGAGATTCAAACTGCCCTGACAGGAAAATGAAAATGAATTCAAATTTTCCCGGGGGTGTGGCTGGTCAGAGCATCCGAGCTCGGACTGCTGTCCAGAGCGTCAACAGAGTGGTGCACTGTGGGATAGCTCCCGGAGCTATTACCGTCGATTTCCATCCACACCTAGCCTAATTCGATATGGCCATGTCGAATTTAGCGCTACTCCTCTCGTTGGGGAGGATTACAGAAATCGATTTAAAGAGAGCTTTCTGTCGAACTAAATGGCTTCCTGGTGTGGACGGGTGCAGGGTTAATTCGATATAACGGCGCTAAAGTCGACATAAAAGCCTAGTGTAGACCAGGCCTCAGAGATTTTAATGGGAGTTGGCCTCCTAGGCACTTTTGCAAATCCCACTAGACACCCATCTGCATATTTAGACACCTAACTGAATTTAAAAATCTGTCCCTAAGAGCTTAACTCACTTTTGAAAATGAGGCTCAGGCTCCAGTCACTTAGGCACTTTTGAAAATGTTACCCTAAATCATAATTCTTTTTTACATTTATGAAACAATTGCAGACTCAGGAGTGGCTTTGCCATGAGCCTAGACTAAGGGAACAGCCCAAGATGTAGATTGTGATTCCACGTGGAATGTATGCTGCACCAGGTACAAACCTGGCATGATTTCCTCCCTCACTGGAGCAACAGGGATGGAGTAAACTGATCCAGGGATGGAGTAAACTGTGCTAGGTTTATGCCCAATACAGCATACATTCCTCGGCTCCAACTACACGTTAGTGACACGCAAAGACTCTGCTCAGTTCCCACCCCATTCCATTTCTCCCACCCATCTGTGTGAGTAGGGGCAGGTGGAGACATAGCAGCTTTGCAGAGCCCATTTTCCTTCCTGTGCTGTCATGCAGTTAGATTGCTCAGAGACATACAGGGGTGTCATGCACTCCCTTATGCTTTGTACAGCTGTGGTAGCTGGGCCACAATTTGGTTCTATGTAAATAGTAGTAATTTTCTCACAGATATTAGACTTCATAATACCTATTACAGCATGCAAGTGTGAATTCATCTTCTCACTCCATTATTTTTAAGTTCACTCATAAGTAATTTGCATTAACAAAAAACATAGATAGGCTTGGCAGGATTCAATTTTAATCAATAGATTTTGATAAATGTTGGTTTCAACTGACATACTGAAACCAGTGAAAAATAGAGTGATTGGTGAAAGTCAGCGGGAGTGCAGCCTTTCCCTCCCCCTGTGCTTGTAAGGATCAGGTATCAACTGCTGTCACAGGAGTGGGGCCATGACAGCGGGGCTGCAGAGAGGTCTCTGTGCTGCCACTGAGCCAGTGATGCTGGATCCCTTCAGGTGCAAGGTGCGGAGAAGGCTGAAGCCCTGGCCAGAGTAGACACCCCCAGCCAAGATTGCAAGGAGGAGGCCACCCTGCTCCAGGCAGGAGCCATTCAGCAGCAGGGTGGCCTCACCCGTGGCTACGGACAATGACAACTTCTCGCGGCCCTGGCTGAGGATCTCTGTTCTGCCCTGCTCCATCAGAACCACAGACTTCCCTGTACCTTGTGTCTGCCAGGATTGGGTGTCACCAGCCCCACGGCTGTTCAGGGAGCCCTTTTCAGCTCCACTGTCATGGTCCTGCTCACTCACTCACCAGCCAGGAATGTAACAGTCATTCCTGGGCAGGAACTGTTCAGCAGCAGCATCCCATAGCCAGGGGATCATCCTCCTTGCAACCCTGGCTAGGAGTATCTGTTTCACCAAGCCAGGACCACAGCCTCCCCTAAACCATGGGCAATGGTGCCTTGAATCCCTCATCTACACAGGGAGCCCCTTGCAGCCAGTGCTACCCTAAGCCAACCCCACGCCCCTTTAATTTCCAGCAACTATAAAAATAAAAATAGAAAAAAATTGAAAAATATCTTAAAATATAAAATAATAAAACACCAAAATTATAAAAAAAAAACCCCCGAATTCTGCCAACCCTAAATATAGGAAATAGTTTTTTTGTAATTTTTCTCATTTACTTATTTATTGTTAACAATTAAAATTGAGATGTGGGTGTGCTATATTTGTTCTTTGAAACTGTTAAGTCTAATGTAATTATTTTCTTTTAAAGACTGAATTGGAAAATATTGAAGTGACACAAGGAATGTCAGCAGAGACAGCAGTGACTTTCCTGAGCCGTCTGATGGCTATGGTTGATGTACTGGTATTTGCCAGTTCTCTAAACTTCAGTGAGATTGAAGCTGAAAAAAACATGTCTTCTGGAGGCTTAATGCGACAGTGCCTAAGGCTGGGTAAGTCTGTATAGAACAACACAGACAGTGTGCATTAAATAATTACTTACAGATCAATGAGCTAAGGCTACAATGAATAAAAGTAGGAATGAACCTGATTCTGACTATGATGTGGTAGACTAAAATACCACAGAGTTTTTACTGACTTGTTAAAATAGTTATGATGGTTCTATTGAAACACAAAAATAGATGAGAATCAATCACATGTCCAGATTTAAAGTTGTCATTGATGAAATTCAAATTGTAAAGCATGTTGTAGGACAGTAAAATATTAATACAAGAAAACTAATGAAAGGAAGAAAATTACTGTTTCCCTCAAACACTGATCTGCTGTGCTGCTCTTCTGTTGTAAGATTTTTCATCATGGTCTTTGGTTCTCTGAGAATTGCCTCTGCAGATCCCCTCTTTTGGGAGAATACACCTCAGCCATGTGCCTGTAAAGCATCTAGCAAACAGTGATAGTTTGGGCTATGTGTACACAGTTTTGTAAATGAAAACATTCTTTGAAAAGGTATGAAGAACTGTGAACCCATGTGTCCTCATTATCTTTCCCATTGCCCATTGGCAGCAGGTCTTGGAAATGTTGTCTTTTCAAATGAATTGCAGCATTATTTGTTGCTGACAAAAATTATTCAGCTCAGTCAAGAACTGAGAAGACTATGAGGAATTTAAGAGGGACCTAACCAAACTACATGAACAACATGCAATACGATGGCAAATTCTGTTTTGTTATTTTCATGCTGTCTATAAACAACACTAAATAAATTTTTTCCACAACCTGTTAGATATTGACCGTGAAAAAAAATTTTTAATGAAAGCGACCTTGAAGGATCCAGACTCAGTGGCGTGGGGTGAGCTGTAGAACCTCAATGGAACAAAGAACCCTGCTTTAAGACAGTTCATTTCAGAAGAGCAATTCCCCAGTCTTTAATTAACTATTTCTCAACTGTCCTCTAGTGCTTTATTACTTCTAATCATTTTCTTAAGTGTAGGGATCCCTAAAAGGGAATTCTTGACAAGGTTTATTCAGAGTTCTCACTGCTAGTTCAGAACCAAACCTGCCCACACTTCTCCCCCATTTCTTTCAGATTCCTTAGACTATATTTTGAATTGGAAGATATTGAGTTTGGCTAAGGTCTATTATAAGCTATTACACCAAACAGTATGATCTGTGAGAATAAGTGCACCTGACCTCAGTGACAACTAGTTCCCAAAATAAGTATTGCAGCTGCAGGTAGCAGTCTCCTGTCCCCCTACCCCCAATATCCTACAGTTAAGTCATACGGTCAAAGTGGAAAAAATGAGACACTTCTTTGGGGATATTACAAGGAAATGTTTTGGTGGAGGGATAAAGGAAGTTGATGGAGAAGTGGGAAGACCAAAAAAGGGTGTCCTCTACCTTCTGGCTCCCACGTCCCATTTTTAAATGGAAAATTGGATCACTTTATAGTAAGAGTCCCAATCTTTTCAATCTTTGTTCAAGTAAGAGTCTTCTCATTCTGCTAATTATTCTTGTCACCTGTCACCCCTTTATATCATTTTTGAGATGTGGTGACCAAGACTGAGCGCACTATTCCAGGTGAGGTTGTACCATTGATTTATATAAGAGTATTATAATATTTTCTGTGGTGTTCTCCATGCTATTCCTTATGCATTCTATATTTATATCATTATTGTTTGGTTTTCGGGAGGATTTTTTTTTGTCTGCTGCTGTGCATTGAGCAGAAAGTCACTGAGCTGTCCACGGTGATGCCCAACACTTTTTGATAAATTGTTACAATTAATGTAGGACCTTAGAAGCAGCAAGCGTAGTTCAAATTATTCTAAGTGTCAATGTTGAATTCCATCTGCCCATCATATTGCATGTTGTTTATCTAGTTTGTCTAGGTCTCTCTTAAATTCCTCATAGTCTTCTCAGTTCTTGACTGAGCTGAATAATTTTTGTCAGCTGCAAATTTTGCCACAACACTGTTCTCCCACCTTTTCAGATCACTGATAATTACTATTGTCAGTCCTCATGTGGAACCTTATGGCAGTCTGCTGCTAATCTCTGACGTGACGGAAAGTAACCATTGATTCCTTCCTTTTGTTTTCTGTCTTCTAGCCACAAAAAATGTTAAGGTTGGCTTTGGCAACACTAAGGAGTATGCTTCCAAAAATAGTGGATCAACAGGGACAACATGATCATAATCTAAGAACTCCAGTTACAAGGAATAATTTGCCTTTTTCAAACTTCTTGTAGCCTTAAATATGAGCCTTGTTTAAGACAGATAGTCATAAAATTAAGGAACCTGATTAACTAAAAACAGAATGAAATTGGAAAAGTCACCATAATATTTTCTCAGTATCACCAGAGTATAATTTAAGAGATTTGTGATGCCTGCTTATTTATACAATTGCTACTGGGACATAATCATTCTTTGGAGGTATAGGCACTTCGTTAAATGGTAACCGTGTAATCACCTAATGATAATGTTCAATTACATCTTTTTTTAGTTTGTTGTGTTGCTGTGAGAAACTGTTTAGAATGTCGACAAAGACAGAGAGATAGGGTGAACAAATCTTCACTAATCAGCAGTAAAACTCAGGAGACTCTTCAGGGTATGACTGCAACAGCAATGACCAAGGTAATCTAATGTTGTTAATATAGGTTGTACCAGTGCTTAAAATAAGCAGGAGATGATTGTAGTTAATTTCTAGATTTCTTTTAAAACAGCAGCTGAATTGTCACCCATTTCCTGTCTCTCAAAAGAAAACATTTGCTTTTTCATTGAAACAAGAAAAAAAATAAAAGGAAGAAAATAGTTAATTTAATGGCATGATTAGAACTGTTCTCCAATACTTTACACTCTCTCTCCTACTTCTGCTCCAGAGAGCACATCTTCTCCCCCACCCTATTGCAATTTGACCTATCTATACATATTTCTTTGATTTCTAAAGCCTCATGAGATGCATGGCCAAAGCCTGCAATCAGATCTTTGTGGGTGGACTCTTGCATCCTTGTAGAATCCCATTAACTTCAGTAGGGCTCTGTGTGTAAATCATGGTCTGTCTTTGTGGATATGACTCTAAGAATGAGGTCTAAATTTGTTTGTCACTTACATTTCAGTCACTTTGGTGTCATTATTTAAGTTGCTCATTTCTGAATATTTTCCAATTTGGTCACAGTTTTGGGGGTTGAAGGGCCCTAAACTAAATGTACAGAGACACAAAAACCATCCCTGGTCTCAAAGATGATGCTTTGGTATATCCAGCCCAAATTCACTTATGATAATCTCATTACTACTTTCACAATATAGACTCTTGCCACAAAATACTGCTTCAGATAAGACTTATATCCACAAATATCACTAGATTATTTTATAAAACCATACCAAAAATCCATTCTAGCAATTTTGCCAAACTCAACACAAGACAAACACTGGACAGTAGAAAACAGAACACTTTTATATGTTAATTGTTATTTGGATTGCAGTGTTTATTGTTTAAAGAAAACAGGTCACATTACTGTAAGTAGAATACTGAACATGCATGACCTGCATGGGACTGTAATAATAAATCTCTGTATAAAATAGAATGAGGCTGAATTTTCTAAGTTATTTTCACTTATACAAACACATTTTTAGCCTATCATGTGCATAGGAAATATTTCTTATTAATAGTACCAATTAGTCTCCTCTTGGTACAGTTAATATGCTAACTACTAAAGAGTGGTGCATTTGTCCAGTAGGATTAAAACATTGATTTTGAAGAATATAAACAATTCTGTATCTGACTATTCAGTACTAATGCATTAAAATAAGTAAAGCATCACTGTTTGTAGAACCAATATCTGAATATTGCCTTTTTTGTCTGCAGGTTAGTACTAATGTATTTAATTTATTTATTGTGGATCAAAGAAATGTTTTGAATAAAAATCTCCATACAGTTTGGAAAAATAATTTTACATTTTTAGACACCATTGGAAAATGTTCCTGGTAACCTTTCCCCAATAAAGGATCCTGATAGACTTCTTCAGGATGTTGACATTAATCGTCTGCGAGCAGTTGTTTTTCGTGATGTGGTGAGTAATATGGACCATGATTTTTCTTTTTGCAATATATTCACTAATATTTAAAAGAAAGATTGATGTTACAAATAACTTGCATTTTTAAAAAAAAGGACAGCTTTGGAAGCTGGATGGACTTAAAATCTGTGTTCACCTCCAAAAAAGTCTTCAGATTTCCATTTTTTGGGGGAAGAAATTGCCAAATTCTACATAATCTATCTTTCTCCTTTTTCTTACAAAATGAAGCATTTAATAAAAGTGATCTTATTTGGTAAGAAAGATGCCTTACTTAATTTCATTGCACTTTACAAGCTGAAACGGATATGCAAACTACATGCAAGGAAAACTTCAACAATCTCTGAAATGCAGCAACCTCTGGGGTGAAATGTTGCACCTCCTTATTGATGCAACATTTATAATCATATAAGATCCAGTTCTGTTATGGTGCTGAGTAGCTTTATATAACCCATCTATGCTAAATGACTTTAGTATCCCTTCTGGCAGTATTCTAGGGGAATGCATGCTGAACCACAAATGCTGATGTAGACTTCTCAGAATAGTTGCTGCATCCGTAAATGGCACAGAAATATAATATTATCTTCACTCATTTTATGCTACAAATTTATAGTGTGGTCTGGAAGTAAGAGCAAGTGAATAGAATTCTGATTCTTCCGTTCTATTGCTGACTTTGCCACTTGTTTGTTCTGAGATCTTAGGCAAGTCACCTAATCTTTCTGTGTACAGGCTTACCCGTTCATCAATTCATAGATTTCCAAAGCCAGAAGGGACAGTTGTGATCATCTAGTCTGACCTCCTGTATATCACAGGCCATAGAACTCCAAGATTAATTGCTAGAGTATATCTTTTAGAAAATATTTAATCTTGATTTAAAAATTATCAGTAATGGAGAAACACTCCTAGCTAATTTTGGCTCATAATTGTTTTCAGCTTTGTGAAACTGGCTTTAACACACCAAGTGTATACATATTACTTATCTGGACTTGAGTCTTCTTTCACATTGTAATGTGATCAAGTCATGATCACTTGTACCTAAGCTAACTTTAATTTTTAGTTCTGTGATGAGTTACTATTTACCTGTTAGGAGAAGTCTAATAAAGGATTCCCCTGTGTTGGCTGCAACACTTTTTGAGTTAGGAAATTGTAACCTATAATTTTTTACAAATTCTAAGGATGCTCTAGTACTGGCACGTGAGACTGCCAGCATATGGCACACAAATTGAAGTCCCCTATGATTAACAGTTTTTTCCTATATGTTATAGATTGGTAGGTAAAACGACGGTCACCCTGTTCCCTAGTGTGATTTGGTGGTCTATAGCAAAGCACAGGATGGGGTATTATTTGATGTCTGTCTGTTAGGACATTGATCCATAAGCATTCACGCTAATTTTGTTCTGAGTGCATCAGAAACAGATAATGCTATTTTTGACACAGAAGGCTATTCCCCCTACCCGCTTGCCCACACTATCCTTCCTAAATAGGTTATAACCACTGACTTTAACATTCCAATTAGCATATAGGTAATTCAAGAATTGAATTGTAAGCAGGTATAACACCTAAAAAGGTTGATGTTTCTAAAACATATTGATTATCTTGATTTAAAAGTTCTGTGCAGGTGTCAAGTATGATGATGTGTTCCTTTTTCTCTCACTCAGGATGATAGCAAACAGGCTCAATTTTTGGCTTTGGCAGTAGTTTACTTTATTTCTGTGCTGATGGTCTCCAAGTACCGTGATATACTAGAACCTCAACGGGAGACTGCAAGATGTGGGAGCCAGGCAGGTAGAAATATCAGACAGGAAATAAATTCACCAACAAGTACAGGTACATCTATTTTTCCCACTTATTTTTCATTTTTGTTTTTAGAATTTCCTTGAAACAGTAAATATTTGACTACAAAAACTTTTAAATTGTATGAAAGGTGTGAAGGCTAATGAGACTATTTTGTTGTTCTTTAGTTTCTCCAAGCTTCTTTAATATATGTTGGTTGTTAATAAGTTAGATTTAAATTATGAGCTTCTGCTTATAGGGTTTAACTTACTTTCATTTGCTTATTCTGTATTTATGCATCCATTTTTTAATTTATATGTACATTCAAAGAAGGAGAGCCCTTGTGAATTTAAAGTTGTGAAAGGACAAGATATTAACCTGTCAAAGTAAACCTAAAAATTGTCATTTGTCTACTGTGAGCAGCTCTCTGACTCTAAATGCACTGTCTGAAGTTTGTAATCAGCAAACACAGCTAGCTCCCTAGTTGAAGTTACTTCTGTTTAAACTTAGTCTTGTGAAAAGCTAATATAGCAAGGACTATTAACTGTCTTGAGTCCTGCTGCCTTTCTAGTTTGGGTCTGCATTGAAAAGCCCATGGAAGTCTCATATACTAGAATTGTTGCCTTTATTGCATTCTTTACCTGATTAGTGTGAATTCTTATTTTTTTCCCTGGGAACTGGTATCTCAGCCTTTGGGGGCACTATCTGTCAGCTGCAGAACCTGCCAAGAGCTTTGAATCCAAATGCGTTCCTCCACTGTTTGTAATGTTCAGTTTGCCAGTCCAATGGCTTATTTAAGCCACTGAAATGGATTGGTTTATGACGGTGCTCTGCTTTCTCTCTCAGAACAGCCATATAAATATATTGGAAAAGTGATTAGAAATCAGTGGCCAAATCTCTGCATGTTGTTTTTCATGAATATGTTGCTTCTTGTACTGAATTTGATTTGCTGTTTTAGTTTTTGGAACTGCTGATTTTCATATCACGTATAGTGTAATTGAAATTCATGTCCTATTTGCTTTTATTTAGGGCTGTCAAATGATTAAAAAATTGCAATTAATCGTGAGATTAAAAAATAGTTGTCATTAATCAGTTTTAACCACACTATTAAACAATAATAGAAAACCAATTTAAATGTATTGTAAATATTTTTGATATTTTTCTACATTTTCAGATATATTGAGTTCAATTACAATACAGAATACAAAGTGTATACTGTTCACTTTATATTATTTTATTACAAATATTTTCACTGTAAAAAAGATAAGCAGAAGAAATATTATTTTCAATTTACATCATACAAGTACTGTAGTGCAATCTCTTTATCATGATAGTGCAACTTACAAATGTAGAATTATTTGTTCATAACCGCACTCAAAAACAAAACAATGTAGTCTCTAAAGTTTTACAAGTCCACTGAGTCCTACTTTTTGTTCAGCCAATTGCTAATACAAACATGTTTGTTTACATTTTCGGGACTGCTTTTTTACAGTGTCATCTGAAAGGGAGAACAGGTGTTTGCATGGCACTGCTTTAGCAGTCATTGCAAGTTATTTAAGTGCCAGATATGTTAAACATTCATATGTCACTCCATGCGTTGACTTGTAGATTGCACTATTTTTTGTTTACAGTGCAAATATTTGTAATACAAAAATTATATAAAGTGAGCACTGTACACTTTATATTCTGTGGTGTGATTGAAATCAATATATTTGAAAACCTAGAAAAACTTCCAAAATATTTATAATACATTTAAATTTGTATTCTATTATGTTTTAACAGTGCAATTAAAACTGCAATTAATCACAGCTTTTTTTAATCTAGTTAATTTGTTTTGCATTAAAACTTGAGTTAACTGCAATTAATTGACAGCCCTACTTTTATTCATTTTATCTAATTCATTGTTATATCTTAGCTTGCTTACTTTCTACCTTTGTACGATAAGTTTAAAAAAAATCCATGTCCTCATTGGCTGTTTTCATTTAATAAACTTATATTTAAGTGGTCAGCTATGAGAAACCATAATTTTATGTTGTATTTAATGTGTCCTTCCTGGTCATACGTTGTGGTGCTGGAGTAGGAAACTGCTTGTTTCAATTAACTATTTCAGCCATGTTTGTCTTATATATGTGTCTTTTTCCCTATAAATGTTGTTCTTATGATTCTCTACTAATTGGTCTGATGTTTCCTATCTCTTGATACATAACTTGTTTCCTTTCTTCAGAAATGCATTTTTGTTAATAGTGCCATATTTGCATGTTTCAATGAGATAGGACTTCTGTCATGGATCCACAGTGGACCAGATCACAGGCGGTTATTAGCTGGCTCACATTTGATTCCATGATTTTCTCCACAGTTGTGGTCATACCATCTATCCCTCACCCAAGTTTGAACCATGGATTCCTTGCCAAGTTAATTCCTGAGCAGAGCTTTGCCCACTCATTTTACAAAGGTAATATTATCATCATCTCCTACCCTGTTTGGGTGTCCTTATTTAGTGTAATGTAATTAAATAACTAACCGTGATGTAATTCTTGGTAAATAAGCATACGCCTCAGGTTACATGGAGATCAGACTGTCACCTGATGAGGATACCCTTAAGACAAGGCTTTCTTCCTGGCTACATTTACTTTTGGAAGTATCTTTCCCACTTCTACTACCATTTGTTCATTTCAGTGACACCTACTAAATTAATTAATAGTAGGTAAACAGAAAAGTAGTGTTAAGGTGGAGAGAGTTGAGAAGGAAATTTTGAATGTTTTTGGTTTGGGCTTATTCTTTTTCTTCTTGCTGCAACAATACCTCCTTTAGTTATGAAAACAAATCAGACCTATTTTAAAAATATTGCATACAGGGAATAAATTAAATCTTTAGTACTACTTTTTTAGTGTTCCCTTTCCTCACACTTCGTACAGGTCTTCTCTCTTCCTTTCCTTTTCTTCTTTTTTCTTTCACTTTTTGTTTGTATGTAAACCTTTATATTGTATATAATGTAAAGTTTTATTTTATATGTTGTTAATTGCTGTACTTTGCTATTCTGGAGAGAGACAGTTTCTGCAGTCACAGCAAATGTTTTGTAATACAGGCTGTTTTTTCAGATAGAAAATATGCATATGCATATGCATGGGCTACGTTTTTCAAATGTCAGGGATTTGCATATGTACAAAGTTAAATAGGTGCATTTGGAGCCAAGTGTGCATGTGAATTTTCCAACTTGTGTGCACATGTTACGGTGGAAGTGCAAAAAGTGAATGGGTACAACAATACTTTATCTGATTATCATGTTGTCTGTGTCACTCTGATAAAAACCCAAAGAGTAAAAAGAATGATAAATACAAACAAAAAACTAGTAATTAATTCTGTGACTACTTCTGATAAAATATGAGGAATAGGCTGACTTCCTACTTTACTAAGAATACTTAGCACTTATATGGTGCTTTTCATGTTCCAAATGCTTTACAATGTTAAACCCTTCAATCAAGAGTTCTCACAAAAAAATGTTTGGTGGTCTTGGAGTGTGGTCACCAGTTCTTGCTGGTGGCCACTCTGACAATTTTTCCTAAAATACTTAATTAACTTTAGCAAAAACACATATATATGTCCAAATCATTGTTATTTATTTATGTAGGGTTTTGTCTGCAGACTCAATGATAGAAATAATGTACAGTAGTTTCTTATTTTTTACTGGACCAAAATGGAATAGAAACACAAATAAGGTGCTCTGCATGTTTGCATGTCTTTTTTGTTGTTTGTTTTGCGCTTTTTTTTTATAATTAAGACTTGCTAGCTAGGAGACACTGAAAAGACATATTAACAAACATACAAATATCACTTTTTACAGCAGAGACTTACTGAGCCCCAGCAAGCCAGGGACAAATTAAGCCCTGGATGGGGAGGTGGGTAGCACAGCATTTGGGCCCAGGGCAATGGGGGGATGGATGGGGGACTAGGGAAGGCAGCAGGGGCCAGGGGCAATGTGGGGGGATAGTGAGCCTGGGGCTGGCACCCAAACCTGGAGCCTGCTGCTGTGTGCCCGGAGCCCACCACTCCACTGGCTCCAGGAAGGTGGGGAACTCACACCAGCTGTTGGCAGCCCCAGGGGAAGAGTTGCTGCTTTGCACCCTTACCCCCCCCACCCCCAATCACTGCCCAGGAGCCTATGGCCGCAAGAAAAGCCCCTGGTGGCCACCTGCGGCCACAAGGGCTGCATTTGAGAAATGCTGATCTATTAGATAAAGTTCTGTATGTCTCAGTCTCTCATTTATGAACCTTTATAATTTACTGACTTCACTAATTGATTTCAAATTCAAATGTTTCTCACCTGAATTTCAGTATTTCTCCTCCCATAAAGTTTCCCCATTATTGCCAAAAATAAACAAACAAATATATTTTACTTTTATCTTTTACTTCAGGATCATTCAGTGAGCTTTTTGTCACTTTAGTGTGCTAATTTAATATTCTTAGTTGTGACATAACTGGCATACTTATCCACCGTTTATAAAAGGAATTGTATGCTGTTAATTCAGAAGTGCTGCAAAATAAACCCTAAAATATATTTGAATCCTGTTTCCTCATTATCTTCTTGTTCCGCATTTATAGCACCTTTTTATATAGCAGGCATTAGGATATTTCATTTTTAGCCACATCTGCTTGCAAATCAAAACATACAGAGCAATCCAGAGACAATGTTAAAATTTTGTTTTATTAAACTTTATGCAATAAAAAGGATATATAAACAAGATTAATATTGTTGTTTGTACAAAATATGGCACTTGAAATAAAGCCAGATAGCAAACATAGAAAAGATTGGTTTTGCCATTTATATGCAGTATGGTTCTTGAGATAAAATAAAATATAAGTAGCAAAAGTGTAAAAAAAAAAAAAAAAAGGGGGGGGGGGTATAGATTCTTAAAATAGAGTGGATGGGTGGACATATAGAGTACATCAAAATATTTAAGAGGAGGCTGTTTTTATATCCGTCATGTCTCCTCTACCATACATTACAATAATAATTTTGCCTTCAGAAATGGGTACGAAGTTTGTCTTATTTGTTAGTCATATATTTATTGAACATGTATATTGTATTAACCAGGCCTTACACTGAGTATATTAAGAGTTCGTTCTTTGCTAGCCTATTGTGATAATTGTGTTGAAAGTTTGGTGACATATTAGCAGCATGTTTTATCACTATTGTTGGAATTATGTCAGGGCTCTTCAGGGCTGGAACACTGGTAATTCAGGAAGAAACACTCGCTGCTTATAAGCAATCTACCTTTAGTATTGTTATAACCACTAAACTTCCATCCATTCACTAAACAAGACTAACTGAGACTCGGATGATAGTACACTTTTGACTTTGCTCCCACACTTTGATCTTTCACCCTCAGTATTGGCACATCAGTTCACTCTTGCATAATAAATTATTCAGTGAAAACTACAGGATAATTTGGTAGGCAGAATCTAATTACTCAAGTTTGTATTTAGCCTGAAAACAGATGGGGAAAATTATGAGTTATTTAAATATATGGGTTCCTTTAAGCTTAATATGGGTATTTTTCTTAGGTTGTGTTTTTGGATATGTATATGTATTTTCTTTAGTTAGACTATTTGAGCAGTTGAGAGACTCTAGTGGTGTCAAGCATTTTCCTATATGCAGTTGGAAGATGTCTCGATTGGACATCTATAGCCAGTGTCAGATGTAGGCTCCAAGAATTTTCTTCATCATTGTACTTGGCAGTGAGCTTTGCTTTGAATGCTCTCAGCATGCAAAGCTGTTCTGTATCTCTCTAATGATGATCATAGAATCATAGAATACCAGAGTTGGAAGGGACCTCAGGAGGTCATCTTGTCCAGCCCCCTGCTCAAAGCAGGACCAATTCCCAACTAAATCATCCCAGCCAGGGCTTTGTCAAGCCTGACATTTAAAACCTCTAAGGAAGGAGATTCCACCACCTCCCTAGGTAACCCATTCCAGTGCTTCACCATGCTCCTAGTGAAAAAGTTTTTCCTAATATCCAATCTAAACCTCCCCCACTGCAACTTGAGACCATTACTCCTTGTTCTGTCATCTGGTACCACTGAGAACAATCTAGATCTATCCTCTTTGGAACCCCTTTTCAGGTAGTTGAAAGCATCTATCAAATCCCCCCTCATTCTTCTCTTCTGCAGACTAAACAATCCCAGTTCCCTCAGCCTCTCCTCATAAGTCATGTGCTCCAGGCCCCTAGTCATTTTTGTTGCCCTCCTCTGGACTCTTTCCAATTTTTCCACATCCTCCTTGTAGTGTGGGGCCCAAAACTGGACACAGTACTCCAGATGAGGCCTCACCAATGTCGAATAGAGGGGAATGATCACATCCCTCAATCTGCTGGCAATGCCCCTACTTATACAACCCAAAATGCCGCTAGCCTTCTTGATGATAGCATCAATGTGGCTCACCCCAATGGTAATATTTAATTAAAGGTATGCTTTGTCAGCAAATTTGCACTACCATCCCCTATGCTGTATCTGATCTGTGGATAATATAGGGATTATTTCAGTTTTCATTGTGGATAATTCAACACTTTTTCATAAATTCTAAATTATCTTAATGATAAGACAGGAAGTATTTAAGAAGAAGAGGAAAAAATAAAAACAAGGCCCTCACGGGTACCATATGGGGTAATAGGAAATTTTGCTATCAGAATAATGATACAATTAAAATTGTATTGTCTTTAAGCAGAAAGACATATCACATACTTATCTTTACAATGGAAAGTCATACAGTATCTTGAGTATCTTTTGCAAATATTTATATGGGGATGTTCTGGGTAAAGCGTAACAGGACACAGAGAGGATGGCCACACTTCTGGAGACTTTAAAACCTTTCTCATTCTTTTGGAGAAATAGCAGTAGCTTTCACTGCTCCTCCCTGGAATTCAAATCTAGATCAGACACTAATTTTCACTGAACCTGTGGTGGGTCCACAGTTCTTGCCACCAATCTGTGCAGCAACCTTGCCTTAGGGTAGGTCCACACTACCCGCCCGATTCGGCGGGTAAAGATCGATCTTCTGGGATCGATTTATCGTGTCTCATCTGGACGCGATAAATCAATCCCAGAAGCACTCCCCCGTCGACTGCAGAACTCCTGCTCGCCGAGAGGAGGAAGCGCTGTCGACGGGGGAGCTTGCCTGCGCCGCGTGGACCTGCAGTAAGTAAACTTAGTTCGATCTAGGAAACGTCGACATCAGCTACACTATTCTTGTAGCTGAAGTTGCGTTTCCTAGATCGATCCCCCGCCCCAGTGTGGACCAGCCCTTTGGGTGAGCTGAGAAGTGTGACCTCCATGACCTAGGAGTGTCCCACAGATTCCATTGAGGCCACTGTTAAGGATAGGGCATTGGTGGCCTGGAGGCATTGGGGCAAGATCTCATGTCCCAACTATGGGATAAGTGCAATCCTTGTGCCTGCAATGCTCTATAAATGGTCCTTGATGTGGGTTGGGTGATGGAGAGCAAGAGGAGGAAGATTCCAACCTCGATGCCGAGGAGCCTTGGAATTCCAGGTATAAAGGTGGAGCAAGTCCTGAGGGAGTGAGTATTCAGTTTGACTTGTCCATCACCCAGAATGAGGCAGGGACCAGCAACAATGATAGAAGTGGTACTGTCAGCACAAAGTACACTGGCTCTGGAAGCAGTATCAACCCTGAAGTCATCAGTGGTACCAAAGTGGTTGACCGTGCCAAAGTTCAGGGCTGTGAAAGCCGACATGGTAACGTCTGTGATGTCGACTGCAGTGGTGCCAAGGAATTTCATGGTGCTGAGGTCCCTTGCACTGAGCCCAGGACTATCCCGCCTTCCACAGACTGTGGAAAAGGAATACCAGGATGTGGTGCTGACAGACAAGGGTTCAGTGACCTGTTCATCTAATGGGGCTATAAACAACACAGCCCTGGCAAAGTCCTGCACCAAAGGAGAAGTTGGGATGGAAAAGCAGAGGAGATCTGTAGCTGCCTGGTATGCCACCAGTGTGGAAACAGTTAGTGCTGGCATTACTATTGTCAGTAGCAGACTCAAGGGATACCCCATGGCCAGAACCCGAGTTGAGGGTACAGAGTCTCTAACCTCCCTACTCAGTACTTGGGATTGGTTAGATGTACCCGCACCATCCTGTGCACCAGCACTATCCCTGTGCCGGTCCGCCTTCCGCAGGAAGTGTGTGGAAGAGTCCCCATGAGACATGGAGTGATCTCAATTGGTCTTATGGTACCAATGGGAAACAGCTCCTCCATCTCTTCGTAGAAGCACCTGCTCTGGTGCGTGAAGTAGCAGCAGTCTTGGAACCCAAGGGTGACCTCTGATCTGACAATGACCTTCTGCTGAAGCAGACCATATGGCCTGTTTGAGCAGGAGCTGCTTTAGGTGAAGGTCCCTAGCCACTTGAGTCAGTTTCATGAACTATTCACAGATCTCAGAGGGGTAGCCGTGTTAGTCTGTATCAGCAAAAACAACGAGGAATCCTTGTGGCACCTTAGAGACTTACAAATTTATTTGGGCATAAGCTTTCGTGGACTATAACCCACTACATCAGATATATGGAGTGGAAAATACAGCACATGAAAAGATGGGAGTTGACTTACCAAGTGGGGGGGTCAGTGCTAACGAGGCCAATTCAATTAGGGTGGATGTGGCCCATTCCCAACAGTTGACAAGAAGGGTGAATATCAACAGAGGGAAAATTATTTTTTGGAGTGTCCCAGCCATTCCCAATCTGCGGCGTGATACACTGTGGGTAATGGGAGAGAAGGGCAGTCTGTATTTGGTGGTTAACACATCAACCACCATTATCTTGCCAATTCTTATTGAGATGGTGAACGTTCCGCGCTCCTGGTGATTATCATATCATAATACTCAGTGCCCTGCTCGATGTATGTAGAAAAGCAACGTTTTCGGTGACTGAGGGAGGCAGCAAGATTGCAGCCAGCAACATATCAGCATCATTCATGGGTGACATCTTTTATATGGGTTTCTTGCAGGATGATGATTTTAATTATGTCATCCTGCATAATGTGAACTAGGAAGTCACTTTTAGGTCAGGACATACCTTCAGCCTTGGCAAATTCAGAGTGCTGAGCCTATGATTCTCTTAAAGTGGTTCTGGAGGGAGTCACTATTTCCATTGTTGTACAATCTGGGACTTCACTGAGCGATGTTCAGATGATGACATTAGTTGTCCATTAGCATGTAACTTTTCAATAAGGTAAAGGCACAGGAAGTGCTTCAGGTTCATTGTGGGCCATGACCACTGCCCCACAAGCTAGAACTTTTTGGGTTGACAGCAGCTCCCAAGGTATTCACCAAGTGCTAGTCTAGGATTGCAGCTCATCTACGTTGTTAGATCCTGCCAGTGTATTTGTATCTGGCAACTGACTCGAAAGATCTTACAGCATAATTCATTTCAGATATACGAGTTCCCCTATTCATATCTCTTAATCTGCAAGTAAGCAAAGAAATCTATCTTGGCCTCAACTTTGGTTCTCTCCTTCATAGGGACCACCCTAGAACCTAGCAGGGTTCTGTCCTAACTCAAGTCCGGTTCTGAGAGCTCATCCAAATGATGTTATCCAAGTGGTCCAAGCTAAAAGACCCAGTGACATTGTATCTGAGAGCAATAGGCCTGATAGTGGTCTGTACCTTTTATCACCACCTTTGCAAGTTAGTGGGAGTGACCCTTGTGCATCTAGTACAAAAAACAAAGATTCTCATCTCAGATATGGTAACGTTACCCTTTTAGCAGCTGGAAGACTGTATGCTGTGGTTGACTTCGACTGAGAATGTCTTGTAGTGGATGTCCTCTCAGCTGGTTCCTCAAGTGGCGATAGGTACATATCTTCTCATCTAAATTGGGATGCAAATTTAGACTCTAATTGTCTATGGTTTTTGGAAGCTTCAGCAATTAGATCTCTGCATATAACTTACTAGAGTTCAGGGCATTACTTTCTCCTACAGATCAGAGCGTAACCAGCACAGATTCTCAGACAGTGTGGGTCTCATGTATCACTTTAATAGAATAGGCAGAAAAGGGAGAGATTGGGTGCTTCAGTGGTTTCAGAAGAAAATTAGTCTTCTATGTGGAGTATGTGGAGAAAAGTGGCCCCCCTCCCCAAAACATAGCCAAAATCCTGAGCTGGAAAGATGATCAGCTTTCACTTAGATCTTCAGTGGCATGTTTGTTAGTTGCAAGGTGGGTCATTTGGACATGGACACGTTTTCTACAAGTCAGAACACGTGTTCCACATTTTGCTTGAGAACTGATGAAGTTTCACAGTATATCAAATGCATCTATTTTATACTGTGAAAAAGGGCTCCTTTATGCTTTTTTTCCCCCCTCTGTTTCCTTTCCTCCCCAGAATACTTAGGAAGTGTTTAGCAGGACAGACTCAGAATGATTTTTAGTCAAGCTGGCATGATTTTCAGAGTTGCTGGTTTCTGTCCAAAGATCATCCATTCAGTCTCTCCCGTGTCAAGATCTGCTGTCAGTAGAAAAACATCCAGATCTCAGGTTCCTTAACCTGACAGTATGGCTGCTGGGTTTCTAGGACAAGACATTTTATGATTACCTGAGGAGATCCAGGCAGTCTTGATAGAGTCCAGAAAGCTATGTGCTAGGAAGTGTTATGCTACTAAATAGAATTGGTCTGAAAAGTTTTCTCCAGATAGTTTCCTGTCCAGACAGGGCCACCCAGTGGGGGGGGGGGGGGGCAAGTGGGGCAATTTGCCCCGGGCCCTGCAGGGGCCCCGCGAGCCTTGGCAGAGAATCCCTTTCTGGCTAGAGGCGCCTTTTTAATTTTTACTCACCCGCTGGGGGGCCCTTCAGTTGCTCCGGGTCTTCGGCGGCATTTCAGCGGCGAGGGGGCCCTTCAGTGCTGCCGAAGACGCAGAGCGACTGAAGGACCGCCGCCGCCTCGGAGCACCGCCTGGTATGTACAAGCGCCACAGCGGGTGGCACCTTTTTTTAGGTCCGCTCCCCCGCTTTGCCCCAGGCCCCCTGAATCCTCTGGGCGGCCCTGTGTCCAGATCTAATTATCATAGGTTTCCTCTGTCTCTGGTGTAACCAAAGTTATCCCTGGCTTCTCTAAAGATTTACTTAGCTGATATTTTTGCCTACTATGTCCTTGTGAAAGAGAACCATAGTGTCTGTCATCCTGAGAAGGTAAAATATAAAGAACTTAACAAGTTTTTGTTACCTCCCATCTGGTAGCCAATACTTTGGGACTAGAATCTGATGTTGAATAAAATCATGGAAAGGTCTTTTGAACCCAGGTGTTCTTGTTCTTTGTACCACTTAATGGACACTACCTCACCCACGAGTGTCTTGGAGTTGCAGATACCATCGGCTAACCACCTTATACAATATTCCACAAAGACAAGTGGTACATAAATCTCAACCCCAATTTTTTGCCAAAAATGAATCAGATTTTCACCTCAGTCCATATCACTGTTTGTTTTTTTCCCAAAGCCCTGTTAGCAGACTGGTGGGATGAAACTACACACTGTGAATGTTTGAAGTATTGGCTTTTTCTTAGACAGAACTAAATATCGTAGAAAGTTCAGCAGACTACTTGTCTTCGCAGAAATATCTGTGACTCAAGTCATCTTGGTCCAAAGACTGTCTAAGTGGATAATACTTATGCATCCAGTAAAGCTACAAAATTGCTGTCCCTGTACCGAATGTCTCATGGCTCACTCAACCAGAGAAGTGCTAGCTTCAGTGGTAGATCCACAACATACTTCTATCTCAAATCTCTAGACTTATCATGTGGAGATTGTTCACACGGTCTCAAATCTCAGTTATCTCAACATTGCATGAAGGCTGTTCTTCAGAAACTGTTTAACTTGCAAGGTTTCCCAGCTCTTCAAGGAGGTCATTGTTACAACTAGCCTCCTACACCAAAGGTTTGTGGAGACAATGTCATTGTCCAAATAACTGAGAAACATTCCCTGGATTCCTCCCTATTTTCCTCATCTTACTTCCCCAAAAAATTCCCTAATTAATCTGCAAAGTTATTTCCACATCATACAAGTATTTTTCTGAATTTGCACGTCAGCTACTATATAAACCTACAAAAGCAAGGGAAATAGAGTTCACAATAAATGTACACTGTCATTTGTCCTTAACATGTATTCATGTAGGTTTTTAATACAAACAAAACATGTTTCAATACTTTTTTTTTTTCTCTATTTGCTGGAATTTCTACAACTCAAATATAGTATTCCCTTGTGTATTCAGTTTTCCTATGTCTTGCAGTTATTGTTACTTCTCCATTGACCTGTAGGCCTTGAAGAATTTTGAAACCTTTTGCTGTTTAGTTTGGCAACCAGGAGTAGGTGCTCACAACTGGTGTATAGATGTCTTAGCAGATACTGTTGGTGGAAAAGGCTTGGCAGCACTACTGCAGAGAATGGGGGGTAAGGCACGCTGAGGGAGGAAATGAGATAGAAAAAAAACATTTTTTCCAGTAGCTGTTAATAACTGGAAAATACCCCCCTTATCTGTGTTTTAATAACCACATTGGCTTTTATATTGTTTCTTAAATTTTATGTTCTTTTTATGATGTTTTAAGTGATTGTCCAGTGTTCCAAGTGCCATGACAGCAGATGCTTTAAAATATTATTTGGTAAAGACAGGAAAGTTCCCTTGAACACTACCTTTATGGTTTGCAACTCATGTATATTTGTTTGAAATTCTGCACTGCAGAGAAGAGTCAAGTTTTAGGTTTTTTGATTACATAAACTGAGGACCTCATTTACACTGGGCTAGGAGCTGTGTTACACAGAAATGGCTTGGTTAATACGGGTCTTAGCTCAGGATAGATGGGGCCTCGTTTCCTGTCTGCGTGAGTCGAGAAAGGATTATGAAAAACCAAACGCTCAGCCTGTAGAGGAGGCAGAAGAAAGCATAGAATATCAGGGTTGGAAGGGACCTCAGGAGGTCATCTAGTCCAACCCCCTCTCAAAGCAGGACCAATCCCCAGACAGATTTTTACCCCAGTTCCCTAAATGGCCCCCTCAAGTATTGAACTCACAACCCTGGGTTTAGCAGGCCAGTGCTCAAACCACTGAGCTAACCCTCCCCCATATAAAAGTAGTCAAGTAAATCAAGTGGGCTCTTCCTTTCCTCTTTCCTTTCCCTACTGTCCTTCAGTTAGCAAAGAAAAAAAATTCTTTAAATAGGCCCAGCGGCAAATGAGATCTAATTAGAGTAAAAAGCAAAATGAGTCGCATAGCAGTGCCCAGATAGCCAAAGTGAGAGAGCGAACGAGCACTGTCTCAATAAATGGAGCTAAAGAGTGATCATGTCGAATAACTAGCGCACATGCAAACAGTCATGCTAAACTCACATGGGAAGCCTAGCTGCCAGTGACAGGATCAGTGCAGACTGATCAGCTGGTGCAGCAACTTGCTCAGGCTAAGACCAGGGCCAGACAGCAAGGATTTCTCACCACTCCCCATTGTAACTTCTGCCTATGATACAAAATGAAGTTTCCAGTACCGGGAACTGAGAGATGAATAAGAGTGGAGTTGGAGTAGTTCGTCACGTTGGATAAAAGCTCTCTGTTAGACATTTGTTCCATTGTCATTTTCTGTTACTGTTGTGTTCACTTGCTTTGCATGTTTCTGTCATAACTCCACTTGTTATCATAACCCCTTTGTACACGTTTCCTGTAATTTTGAGTCATTTACTTGTGTCCTTTGTAGGTTAAGAACCAAGTAGGTAGATGTGGTTATTGTGTGGTGGTCTTGCTTCTTCCACAGGTACAGAAAAGTACCTGGTACTTGACAATGGAAAGGGATGTGTTTAGAGTTCTTTCCTTGTGACCAGCAGGCCAGGAACCATTCATTGACGGTGCTCTCTATGTGGGGATAGAAGGGCTAATAGAAAAAATGTCATGGTGTTGCTTTTAATTATGGTAGAGAGGAAACAACTCTCCTGTTAAGGTTGCCTAACACTTTGCATTATTTAAAAAAAAAGAAAAAAGTTGAGACACCTTTTTTTCTGGCATCTCCATGGTTTGCAACAGGACTTTGACATATGGTGTTGGGATAGTTGTGGGATTGGGGCATGGGTGGCGCGTGAACCGCTGGCTGGGGGAGGCTAGCCTTCCACCCAAGGCCCTGCCCCTTCTGCGCCTGCCGCCCGCCGGAGCCCAGAGAGCCTCCCCATCGCAGCTGCCAGTCCCTGCCCCTGGCTAGCGCCTCCAGCCCATGGAAGGGTGGGTGGCGTGGCCCCAGCCTGAGCCGGAATCACCGCACAGCAACAGAGGGAGCCTGGGGGTGGAGCATCAGTGGGGCCATGCCTGGCTGTTTGGGGAGGCACAGCCTCCCCCAGCCTATGATACCTGCCGCCCATGGATCGGGAAGTTGCATTTGCTAGCTTCATGAACAGTGATTTTGATTTGGCCATACTGTAAGCAGTTGAAAATTGTTGCTTTCAGATATTTGACTTTTGCAAACTTTCAACTTTATTTTGTATGTAATAAAGATACAGAATAAATGTGGCAAAGAAATCCAAAATGAGTTCCCATAATATACACAAATGATTAATTCAGGGGTCGGCAACCTCTGGCACACGGCTTGCCAGGGTAAGCACCCTGGCGGGCCGGACCAGTTTGTTTACCTGCTGCGTCGGCAGGTTCGGCTGATCGCGGTTCCCACTGGCCGCGGTTCGCTGTCCTAGGCCAATGGGGGCTGCGGGAAGTGGCGCGGGCCGAGGGATGTGCTGGCCGTGGCTTCCCACCTCCCCCATTGGCCTGGAGCTACAAACCGCGGCCAGTGGGAGCCGCGATCGGCCAAACCTGCCGACGCAGTAGGTAAACAAACTGGCCCGGCCTGCCAGGGTGCTTACCCTGGCGAGCCGTGTGCCAGAGGTTGCCAACCCCTGGATTAATTACTTAGAATTGGGAAGCTTGGGGTAAAGATAAAAGCAAACTGTCTTTTTAATGTCAATTTGTTGGAATAGTAAAACCTTATATATTTACCTACATGAATATAATTTTTGTGTCTGTGATAATAGGAAGCCTATATATTTGTTTCCTACTATTTAGACACTTTAAAAATAGTGTAAGAACTATTTAGATAACTTACTAGGCAAAAAAATGGCAATGCACTGCATAAATCACAGTAAAACAAGATATTTTAGGGAAGGAATGTGACAGATGAGGTCACCACACAGACATCATGTCATTTACTTAACTTAAGCCCATATTTTTTCCATAATGTAGTAGATGAACTCATTAGTTACAATGAAAAACAGTAAGAAAGAGGCATCTGGTATCCAACTGCCGACTTCTGACAGGGTTAAGATCACTAGGTCTAGTAATGTTCCTGCTTTGTCTACTGACATGGCCTAATGCTACAGAAAACTGATGAGGGTTGTTGAAAATTTACAAGCCGGCTGTCAGAATGTTATAACAATAGACAGATGTAATCAGTTATATTTTTGCTGCTGTTCATTTTAAGTTCTCATTTAGCTAAGTTGGGTTAACTACTCAAGATTCTTCTGTTCTAAGAGCACCTACTCTAAATTTAAGAGGATTGGATAAATATAATTTGACTGCATTGTGTGAAAAGATATACTCTTTGTTCCAATCCTGCAGTCCATAGAAGACAAAAGTATTCTGAAAGAAAATCAATGGGAATGTAATAAAGCTTTGACATGCAGTGCTATAGCTAAAACAATTGGTTTCTTTGGTCTTGTGTATAAATTGTAATTTATCTTAAAAACTTTCTAATAGGGCTGTCAAGCAATAAAAAAAAATTGTGATTAAAAAAATTAATTGATTAATTGTGCAATTAATTGTGCTGTTAAACAGTGACAATACCATTTATTTAAATATTTTGGATGTTTTCTATATTTTCAAATATATTTATTTCAGTTACAATACAGAATATAAAGTGTACAGTGCTCACTTTATATTTATTTATTGCACTGTAAAAACCAAAATAAATAGTATTTTTCAATTCCTCCATTACAAGTACTGTATTGCAATTTCTTTATGAAAGTTGAGCTTACAAATGTGGAATTATGTACAAAAAGTAACTGTACTAAAAAATAAAACAATGTAAAACTTTAGAGCCTATACGTCTACTCAGTCCTACTTCTTGTTCAGCCAATTGCTCAGACAAACAAGTTTGTTTACATTTATGGAAGATAATGATGCCCATTTCTTGTTTACGTCACATGACTGTGAGAACAGGCATTCACATGGCATTGTTGTAGCTGGTTTTTCCAAGATATTTATGTGCCATATATCCTTTCATCCTTCAGCCACCTTTCCAGAGTGTACACATCCATGCAGGGGTTAGCACCACCATGTTGTGAGACTGACACTTGACAAAATTACCGGACTTAGTGACAGACATTGGCAGGGGCAGGAGGGGGCTCCAGGCTGAGGCAGGGGATTGAGGTGAGAGAGGGGGTACAGGCTCTGGGCTGGGGGTGTGGGTTCTAGGGTGGGGCCAGAAATGAGGGGTTCGTGGTACAGGAGCGGGCTCCGGGCTGGGGCGGGGGTGCGGGCTCTGGGGTTGGGCTGGGACCAAGAGGTTTGGGGTGTAGGAGGGGGATCGGGGCTGGGGCAGGGGGGTGGGGCACGGTGTGTGTGTGTGTGTGCAGGCTCCATGCAGCGCTTACCTCAAGCAGCTGCAGAAAGCAGTAGCATGTCCCTCCTCCGGCAGCGCTGCCCCTGCAGCTCCCACTGACTGCGGTTCCCGGCCAATGGGCTGGGAGCCGCAGATTCAGCACTTGTGGAGGGAGTGGGGACGGAGGCAGCATGCAGAGCTGCCTGGCTGTGCCTCCACCAGCAACAGTGGGGATGGGGAGCCGCTTGCAGGGAGCCGCCCGTGAGTGCCCCCCCACAGACCTCAAAATTTTACCGTGGACACTTGTGTCAGTGTATGGACACGTTGTTGACCCCTGCATCAGTGCTGATGACTGGTTCTGCTCGACAATGATCTAAAGCAGCGTGGACCAATGCATGTTGATTTTCATCATCTAAGTCAGATGCCACCAGCAGAAGGTTAGTTGGGAGGGTTGGGGTTTGGTGGTTTGGGTTCTGTAGTTTCCTCATCGGAGTGTTGCTCTTTTAAGACTTCTGAAAGCATGCTCCACACCTTGTTCCTCTCAGATTTGAATGCTGTAGCTATCTTTAAAATCTCACATTGGTACCTTCTTTGCATTTTGTTAAATCTTCAGTGACAGTGTTCTTGAAACGAACAACATGTGGTGGGTCATCATCTCAGACTGCTATAACATGAAATATGGCAGAATGCAGGTAACAGAGCAGGAGACATACAATTCTCCCCCAAGGAGTTCATTCACAAATTTCATTAACACATGATTTTTTTAATGAGTGTCATCAAGTGTGGAAGCATGTCCTCTGCAATGGTAGTTGAAACATGAAAGGCCATACGAATGTTTAGCATATCTGGCACTTAAATACAGTAAAAGCTGTTTTATCCGGCATGTTGGGAGAATGGGGGGTGCAGCTAAGTGAAAAATGCTGGTTAACTAAGAGGGAGGGAGTTTGGGTGCGGGAGGGGGCTCGGGGCAGCGGGTTGGGGCACAGGAGGCGGTGCAGGGTGTTGGATCCAAGGCATTGCTCACCTCAGGAGGCTCCCCTCAAGTGGCAACCTGTCCCGGCTACTCCTAGGCAGAGGCGCGACAGGCAACTCTGCGTGCTGCCCCCCACCTGGCCCTGCACTCTAGCTCTGCAGCTCCCATTGGCCAGGAACCACGGCCAAAGGAGCTGCGGGGGCGGTGCCTGCGGGCACAGGCAGCGCGCAGAGTGGCCACAAATAAAAAGCAACTTTGGAGCATTTAAAGTATATTACTGATTGGGACTGTGATATTTTGGAAAATAGTTTTAATGCACACAATAAGAAATATTATAAAATGTAAGTCTTATGCAGAAATTACTATTCATAATAATAAATCAAAGACACTGTTCAGTTGGTTTAATGCAATCAGTTTCTTATGGAATTGATACTGTGGAATGGCAATAAAAGAATGAGGATAAAAGTTTGATCTCACTGGATGTACAATACCTTTTAATATACTTGTATGTACAGTGGTTTTATTGAAAGCTTTTTTCTTATCTAAATTATTGTAAATAACAATCCATAATTATTATAGTTTAATAATCAGGGTCTAGACTGCATTCATAAATAAATCAAATTTAATCTTACAGCTGAAATGTTACCAAAGGTCTGTAATAAATGGGGACAATACAGCAAGTTAACTTTCTTAATGCTCTCTTTTGTTTGCGGATATTTTGGGAAATATGGTATATTTCAGTCTTAAATTTTAGATGCATGAATAAGTAATTTTAAGTTAGAATCTTAACATTTCCCAGTTTTGTGATTTAGTCAAGTATGTTGTAATGGCTGCATATCAAAATTATATGTAGCTGAGTAGAAATACTTTGCTATTAGAAAGCCAGATTAAAGTATAATTCACCCTTCAGTTTGAACCTCAGAAAGTGCACTGGCATTGGGGCTTGACTTTTGCTTAGAGAGAGAATAAAGAGGTATTTTTACTTTGTTTAAAATAACCCCAGGGGTGATTGCTGAAAACTGTGTATGATATTTTGCAATTTCAGAGAAATTCCTTTATACAGGAAGCAATATATCATAATACTAAATTCCCTACATTTATACATGTAGATTATGGATTTTTATTGTAAACCAGATAAAAATTCAAACTATGGGCCATCTTTTGGTGTGTCTACTTTTGAATGATACTATATATAGTCACTGTCTCTTTCTCTGCAGAATTTAGTCAACATGAATATTTACTGTAAGTCTCCGCTCAGGACTGTGTCAATTTGACCCACTCATCTTCCCAAGGAGCAGGATATTCATACGAAACCAATAAAGCAGCTTCAGCTTAAGCAGAGCAACAGTGTTCTTGGACTGGATGTCAAAGCCCCTTGTTCCCTCCAGTTCAGAATTATCTTTCTTATTTTTGTATTGGGAAACTTAGTCTCAAAAAATCCATTAAGATCATGTCACTGATCTGATTACTTTTTTTAAACTCTATCATGCTAGATATCTATGATGATAAATATTCTGTGGACTAGTAGACAATGTGTGTGTAATGGGGATATATCTTTTCACATTGCTCTTAGCTTTGCAGTACATAAATCCAGTTTCTGCTTCCTGATTTAAAAATTGGGGTTGGTATCCACTTTGGAAAAGACATGTCATTCTATTTGTGAAAGTATATATGTGTAATGGGGAGTGCATGCAACATTTAGAAGAAGAAAACGGTGTTCCTAGTAACAAATCATTTTCCTTGGGTCTTCTCTAGGGTTTGCAGTTCATAGAATCATAGATGGTTAGGGGTGGAAGAGACCTCAATAGGTCATCTGCCAGTATATGGTGTATAACATTGTTGGTATACAATTGTATATGAATTGTTCTAAGTTGAAATTAGTTCAAAGGCATGTATGTATAATATATAAATATATTCTATACAGTTCACATATACAATGTAAATACATATACACCTTTACCCCGATATAATGCTGTCCTCGAGAGCCAAAAAATCTTACCGCCTTATAGGTGAAACCGTGTTATATCGAACTTGCTTTGATCCGCCAGAGTGCGCAGCCCCGCCCCCCCCCCCCGGAGCGCTGCTTTACAGCGTTATATCCGAATTCATGTTATATCGGGTCGCGTTATGTCGGGGTAGAGGTGTATGTATATGTACGTTATTTTTATATATATATATATATATATATAGTGACAAAGTTCCTCCTCTATCTCGGTGGGTCCTGCGCTTATTGGCGGATTTTCTTGCCTCAGAGATTCACCATGTGGGTTGGGGAACAGCTCAGAGACCTTCCCCTCTGGAAGAACCCACAGCCCAGGTCAATTGGGAGGTTTGGGGGGAACCCGGGCCTGCCCTCTACTCTGGGTTCCAGCCCAGGGCCCTGTGGACTGCAGCTGTCTATAGTGCCTCCTGTAACAGCTGCATGACAGCTACAACTCCCTGGGCTACTTCCCCATGGCCTCCTCCAAACATCTTCCTTATTCTCACCACAGGACCTTCCTCCTAGTGTCTGATAACGCTTGTGCTCCTCAGTCCTCCAGCAGCACACTCTCACTCTCAGCTCCTTGCGCCTCTTGCTCCCAGCTCCTCACACTCACACCACAAACTGAAGTGAGCTCCTTTTAAAACCCAGGTGCCCTGATTAGCCTGCCTTAATTGATTCTAGCAGCTTCTTCTTAATTGGCTCCAGGTGTCCTAATTAGCCTGCCTGCCTTAACTGGTTCTAGCAGGTTCCTGATTACTCTAGTGCAGCCCCTGCTCTGGTCACTCAGGGAACAGAAAACTACTCCTCCAGTGACCAGTATATTTGCCCTCTACCAGACTCCTGTACCCCAGTTGTCTGGGTCTGTCACAATATATATATATAATAGTGTGTGTGTGTGTGTGTGTGTGTGTGTGTGTGTGTGTGTGTGTGTGTGTAAATAAAGATACAATATATTTGTACCTAATATACTTTTATAATGTTTTGACATTATAGTCCACTTGTCTATTACAATTTCAAGTCCTAAACTGTTACCATACAATTTCTGATAGTTACGTTGTTAAAAAAAGTTTTATTTAGAACCCTTAATAAAGCAGAATTTTATTTACATATACTGCAGGACATTATCTTCCAAAGTAACCAGATTTACCATTTTCTCAGAATCACAAGGCAAATACAAATAACAAGTACATGAGAGGCCATAATTTATATACAGACTATTCAAATTTTACTTTCAGGGTTTTTATCTCAAGTATCCTTAATAAAAATAAATTGATATCATAAACAAACAAATATTCAGTTTGAGTTCAGGCTTTCTGGCATTGAAAAGATAACCACAATATGTGTTTCCCTGAAGCGTAATCTGAAATATTGACCATCTGAGGCAGGTCTTCACAGCTCTAGCCGGATTCCAATGGGAGCATCAGATTGCTATGCTTTTATAGTGAAGTTGTTGTTTGTGTGTTTCATTGTAAATAGTTGAGAAAAGCAGACATTTGCAAGATGTTATTAATAGGGGCCCTGGACATTTTTCAAAATTTCACTTCCCCCATGCCCTCAGTTTCTGTTGATATTTGGGATTTGAATCAACCTAGGATCTGAAAGTTGTGTTCATTATTCTCTCAAGATGTGCCAAAAAACCCTACCCGAGTTTTGAGCTATTATTTGTCTGTCTTGTTTACAGACTCAAGAAGGATTCACAGCGTTGGTTCACATATGTATGTTATCTAGGATACCAGAAAGGCTAGACACTTAATTTTCTTTTAAATGGAAGTTTAAATTGTCCTGAAAGCAGTAGATATATTAAGCACTTGAAGAGATTTTAAAAGCTATGAAATAGCATAACTTTTTTGCACATATTTCCAGTGTCCTTACTGGTAATGTATGTAAATTAATGTTTTGACATCTGATTTGTAGCTGAGTAGTGAGTTTAGACTACCACAATAAACATGTCAAGCTATGTTCTAGCATGCAATGTCCTGCCATTTAATAACTTTATAAGGAGTGGATTGTATTTTTTAAAATGTCACTGAGATTATGTAGCACAACTCTGGGCTCCATTATGCAGCCCTTCATGTGCAGAAAATGGCCATAGAAACCAATGAAAGTTTTTGTGTGCACTGCAGGGTTGGGTTCTCTGTTGTTAATTTGCTAAGATTTATATGCTTTCTAAGACTTGATAGCTTCTATCTTATAAAGCTTCAGTGATATATTTGTTATACAACTCCAGACTAAGCTTTAAATATTGTTTATAACCCTTTTTCACTACAGAGACTCCTGCTGTATTTCCAGAGAATATCAAGGAAAAAGAAACACCAACACCAGTTGAAGATATTCAGCTGGAAAGCTCCATTCCTCATACAGATTCTGGTATTGGAGAGGAGCAGATGCCCAGCATCTTAAATGGGACAGACTTAGAGACAAGCACAGGCCCTGATGCTATGAGTGAATTATTGTCTACTTTGTCTTCTGAGGTAAAGAAATCTCAGGAAAGCTTAACAGAAAGTCCCAGTGAAATCTTGAAGCCTGCACCTTCAATATCCAGCATCAGCCAAAGCAAAGGCATGAATGTCAAGGAGATACTAAAAAGCCTTGTGGCAGCCCCTATTGAAATTGCAGAGTGTGGTCCTGATCCTATCCCTTACCCAGATCCTGCGTTGAAGAGGGAAGCTCAGTCAATTCTTCCCATGCAGTTTCACTCCTTTGACAGGTATATGGCTGAGTTAATTATTTTATATTGTTGTAATGCTGAGATTTGGAGTATTTATTTGTTAACATGTTGATAGTCCAGTGTGAATTCAGATTAGATAGTATTAAGAAAATACAGTTGCTTTACTTCTTCATGGCATTACTAAAACCAGACCATACAGTATCTGCAAAAGTTATTCACATTGTTTTTCTCTCTAAGCACCAAATAAAACTGTAATTGGTGCTGGAAGAACAAGCCTGTTTTAAAGAACTGTTGTTGTAATAAAACTTTTTTTTCTCTTTTAAAACCATATTTTGAATGGGGAAAAGTCTCTATTTATATACAAGAGACTGGCTGTGTGAAGTCCCAACAAAATGCTTCCAAATGTTTGTCATACCAGTCCTCTTCCAGTAGTGAAATCAGTCATGCCAGATTGTGTGCATACTTCCATAAGAACAAGATTGAGACTGACTCCTGTATTTCATTTTTAAAGTTTTAAGCCCAATTTTTTTTATATTTTAAGGGAACACATTTTACATTGTGAGCCATATTTTTTTTTTCGCATGGTTGACTGAAAATGCTCACACTACTGGTTAAAGTAGCTTAATTTGAGGCAACCACACCAGCTGCATAAGTCTTAATATAGGAGTTGTGTTGAGAGATGCAATTGACAACATCCTGCAAAAAAGGAGTTACTTGTATTGTGTGTTCATCCTTAACCTATGCAAGAGAAGAATCAGTTAAACAAATAATTAAACAATCCAGCACGAGCTTTGATGTGTGGCAAAACTGTAAAATAGTGCTTTAGAAATTATATTACTTACGATTCGTATAACCACATCCTGAAAAAAAATTCTGAGGGTACTTCAAAAATAAGTATTTCAGGTTTAAAATATGATAGAGGAAAACTGCTACAGATGTATGAAATACACACAAAAATTCTCATAATAGAGGATTAAATTATTGTCCATAAAATGTTAATGGAAACAAAATCCAGTCAATAGTTCCAGGTTATTGTAAATAGTAAGGAGAAAAAGGATAAATGAAAATTGCAGGATAAAAACTTATTATATGATGTTAGGAAGCACTTTTCATTACACAAGTATAGTGAAGCTGATAAGACAAAATTGTTGGAAGCGGCCTCAGTGAACTAATTAATAAACAATGAGATTGTACCTGTTGGAAAAGAGAGGCAGACAATGGACTGGGACTGAATATCAAAAAGGAAATGTGGTCTTCCCAAAAAAAATCTTCGTTCTTTTGATCATTTCAGAGAGACAATCTACTTATTGCCTACTTTATTAGGAAGAAGCTTTTTTTTTCCCATTCATCAACTTACATATGGTAATTTGGGTTGGTTTCAAGGGGGAAAAATAGATGAAAAACCTTTGAGGTTTGTGGTTTTTTCTGTGTGAGCAACCATCATATTCCCAAATATATTCAAAGCTGTCTTCTTTTACATTTATCCGTACAGCATGTACGCTATTTACAAATTACATGATAGTTGCCTAAGAAATAGTAAATACTCGAACTTTAACATATTAAATTTCCTTTTTGATTGTAGCACTGCATGTGCATCTAAGTCTTCATCAGAATCTTCACCCGCACAGAATCCTATTAATTTCTGTGAGACTCCAGGCAAACTTGTGCATCTACATTAATGGTTCTCAATACAGATTCAGGGCCTAAGGTTATATGCAATTGTCAGCTTTTTAATAACTTTATTAATGTTGTATAGACATTAAGTATTTTGTTGGTTTTATTTTCTTAATAGTACAGGGTCAAACTGTGTCCTGGCTAATGCAGTGGCACAGGTGCGTGAGGAGGTGCCCCTGCACTGGCTATCTGCATTGCTCAGTGCATGTGTGGGAGACGGGATGTAATGGAGCGGGGAAATGGGCAGACCATTGACTCTACCCCTTACTGTGCAGGGTGGCATTGCTGTAACGCTGCACTTGACAGCATGTGCTGCACTAGGTTTATGTGTGGCACAGTTTACTCCTTTAATCAGCAAGAGAGCTCAGTGAAAGAGAGTGACTGAAAAGACTGAGTCCCAATCTTTGAATGCACTGCCTGCTAGTCAAAGCAGATTATCTCAGGATTTAGTCCAAGTGTAGATCAGTGGTTCTCAATCTTTTCTATACCAACATCCTCTCCTTACCCTCATCAGGGATGTCTGGGGTCCCCCTTAGCTGAGGGCTCCCTCCCACTTACTAATATGGGAAGGGCAGGGTGGTTGCAACAAGACTGTGCTCCTGATACACGTTGACAAATCCCAGTTTGACACATACCACATTCCACCTCTAGAAAGAATAATTCAGAGAAGGCCAGTGCTGATCAGTAAAGTATTTTGTAACAGCAGAGCCGTATTCAGCAAGGAATGTAGCATATCCTGTCAGTGGACAGCAAAACAGGAAGTTCTTGTGTTTGATTCCTTCCCACTCATACCAGACAGATATTAAAAGTTGGAAAAAGAAGACACACCTGTATCTTCATTCACTTGTACTAAGTAGTACTAGTTGTCCTTACTTGGCTAAACAGCAATTCTTGTAGCTATTATAAATTAGTCACTGGAAAAAGTGAACAGCTTTAATTTGACTGGCAGCAGCAGATTTCCCCCATCTGAGACACAGGGAGCATTCAGTGTTTTCCCCAGTTATGTGAGGCTGGGCAGCTTTGGCTATTACACTTGGTGTTACTGGGAAATGCTCAGAGGGTTTTTGTGTATATTGTATTGCTATTAAAATTGTCTTCTGATTTTGTAAACCCATAAACTTTCACTAGAAGAATCTAAAGGTTTTCTTTTGTAAAGATGGATTCTTGGTTCCCAAATAGCTCAGTGTTCCATGCTTTTATGCGTGCTCAGGTTCCCTTGTCATCTGCTGCAGTGGCTCCTTTGAAGTACTGTGGTTCCTGACAAGCATCCTGGTGCATGCTTTGATCTAAATCTGCCATAGAGGAAAGCTGCAATAGATAGATCCATAGAAGAGAGGAAAAAAGACACCCTGCTGCCTGGTTCCATGGAACAGTGTAGGGAACATGCATTGTAATCTAATTAACTTCCAATTGGGAGACCAAAAGACCACTGCAGGGAGGTCCCAGCAGGGCAGGGAGACAAACCAGAATGTTATATATGACAGAATAGAAAAATACTGAATTCCATGACAATTTGGAAAAAATGCCAAATGTCATGGCTGCAGTATCAGAGTCCATAGGGCCTAGGCAGAGATGAATGGAACAGTCATATCCAAAAGTATTAATGTGGGCTGCCCGCAGGTTCAGGCAGGTATCATGGCATCAGTTTGCACTTAGTTCATGTTTTCAATGTTATCTTCCTAGCTGTAAGGAGACATAGGCCGTGGAGACATTTTTTTTTTCTAAAAAAATAAATGGAAGACTATAAAATGGAGAAAGAGAGAGGGTCACCTTGACTTTCCTGAAATCTGTTTTGGGGGTTACAACCCATGGGCTGAGAAATACCTGATAGTAGATTTAAAAGTATATGTAAGAGATTGGCATAGAAATGCATTAAGAGAGCCACTTAGAAACAATACGTCTGTATTTTAGGTTGTAATGCTTTGTGGATTTTTTCCTCCTATCCTTCCTCTATTATCTTTGAAAGACTGAAGTTGCAGGCTAGTTGTTCTCTGTCCTGGTGTTTCCGGGCTATACCTAAAAACCTTTTTTGTCTAGAAGGAAAGTATTAAAATAATTATTTGTGTTGGAAAATCTGTAATAGATTTGTAGGTATATTTTTGTTTATTAGTTTATTTAAGAAATTGGAGACAATTAATATTTTACATGGTATTTTCTTTGAAAGTTTATGTACATTACCAGGTGCTACAAGATAAATATTTCTTACATGGGGGTTATGGTGATTCTTATGAAAGAAACCACTGGAATAATGGTAAAATAATTAAACTATTTTTTGAAGAGCTGTGTGCTTTTAAAGCAATTTTTTTTAAAATTGCAACCTCTTATTATATATATTGGGGGGTCAAATGAAAATTTACCAAAACTCATGTAAATAAATTCAAAGCAGTGTTCACTTTTATTATCTAATACAATTTTATAACACTGAATATTTCTTTTTTAATAACAAAATTGGCAATGGTACTTGCTTAGAGTAACGTATATATGTGTTGCAGTGCATTATTTCTTAGAACTTGTATAACTATAAATGAAATGTAAAAGCACAAAACATGTTCCAGCACATTTTATCAAATGGGACTTCTGTGTAGTTAATGTATGCAGCAGGTCAAGTACTATCGAATGTAAATGATGAGGTGATATTGATGAAAGGAGGGGATTGAGGTCTCGAGGGGCGCTGATGACGGATTGAACAGAAGCGGCCTTGCGCTGCACGTAACTCAAGCCTGTCATCTTCACTGCTCAAAGCTATAATGGGAGGTGGCAGTCTGAAATGAGTTGCCACGGCAAAGAGTATTATTTTTGAAATGCTTTCACACAAATCACTAGGCCCTGCATACAACTTAGTTTCATGCTTTAATGTCATCAGGAGGCACAAATTGGTGTGTCTAATTGTTTGCCACCTGCCAGCAAAATGAGCTGCCAGCCAGCCAGACGGGTTTGATTGTCTGTCAGCCATTCAATAGATTGAGAGTGACAACATCAAAAATTTCACTTCAAACTCTGAAGCTTTGCGTAGCTTTTCAGAGACCTCTTCCCTGCAAGTGCTTCTGGACAACTGCATTTTTCAATTAGTTTTCAATATATTGCTGCCTTCTGCCTCATCTGTGTTAAGGTAGCTGTAATTACATTATGAGCTATATAAACAGATTTCTGGGACGCTGGAGCCTGGATTCTCAAAGTTATGACATGTCTTTTAACATCAAACTGAACTCCTTGAAAATAACATCCAGGGTGACATGTTTAAAAGCAAGCACTGAGGGTTATCTGTCCTAGACTTATAACTGTAATGGAACATAATGTGCCAGTAATTCCTTCTTCCATTCTCATCATTTTGATGGCAAAAAAACCATAAAATTCAGTTCTAATTATTACTAGTATCAGAATATATTTTCTAAATGTGGTTTGTCACACCAGAAATAATCAGTCCAGGACACTGGGCATTGTGAAACTGTGAGTGATTCTATATGGTGATCACATTCTGCAGTTTGTTTGATACATTACTAGTCTTAATAAGAATATAGCAGTAGGGGTATATTACAGACTACCTGACCAGGATGGTGTTAGTGACTCTGAAATGCTCAGGGAGATTAGAGAGGCTATTAAAATAAAAAACTCAATAATAATAATAATAATAATAATGGGGGATTTCAACTATCCACATATTGACTGGGTACATATCACCTCAGGAAGGGATGCTGAGGCAAAGTTTCTTGATACCTTAAATGACTGCTTCTTGGAGCAGCTAGTGGTGGAACCCACAAGAGGAGAGGCACTTCTTGATTTAGTCCTAAGTAGAGCACAGGATCAGGTCCAAGAGGTGAATATAGCTGGACCGCTTGGTAATACTGACCATAATATAATTAAATTTAACATCCCTGTGGTAAGGAAAACTCCACAGTGGGCCAATACTGTGGCATTTAATTTCAGAAAGGGGAACTACACAAAAATGAGGAGGTTGGTGAAACAGAAATTAAAAGGTACAGCACCAAAAGTAAAATCCCTGCAAGCTGCGTGGAAACTTTTTAAAGACACCTTAATAGAGGCTCAACTTAAATGTATACCCCAATTTAAAAAAACATAGTAAGAGAACCAAAAAAGAGCCACTATGGTAAAACAACAAAGTAAAAGAAACCGGGAGAGACAAAAAGGCATCCTTTAAAAAGATAAATGAGGAAAATAGAAAAGAGCATAAACTCTGGCAAATGAAATGTAAAAATATAATTAGAAAGACCAAAAGAGAATTTGAAGAACAGCTAGCCAAAGACTCCAAAAGTAATAGCAAACATTTTTTTAAATACATTAGAAGCAGAAAGCCTGCTAAACAACCAGTGGGGCCACTGGACGATCGAGATGCTAAAGGAGCACTCAAAGATAAGGCCATTGTGGAGAAACTAAATGAATTCTTTGCATCTGTCTTGACTGTTGAGGATGTGAGGGAGATTCACAAACCTGAGCCATTCATTTTGGGTGGCAGATCCGAGGAACTGTCCCAAATTGAGGTGTCATTAGAGGAGGTTTTGGAACAGATTGATAAACGGAACAGTAATAAGTCTCCAGGACCTGATGGTATTCACCCAAGAGTTCTGAAGGAACTCAAATGTGAAATTGCAGGACTACTAACTATCATCTGTACCCTATCATTTAAATCAGCTTCTGTACCAAATGACTGGAGGATAGCTAATGTGACACCAATTTTTTAAAAAGGGCTCCAGAGGTAACCCTGGCAACTACAGGCCAGTAAGCCTCACTTCAATACCGGGCAAATTGGTTGAAACTATCGTAAAGAACAAAATTGTCAGACACATAGATAAACATACTTTGTTGGGAAATAGTCAACATGGTTTTTGTAAAGGGAAATCATGCCTCACCAATCTACTAGAATTCTTTGGGGGGGTCAATAAGCATGCAGACAAAGGAGATCCAGTGGATAGTGTATTTAGATTTTCAGAAAGCCTTTGACAAGATCCCTCTTCCAAAGCTTTTAAACAAAATAAGCAGTGATGGGGTAAGAGGGAAGGTTCTCTAATGGATTGGTAACTGGTTAAAAGATAGGAAACAAAGGGTAGGAATAAATGGTCAGTTTTCAGAATGGAGAGAGGTAAATAGTGGTGTCTCCCAGGGATCTGTACTGGGCCCAGTCCTATTTAATATATTCATAAATGATCTGGAAAAAGGGGTAAACAGTGAGGTGGCAAAATTTGCAGTTGGTACAAAACTAGTCAAGATAGTTAAGTCCCAGGCAGACTGCAAAGAGCTACAAAAGGATCTCACAAAACTGGATTACTGGGCAACAAAATGGCAGATGAAATTTAATGTTGATAAATGCAAAGTAATGCACATTGGAAAACATAATCCTAACTGTACATATACAATGATCGGGTCTAAATTAGCTGTTACCACTCAAGAAAGAGATCTTGGTGTCATTGTGGATAGTTCTCTGAAATCATCCACTCAATGTTCAGCGGCAGTCAAAAAAGCGAAAAGAATGTTGGGAATCATCAAGAAAGGGATAGATAATAAGACAGAAAATATCATATTGCCTCTATATAAATCCATGGTACGCCCACACCTCGAATACTGCGTGCAGATGTGGTCACCCCATCTCAAAAAAGATAAATTGGAATTGGAAAAGGTTCAGAAAAGGGCAACAGAAATGATTAGGGGTATGGAGCGGCTTTCGTATGAGGAGAGATTAATAAGACTGGGACTTTTCTGCTAGGAAAAGATTCAACTGGGCGGGATATGATAGAGGTCTATAAAATCATGAGTGGTATAGAGAAAGTAAATAAGGAAGTGTTATTTACTCCTCCTCATAATACAAGAACAAGGGGCCATCAAATGAAATTAATAGGTAGCAGGTTTAAAACAAACACAAGGAAGTATTTTTTCACACAACGCACTGTCAACCTCTGGAACTCCTTGCCAGAGGGTGTTGTGAAGGCCAATACTACAACGGGGTTCAAAGGGGAGCTAGATAGATTCATGGAAGATAGGTCCATCAATGGCTATTAGTCAGAATGGGCAGGAATGGTGTCCCTAGCCTCTGTTTGCCAGAAGTTGGGATTGGGTGACAGGGCATGCATCACTTGATGACAACTTGTCTGTTCATTCCCTTTGGGGCACCTGCCATTGGCCACTGTCAGAGGACAGGATACTGGGTTTGATGGACCTTTGGTCTGACCCTGTATGGCCGTTCTTATGTCTTCCTGCTAGAAAGTTCCTAAACTGAAATTACTGAAGTTTCGAGTCATCTTGCTTTTGTGCCTTATGAATTTCTTTTTAAATTGTGTAATGAGTGCTATAAACACGCCACACTTTGGATAGTCATTTTAATAAGAAGCATTTCTGCATCTATATTTATGCAGAAATTCCTATTGTATTTTGAAGTCCTGGAACAAATGAGAAAGAAGTCTGACATTTTTGCTGCTATTCAACATCATTCAGTTGGTTTGAATGCCAAATCATATCTTTTTGGGTAGGATAGCAGTGTGCAGCTTGCACACACACCACAGATCTGTAAATATCACAAGTACATTTCTAAGTACTGAAGACCCAGATTTTATAGGTATTTAGGCATTGTTACACTCAGTATTGGAAAGGCCTATTGGCCAGATTTTAGAAAACATTTTTTTAAAACATTTAGGTGCCTAAAGATGCAGGTAGGTGCCTAGTAGGATTTTCAAAAGCATCTAGTTGCCCAACTCCCACTGAAATCAATGAAAGATGGGAACCTGTGCACTTCTGAAAATCCCACTAGACACCAGTCTACATCTTTAGGTGCTTAAATATCTTTAAAATTCTAGCCCAAAATCCTTACTCAACTTCCAATTTGAACAGATTCTAATTGGTTGAAGGAGGAAAAAAAGTGGGTGTGAATTCAAAGGGTAATTGTGGATTGAAGGACACCTGTAAACACAATTATGTACTGTATCTTTATTGGTATAGAGAGTACAAGTGCACTCAGATCAGGTTAAATGAACTTTCTCATTTACTTTATCATTTTCAAAACGTTCCCATCAACTGAAAAGTCATTTGAAAGAAATAATGTGTGCAATGGTTCTTAATGTTGGCCTAGGTCTGTTCCCATTTAAGTCACCCTAAATCGTCCGGTGAAATTATCAAGTAATACTATATAATAACAGATTTTCTTTGTGTGTGTAAGAAAAGATAAATGTGATAGCAAGTGGAGAGGTTTGGTACCCATTTAATTTGGAAAAAGTGAAGAGGTTTGGTACCCATTTAATTGTTTGCACTATTGCACATATTTTGGCTATGGGTACATACTGAGTTATAGTCTTACCATAATAAACGTATGTTTGAGATTTAAATGGCACGTCAATTCTAAAGCCTTGCATTCAGTTCTTCTGGTTTACAATTTTCCATTTAAATGTTTTTGATGGAAGATAGCTTTTTCAACAACATAGAAATGTTCATGAAAAAAAACAAAAGTTTGGGTTTTCATTGAAAAATTAAAAATTTGAAGAAAAATTGTTTTTGACCAAAAAAACCCTCCAAAATCAGATTTTTTTTAAATGAAAGACACAATTGAAAGACAATATATTCTTCTCCACAGTCATATGTGCCTTATGTGTAGTGAGAGAGGTGCTGGGAATACACTGATAATCCACTGTGATTCTAGGAGTAGCATTTATGTCACTGCCTTTTGATTGAGCTTGCCCATGAGTACCATAGTAACACCCATCACCACTATTATGGTAGTCCAGCAGCTCATTTTTATTCCAGTATGTGTAGGCGTATCCCCTTGGAGAACACCTTAAATAATTCTGTTCCTTCCTTGATATTTACATCCTCCAAATATTTGTAGTGTTATCATATTCCTCTTAGACATCATTTAGCAAGTTACATGCATTTAGGTCTTTCAGTCTTTCCTCATAATTCAGTCCCTCCAGGCCTTAATTATTTTTATTGCTTCTCCAAAGGACAGTATGTAGCGTTGTGCCACTGGATATGCACTCAAAATCACACTGGCTTTTTTGTCATGTTGTCTTCTTGCAATATTGTGTACATTCACCTTTTACTAGCACTCCTTTGTTTTTGGCCAAATTATTGCTTTTCAATTTGCACTATTATTGATTATTTGATTATTTTTCACTGAATATATTAGCTTATTTTTTTCCTGACTTATTTTGTTTCCTGCCTGTTTCATAACTTTCTTATCCCCCTTTTAAATTGTTTATTTCTTCAGCGTTGTCTCACCACCTCATAGGGAGGTATACCTGAGAAATTAATTTACATGGTATTAATCTCATTCCAGCTTATTTAAAAAACAAACAACTCTTCACCCACCCACCTGCACCACTTTCTATTGGATGCGCATTTCCACCTCATGCACACCCACCCTTGTAACCTGATACAATTACCATTTATGATTACCCTTTGTTTATGGTCTTTCATATGTACCAATACATAACAATATATGAATAGGAAATGTCTGAACACTTGGTGGCTAAAACTTTGCAGTTTGTCACTCCTGTATTTCCAATTTACCGAGCTTTATTCCATAGGCATGCAATGGTTTATATGGTGCTCTTTTTACCCTGTTTTGTCAGGCTGTGTTTGAATGTGCTAGCATGCCTAGAACTGCATGTCTTGATGCTTTGAGACACCTCTTTAGAGCCAAGTTCATTTAGTAATTCAGGAGGTGCTAAGTACTTTATCATATCAAGAAATATCAGTGACTTTGATCATCTATCCTGTATCTCTCACGTAGATGGGTTCACATATATTAGACCACTAGGGATGTGTCTTGTGAAGGGAGTTAGCCCTTCCTCTCCATTTATGTTCTTATGGAAAAATAAATAATAATTTGTTTTGAACAAACTATTTTCTGACACTGCATTTTCATACTGGTCACAAGTCCTGAAAAAAGTCTATAGCATGTGCCAGAACCCAGTTGGACCTTCTGAGGGCGTTGGGTCCTGTGACCTGGGTATGCAGTCTAAAAGCGGGGTCAGTTGCAGGATTCTAAGTGTAGTACAGATATGGGCCTGTAAAATGAAAGGATGCTTAATGAGCGACTGAGTGATGGATCAAAGGAACAGCTTGCCCTAGAGCCATAACTGGCCTAGGTGGACCTCAATTCTGATCCAGAATGGCAATTCCTAGGTTTCCATTCTGGACTGTTCTTTCCTTTCCTAAGCTTCAGCAATCTGTTGATCTAGCATATCTTTTTATCTTTTCTGAGATCCTGTTTTGCCCATTGTAAGATCTCAGCAAATTTACCAGTCATACACTCTGGAAGTTCCTGGGGATCAGAATTGTTTTAGAGGTTCCTGAAGTCATTCACCTGAAAAAGTCCCACAGGCTGCAAGATATAAAAAGAACAACTGGCCCAGCAGACACTTCAGGATCTTACAAGATCTTTGTTGACAATATAGAGGGAGCACCACAATGGAGCATATGATCCGGTAACCAGAATGAAGCATTTAAATTACGGTACATGTCATAAGATATTTCTTCTTCTCTCTGCAGATTCTGGGTGTGATTTTTTGAAAAGTGCTCACTTTTGGCCTCTCTCTGCTCCCATAGCAGCTAATTGCAAAACTCTTATTGTCTTCAGTGGGAGCAAAGTTAGGTCAACACCAAGCACTTTTCAATGCAACACGTTTAAAGTGCAAGGGAGGCCCACAGTGCAGTCCAGGCCTGGCAGTATAAGAACCTATATAAAATAAAACAGGGCAGTGTATCAGCATTGTCAGAGGCCCAGTTTGTTTTGTCTCTCATGACCATAGTATTTGAGTGCCTTCCAATGATGCATTAAGTAATGTGACTAACATCTATCGCAGGGGCGGGCAAACTTTTTGGCCTGAGAGCTGCATCGGGTTTCAGAAATTGTATGGAGGACTGGTTAGGGGAGGCTGTGCCTCCTCAAACAGCCAGGCATGGCCCAGCCTCTTCCACCTATCCGCCCCCTGATGCCCCCCCCTCCAGACTCCTGCCCCATCCAACCCCCTCCTGTTCCCTGTCCCCGGAACCCCCACGCCTGACTGCCCCCCGCTGTCCCATCCAACCCCCCTCTCATTCCTGACTGCCCCCCCCCGGGGACCCTGCCCTATCCAACCACCCCTTCTCCCTGTCCCCTGACTGCCCCCAGAACCCCTGCCCCGACTGCCCCCCACTGCCCCATCCAACGCCCCCTCCTTCCTGACTGCCCCCCGAGACCACTATCCCCATTCAACCCCCCTGTTCCCTGCCCCTGACTGCCCCCCGCTGCCCCATCCAATGCCCCCTCCTTCCTGACTGCCCCCCGAGATCCCTATCCTCATTCAACCCCCTTGTTCCCTGCCCTCTGACCGCCCTGACCCCTATCCACACCCCCGTCCCGACCACCACCCCAAACTCCCCTGCCCTCTATCCAACGCCCCCGCTTCCTGCCCCCTTACCGCGCTGCCTGGAGCACTGGTGGTGCTACAGCGGCACCGGGTGGCTGGAGGCAGCCACACCACCGCGCAGCACAGAGCACCGCGTCAGGCCGGGCTCTGCAGCTGCGCTGCCCCAGGAGCTCACAGCCCGCCACCCAGAGCATTGCGCTGGCAGCACAGTGAGCTGAGGCTGCAGGGGAGGGGGAACAGCAGGGGAGGGGCCGGGGGCTAGCCTCCTGGGCCAGGAGCTCAGGGGCCGAGCAGGAGGGTCCCGCGGTCCAGATACGGCCTGTGGGCCATAGTTTGCCCACCTCTGATCTACCGTGTGGTTTGTTCCTTCTCTTATCCTCTCTCCAGTGGGAAAATTGTGTATACGTTGTTGTGTTATTGTGGTAGGATTTTGGTTGGGGGGGTGTTTGTGTGTCTGTTTAAATGTACACACAGCTTAGTGTTTGTTAGACAAGGCAAAGTTGCATAACTGCAGGAGCAGATGTTGAGGTTTGTAATGGTCCTTAATTCCTATGGGAGTTTGTCCCACAGTCTCAGACCACATGCCAAGAAAGTTCAGACTCCTGCACAGATTTATCCTTACAATAGGAAGTTCCATTAAGGAGGAGTGGAGTTATTGGACACAGTCCGTGACCCAGACCTTTAGATTATCTTGCAGGTAGGCTAAGCCCAGGCCATTGAGTACTTAGGACCGAGACCTTAAACGTGTCTCAGTACTCTATGGGAAGCCAGCATGGGACATTTTCATAGACAACCAGAGCATTACTCATGGATGCTGCTATGTGAGAGCTTAGCATCAGCAAACGCTTCTTCTCTTCACATAGATGAGGAGGAGACAGGGAGCTGTAACCATGCCTGGGACTCCTGTTCTGCAATAGATACTGTTGGGTGGGAGTGGTGAAGACTGTTGTTCAGCAGAGGGAGAAGCTGAATGGTCCTGGGACCTGTGGTAAGACCCCAGTCTTGTGTGAAATCTAGAGCTCCTGACCCACTTTGAAAACAAAATAATCAAAAACAGAGAGCCTCGAAGACACAAGAAATGGCATCTGATCTTAGAACGCCATCACTGCCTCTGTCTGGTTGAAATTTGGACTGAACAAATTTCAGTCCAAATACAATTCAAAGCCATAGAGACTGAAGAACACGCATTCTTCTACCTTTGAAAAGTGACCAGTGCCCCAGATGGCCAACATTTAGTGAGGGACACATTGGCCACTTATTAACTAAGACTTATGCTTCTAGTACTTCTATGCCTTCATCATCATAGTATTAGAGCATTTTCCAGGCTTTTGTGGATCTACCCTCACGACATCCCTATGAGTTAGGGCAGTATTCCATGTTTACAAATGGTGAACTTAGGCACAGAGAGATGGTTCAAAGCCCAGGTAGGAAATCTGTTTACAGAGGCAGGGAACCTAGATCGCCTGAGCTGCCAGTCAGTCTGTTAACCACATGACTGTCTTTTCTCTTGCTTTCAAAGAAGGCATCAGTTGATGTGCAGAGCATTGCATCCTCATCCTGATCAGACAATCATTTCCTCTTAGCTGATATCTGAGCTCTTTCCCACTTCTTAGCAAGCAAAAGGCCCAATTTTGATTGCCCACCATAGAATGTGTGTTCCCACCTACCTTCTTAAAACTTCTAATGGAAAATCCTACTAAGCCAAGAAGTTAAGTCACACAGATCTAAAGGCATGCTAGGTAGAAACACTCCCTTCCCACTCTCATTGTCCCACAGATTATAGAGCTTCTCAGATGACCTGTCACAGAAAAAACATGAAGGATAGATACTCAACACCAAGAGCAGAAAATACAGATATGGAGAGTGAAAGGCACAACCAATACTTTAAATTTCTATGCCTTCTCTGTGGAACTATCTTGGCCTATTTTTACAGAAATAATCATGCATGCCTGAGATGGCTACTCTAGTCTCAAGCTTTCAACAATCACATTCAGATGGCATGCAGCACCCTTTCTCGGAACATGGCACAGTACAGCACAGGAAATCTGATTCTCCACTGACAACTCTGGCACATAATGGCCCTGGCTATTAAAGGATAGCTAAGAGCCCCTGGGATGCTGCTAACCGGTTGATATTAATATCAGGTTCGTTGACCCTATGGTCAGTGTTGTTGAAAGAGAGTGGTCTGTCACCCACATTTACTCAAGCTTGGTACTAATGAAACCAACTCTTGATGCAACCTATCTCTCCAGTACTACCCAGTGTCTAATCTTCTGTTTCTAAGCAAGATGACTGAGAAGTTAGCAAATCACTATCTCCAAGTGCACCTGACACCTGTCAGCATTCCCCGATGAGTTTTAGGTTTAAATGAGGCACAGAGACAGCACAGGACACACTATTTAATGACGTCTGTTGGACATAGACAGTAAACAAACATCCATTCTAATTTTATTTGACTCTCTGTACTTAGATCTAGTATACATGGAGTTTCCTAAAGCTCTATTCTCTTCTGTATCCTACTCAACCTCTAAGTCAAACCATTGGAAGCAGGCCTTTTTAAAAACACGCCAACCCAATAGTCTCAAAGGACTCTTTGTAGTTTGATTAAAAATCCATCTCCTTTTTTTGTCAGCAGACCGGACGGGTGTACTCTCCAACCAGAAAGTTGGGCTGTCCCGAATAAAAACAAATTCTGAGGTGCAATATATTAAAGTATTTTTTTTTTGCAAGGGGAGGCGAAATATTGGTCTATAAGTTTACCTTGGACCTCATTTATTTAATAAATGAGAATCAGAGCTCTAGCTACACTTTCTTCTTAAAACACACTTCTTTTCTGAAAGAGTCTTGTCAGGTTTACTAAGAAATATACTGAGAAATCCTTACTAAAAGCACTTTCTGAAGTGCAGAACTGTAGCCAGGAAGCTGACATATTACCCTAAATAGCTACATTCTTTTGTTCTTTTATTTCAGTACTACAATATTATGCCTATTTTAGTTGAAAAATGAAGTGCATGTGTTCAGGGAAAAAAGCATGTGGGTATAATGAAAATGATAAGCATCTTTTTTTTCTTTTTCTTGCATTCAAAAATCCCTTCTGCTTCAGATTTGTTCCTCACTTTCTAGTTCTGTTATGAATCAGGGGCCACAGAAATAGTCTCTCTATAAAATGGAGAGAGACATTAAAAGTAGACAGATTTCATATCTGCCAGACAGAGACCTCTTGTTAAGAAGAGCACTATTTAAGTGTCCCTTTGGTATTTTCCTTTTTTAATTTTGAACTGCATATATCAGACTGTTTAGTTACAAATAGGATGAAGACAAATACTGTCTTCAGATGCGATGCATATGTACTTGTATCAGTACAATAATCACTGCTTGTATGTGGTCTCTACGTTCTTTTTTTGAAAGTTTATAAAGTTTCAATACTTCAACAAGCTTTTTTTAAACTATAAATTTTAAATTTAATTCTAAATTAATAAAATTAAGTATATTATATACACTGTGGAATTGAGTCTTTACTGTCTTGCACATTGTGTTTTCAGTTTCCTCCTTGGCACTGTTGAGAGCAAAGTGGATATAAAACACCACCTCAAGTGTGAATGCAGAACTCTGGTACATTTACACTGCTTTTTATAGGTATAGTTAACTGCATCAGGTGCAAGGCAGTGGAGAATCAGGTCCTATATTCAGATATTGTCTATAATAGCTATCATTTTGATGGTTTTGATAAGACCATCTAATGGCATCTATTCAATTTCAGTTTCATCTAAGATTGTACAGATGTGCACTAGCAGTATGTACTGCATTGCCACAATAATTGCAGTATTTGCACTTATAAAGTAGTTTGAAAATGCAAAGTGCTATAAAGACACTAATGACAATTATTAGACCACACAACATCCTTCTGAAAGAGGAGAGATTTCCATTTTACAGGTGTTGCAATTGAAACAGATTAATTGAGATTCTCATGACCGCAAAGTGGCAGGACCTGGATTAGAATTTGAAAGTTCCTAGCTCTCAATGTCATGCTTGATCAATGAGACTGCACTAGCCATAAAAGTTAAGAAAATATTTAGGTATAATTATGCCTATTTTGCTTCACTCTTCACTAAAAAAGTTAGTGGTGACCATGTACTCAAAACAATTAATATTAACAACAAGGGAGAACGAACCAAAATAGGGAAAGAACAGGTTAAAGAATATTTAGATAAGCTAGATGTCTTCAAGTAATCGGGGCCTGATGAAATTCATCCTAAGGTACTTAAGGAACCCAGTAGCATAGCTAGTGGGGTGCAGGGGAAGGAGCCACGGGGAGGGGGTGGCACGACCAGAGGAGCGGGGGGGGGGGGGCCGCGGGGGGGCCCCCCGCGGGGGCGGCGGCGGAGGGGGGGGGGCGGGAGGGGGCGCAGCGTGGCTGCCCGCCCAGCATGGCCGGCAGCCGCGGCCGGAGGAGTGCAGCAAGGCGGCCCGCAGCGCGGCCAGCAGCCGCAGCTGGAGGAGC